>NW_015090796.1:4084314-4162292 GCF_001431845.1 Calidris pugnax | reverse complement strand
TCAAAAAAAAAAAAAAAAAAGGTGTAATGTGCTTTGGTATTTTGACATCTCTGAAGAAATGTTGTGACTCATGTCCATGAAAAGTTTGATTTTTCACATCAGTTGTGAACTGCAGCACAGCAGGAATTAAGATCTGACTGCCAAACATAATTTCTGTATATTATCAAAATCTCATCAAAAATCAGGAGCTATGATAATGCAGTTACATTAGAGACCATATTTGGCTAAGTTTTGTTGAATCTCTTTCAGAAGCTTCAAATCATCCAACTTCAGCAGTTGCTAAGGTCATATAAATATATATAAACATATATATTTATCTCCTATATACATTTTTCATTGACTTCTCCTTTAACTTCAACATTTGCATTGCTAATTGGACATTGCCAGCCAAATTTCATTGGTTTCTATGAACCTAACACAATAGTTACACTTTTTTTTTTTTTTCTTGAGAGCTCTAGAGAGGTGTAGGTCTAATGTGGTTGAGTAACACCAGAGTGCAGGCCATTTTACCATGTTTGTAGCTCCCTACTGGAGTTTGATGGAAAAGTGATTGCAATAAGGTTCATCCCATTTGAATAATTGGTGGAGAGGTGGCAATTAATCTAAAGCAAAACTGTGATGGGTGTGTTGCCGTGTCACAGTAGTACTTATCAGAGAATTGGTGCAGTTCTTGCTGGAAACTACTGGCCATCAAAGGTAGAATTAATGAAGTAAAAAGATTTAACTCAGAAAAAAAATGAATGAAATAAATGAGCATACTGTGTGTAATGAAAGTAATACACAACAGCACAACTCAATCCAAAATAGCTGTTTAGATTGTAAACCGTATTTGTCTAACAAATGAGCATTACTTACCTCTCAGGAATAACCTACATTTTACATTAAAACACATTAATTTAAAAAACAGATTGTACCACTAGGCAGCAAATTAAACATAAGAACAGTAAGACAATTACACTCCAGATTGTGCTTTTAAACATACAGTAATGGCCTCTAATTTCTTTAGTGATTGGTTGAGAAATCACTCACAGACCAGTTGTGCTTGTAAACCATGGGATACTCAAGACAAGAGTGAAGACACAATTCTGTGGGACTGAGTAATAAACAACCTTTTCCTCACACTTAAGGTTACTCATATTTCTGATTAAATTGTATAGTATATTAGAATATATGTGAGCACATCTACACTAGGTGTGCTATTTAATTTGATATTAAGGATTTGTGTTGCGTTATGTTACAGGTTCTTGAGCCTGCTCTAATAAAAATCTCTGTGGAAACACATTATAAACACGGCCTTGTGTGCTCTATTCAATTATAAGCACATTTGAAATAATGACAATGGGACATATGGTCCCTCTAAAGAAACAACAAGAAAATACCATGAGCAGCAGGTACAAACACCAGGGTAGGGCCCGTTTTTTCATCATTCTGTTTCAGATAACAACAGCTCCCATATCACATAGGTCTTTACTATATGGCTAGGGGATATTTGCTGGTACAGTGAGAGACAGCATGTGTCATGGAATTCCATCATCTAGCAGTTTCTAGCTCAAACACCTCTGGTTTTTTGTGCTAATTGACATCCATTTGTGGTAATTACTTTCATATTCAGCAATCGATTTTCAAAAGAGAAGGTTTTGCAGCAGTCATTATTGTCACTGAACACTGTCACACAGCATAAAGGAGGTGAGAGTAAGAAAGTTCTTACTGGCTTGATATTCTGACCCATGTCCAGCACCTTTCTGTCAGAATGTCAATCTTTAGTTAAGCTCCTAAATAAAGTTGTCTGATTTTCAAACCTCTTAAACATCTCCAAAATTAGAAAAGCAGGTTTTGGACTTCTGTTCACACAAAACATCAAATTACTCTTTGGCTATTTATTAAGATAAAGCACATCAAAATCTCTGACATAATTTTATTTCTTCTTCCATCCTCCCCACCTCTGTAAGTAAAGCCACAGCCTGTCCTTTTGTAGGAGGCAGCAGTTTATTTGTTAAAGATAAAGGTATAGCAGTAAAACAAATGAGGATCTTAGTACTGTGGGGAAGAAAAAAAAATTGTACTTGAATAGTCTGTAATACTTCAAAATGAAACTTTAAAATTGCCTCTCGATCATGACTTTGTTCATTTCAGGAAATAATTGAGACTTTTATGACCAAGGTGTTCTGCTTCTAATGAACTTCTGTTATTGCATTGCACCACAGTAGCTACCAATATGACATTTTAAAAGTTGTCAGATTTCCACTAATAGTTTCATGCAAAAAAGTAGTAGAAAGTCTAAAACATTATTAGCAGCAAGTTTACACTTTTCTGCACCACATCTGTCTGTCTGAACTCTTTTGGGGGAATAAAAATTTACCTCTAAGGCTTAAATGATTCACAATGAGCAGATATTTATTTTACTTACAGGGCTGTAAACTGGTGCCCATAATTCTGCTGTTTCTCTTGGCATTTGCAATAGGAAAATCCAAGTCACTGATACTGAATGTTTCAAAATTAGACCATTGAAGTCCCATGTCTGGGGATGTCTGGAGCCCCTTACACTGACGCTAATAAAATTGAGAGTGTGTTCAGACAGTTGCTAAAAAATGGACACATTACATACCAGGGAGCTGGTTGATCTGGACAGGGAAAAAACAGTGCCAAAATCCCAAGGATAAGATATGTTGGAAGTTTAGCCAAAAGAGGAAGAGGTTAATAAGCAGACTGCTGTTTTATTCCAGAAACAACTCTGAGTTTACAGAAACCAGTTAGAGGCCAATTAAGATGAGCACTGCAAGAATATTAACACAGAGAAAACAAGAAAAAATATATTCAGGAACTTCACAGGTAGGTCTAAATTGGACTTTTTTGTTTGTAGTGTTATGCATTAAACAGCACACACAATACTACAATTGGAGGCTTCAAAAACAGCTAGGAGTTATTTAGGAACAAGTATTTTTAGCTGTGTGTCTTTATACACTTTAATATACCATCATTTTTTTTTAACTAGGTACCAAAAAAAAATTTGTTCCCTTAGTTGAAAAATGTTTTCACACTGATCAAAAGATAGAATCTAATTTGCTGTGATTTGCAAATATGATGCACGCATGCTGGATCAAGCACTGGCTGACTGGAAGGTCCCAAAGAGTGGTGCTCAATGGATTCAAATCTGGAAGGTCCCAAAGGGTGGTGCTCAATGGATTCAAATCCAGCTGGCGGCCGGTCACAAGTGGTGTGCCTCAGGGCTCAGTGTTGGGACCATTTCTGTTTAACATCTTTATTGATGATCTTGATAAGGACACAGGGTGTATCATCAGCACATTCGCAGATGACTCCAAGCAGGAGTGGTGATTGACATGAGGATAGGGAAGCCCTACGGAGAGACTTAGAGAGATGGGATCATTGGGCCAACATTAATGGTATGAGCTTCAACAAGGCCAAGTGCCAGGTCCTGCACTTGGGCCACAACAACCCCATGCAGTGCTACAGGCTCGGGGAAGTGTGGCTGGAAAGCTGCCTGGAGGAAAGAGACCTGGGGGTTCTAGTTGACAAAGGGCTGAATATGAGCCGGCGTGTGCCCAGGTGGCCAAGAAAACCAATGGCATCCTGGCTAGTATTAGAAATAGTGTGACCAGCAGAAGTAGGGAGGTGATTGTCCCCCTGTACTCAGCACTGGTGAGGCCACAGCTGGAGTATTGTGTCCAGTTCTGGGCACTTCAATACAAGAGAGATCTCAAGGTGCTGGAGTGGGTGCAGAGGAGGGCAACGAAGCTGGCGAAGGGCCTGGAGCATCAATCTTATGAAGAGCAGTTGAAGGAGCTGGGACTGTTTAGTTTGAGGAAGCAGAGGCTGAGTGAGGGAAGACCTCATCGCTCTCTACAGCTACTTGAAAGGACACTGTAGAGAGGTTGGTGCTGGTCTCTTCTCACAGGTAATTAGTGACAGAACGAGAGGGAACGGCTTCAAGCTCCAACAGGGTAGGTTTAGACTGAACATTAGGAAAGACTTTTTCACAGAAAGAGTGGTCGGGCATTGGAACAGGCTGCCCAGGGAGGTGGTTGAGTCACCATCCCTGGACGTGTTTAAGAGCCGTTTAGATGTGGTGTTGGGGGATAGGGTGTAGGGGAGAACTTTGTAGAGTAGGGGTGATGGTTGGACTCAATGATCCCAAGGGTCTCTTCCAACCTAGACCATTTTATGATTCTATGATTCTATGATTTTCTTGAAAATGTGTTCAGGGGAGGGAAGCATGGATTTGTGACTTGGTAGGAAACATGAGTCCCAAGGCAAGTCTACAAAATAAATGTTTTTTTAGCAAAGTCTTTGATCCAGATGGGGAAGATAATAATCCAAATGTACCCTCACTGTACATACCAGTTTTTCTTAAGCACAGACATTCTTCCACACTGTATCAAAAATAAAGACAAAGGTAACTTGAAAATATTCAGAGACAGGAGGTAGAAGAAGGAGACAGTGGTAACACAGGCACCATATTTCTCATATATCACTAACGAAACAAGGTCTCCTAGAGGCAACTTAAAAAAAAAAAACAAAACCTAAATCAAAAATGCAAATCAAACCAAACAGAAAGAGCTACCTAGTGCTGTCAGCTTTGGTACATATTCATTGCTCTTAAATTTATTTCATTATCACACTTTGGTATACATCTTGGTGATAAGAACTGGGTAAACTACCTTGCTTTGATACTTTGTTTAGTTGACAAAGAATGAAAGGGATATTATTTCCTATCAACCCCTGTTAGTCCACTACGTATTTAAAAGTAAATTCATACGGAACACTCCCTAAAATAATAAAAATGGAAAAATCTAGGCATGACACTACAATTCCTTGCAAAACATCTTAAAGTCAGGTTAAGTTCCCAGACACAAAAGTTAATCCAGACTTCATCACTTTCTTTTTATCCACCGTAAAGAAGTCTGTGATGATGAATTTAAGACTTAGATAAAGATCACTTTAAGATTAAAGTTAAGTGAAATGAATATTACCCTGAAATGGTTATTTGTCTTCTCGCCTTAAAGAAAATAATTATCAAGAAATTAATTTATTTAGGCAGTCTAGTCACACACTAAAAATGACAATGCCACACCCGAATATAGCTATTATGCTTTGCCCATGTAGGAAATGGGTTTTTTTATTCTGTGTGTTTGTGCTTAAAATCTCAAGTTTTCAGAAGAGTCCAAAGGTAGAAAAACACCAAGAACCACGCAACTTCCACATTTCATAAAACCGCAGGGAGAAAGTAGATGATATCAAAATGAATTTCACCATACATTAGCTCTTAAACTAACTGGAGCATCTTCAAATTATAGGATCAGTACTAATCAGCCAGATGATTAGACTGGGTAAGAAGCTCTTTATGTCTCTGTTCCAGAGGCTCCAAAAGTAAGCTCCTTCCTGAGCACTTCAGCAGTCTGTGTTTATGTTTAATGGTGTAGTCACATTCAGATATACTATGTATGCTATTTCCCAAACATTTATTATATTATTTTCAAAATAATTGTGTCATAAAGTTGATTCTGACTCAAATGATGAGCAATCATCATCGAGGAACATATACATGAAAGAAATTGTATTAGTAGACCAACTCTTCAGCTGCTTGTCTCTCTGCTTACTCAGCCACCAGTGATTGAGTTACTACAGCTCAGCAAGTCATCATGTGCTCACAGCTTCACAGTCAGCTTTAGAATTAAAATAAATCATGAAAGAAGACTCTGACTACTCAAACCAAATACAGTATATGGTGAAGCCTACAGCAAAGGTTATACCACCATTAAGAGTATTGTATTGGCCTGGACCATTTAATAATATATAATTGAAAAATAATGTAGATCAAACCCTCAAACTTAACTACACACTTAATAATAACTTAATTTGCAAGCTATCATAGGTCTGAAGTACTGGAAGAAATAACTGAGATAAAAGTGTGCTAAGAACAAAATCTTTAATTGTTTAAGTACATCAAAGCTTCCTAACAATAAAATATGTTTGGATCAATATTCTTAGACATCAGCTTGTAATAGATGTTAGGAGAAGCTAGTGAATGGGCAAGAAAACACACAAATCAAACCCTTGTAAGCTCCTTCTGTGACAACGTCCTGAATGTGTAGTTAGTAGTTTCAATATGCATATGGTTGTTATAGACTCATTTTTATGACTAGTCTGAAGAGGGAGATATAATCTGTTTCCATATATCTCCAAGTCTATGAATGCTGTCCATCTGCCTATAAAATATCTTAGTATTGATCACAGAAATAGAATGAGTTAAGCAATTTGTGCTTAGCATTACTGCACTTCATTATCTGAATCACTAAAAATTATCATTCTGTGAACAATTTAATTTTTTTTGTATGATGTCATTGAATTCGGTGAAGTCTATCCAGAATGCACTAAAGTCCACAGAAGAGCTGTCATTGGAATGAATGAGCTTTGAATTAATTCTTGTGGTAGCTCATCAGACAAAAGTTGGGAGAATTTCTCTAAACCATTAAGAAAGCAGGTTTTTAGAATGCTATGAATTTATTCCAATGAAATGTCTTTAAAAGTAGTTGAATGTAAACTATGTAAACTAATTTCTCACTCCAATGGCCTCATCAAAAAGATGTGGCATTTGTTGGAGAAGAACAAAGGAATACGTAGATCTGAACCAAAAACTTCCTCGTTATTTTTGTGAGATGGTATTCTGTCATCTGGTGTCTTTTTTTTCAGTAAAACATTTAGAGACAAAGACAAAGAACTCGTCACACCTGATAAATGTCTCTTAACTTTTTACATGGAGGTTTCCTTCTGAAAGAATCTCAGGCCCAGGCAGGTTATCTGAAAGAATAAGACAGGGGAGAGACAACCTGGCAAACACAATACTTGCATAGTCAAAGATCTGGCCATCCCCAAACTTGTCTGTCTTACCACAGAGGGTACACGATACAGATGAGAAACATAACCCATAAACACCAGGACATCAGCTCCTTTACTTCTGGTGAACCACTGGATCATTGAGATGATGTTACATGATGAGAAATGAAAGGAAAATTAGGTCGTTTCTACAGAGTATATTGTGGGAAAGTTAGGGAAAAACTCCAACAAAGAAGAGAAGTTTCACTATACAGATCTAAGACCACGTGTCTTTGCTGAGGCCACTCACACAGGGAGTGATTTAATAAGTTTTTGTTTAACACACAGGCTGTACGTGGTGAAGTGCAGGGCCTATAGAGACACTTAAATCTCTCCTTTTTCAATTCTTGTGAAGAAACATGAAATTCATGGAGTAAGACAGATAAGTAATATTTTTTTTTCCTGTGTGTTAAAAAGCCAGAAACGTTCAGCCATGCAAAGATGAAACGTACTTTGAGAAAGGAAAGGTGTGGAGGATTGTCACCTGCATTTTGAACCTCTGTGGCTTGAACTGGGTTTGTGGGGCTTTCCAAATAATTATCTTACCAGCCTTCTAACTCAGAAAGCAGGTTTTGAATGAAGTTGTTTTGAAAAAAAGGATAACACATATTCATCACAGGATTTTGCTCTTCCCTATAGTCTGCAAATGTATTCAATTGTTTCATTTAATTAACTGGTGCAGCATAACAACTTCAGCAGTGTGTTCTCTCCTCTGGTAAAGGTCAAGATTAAGTGAGACAGATGTTTGAAAAATTATCCCCAGCAACAATTTTTAGCCCATCTGGCAGCTGTTTACCAGGAACATTTTTAATCTTTTAATTATTCTTTTCTTAATTGTGAAAACTAAAATAAATTTACTGAATGTAACTGAAAGTTACATTTTAAAAAAGAGCTATGCGAGTAAGTAACAACTAACCTTTAAAAACTTGTCTTTAAACAGGAGCTGACACTCCACTGGAACAATGATACTTCAAAACAATTATAATTACTTTCTTTTCACACTCATATTTCACAGAAAATGGCACATTGGAGACCTGTCCCATGAAAACTGACATGTGCTATAGTAATGATGAAATACTACATATAAGCATTAAATCCTAAAATCATAAGACACTTATGTGAGTAATTAATATGAAAAAAATAAGAATTGGGCCCTACAGGGCCCTTTCCTCTTCAAAATGCATAAAGCATCCTTCTAAACAAGAAGGCAGCTGAAGCGGTTCAAATACGGTCTCAGAAGCATTTTGAATCTCCCTTGTGATTTAATGATGTTGTTTTTGATGGGGCAGGAGCGCAGAAAAGTGACTTTTCTCTTGCTGGACCTGTCTCTGCCAAAACAGCAATGAAGGCTGCAGTAGCAGAGTCCTGGGAGGCGGGGATGGTGTAGCTCTTATCACACACGAGGAGGAGAGTTTCCATAAGACTGGATGTAAAGTGTAGTTATCTTTCTGTCTTCCTTTGCTTAACTTTCAACTTTTTCCCATACTGATTTGAAAAGGCTTCTCATGATCTAACAGGTCTGTAGCAGACTTCAAAGGCTTCTTCAGTCCATAGCATCTACGGATGTCCCCCTAGAAGTAAGTGAATCAGTGTAGTTTGACAAAAGAGGCCCATTAATTTAGAGAGGGAGATATAAAGAGACTAAGGTGGTTTCTTTTTCAAGTTCCTAAATGAGCTACAGTGCTTTCCATGAGTTGTCCTTTTAATACGCTCCACAAAAATGTCTTGGAATAATCTGACTCCCTTGATAGTTGTCCTTTCCCATTTAATTAATTTGTCTTTGTTAGAGATTCTCAGCTAGTGATATTTTCCCATGCTTGAGAAACTGTGAGGAGAGGAGACCAGGAATTTCACAGCTTCAGGGCTGGGTTTGCTGAACACAGTTTGTGCATTGCTTCACGTTCTGTATTCACAACCAAAAAACCAACAAATGCTGACCCTTTATTTAGATGTTGACTGCAACAAAAAACTACAAGTTCAATGAAGAGTGTGAAGACCATCTGACTGGGTCAGGGCCATGTGGTTTCATGTTTGTAAATTTTTACTTGCTTGCCAGCTTTGTTTAAAAGACCACTGTTATTAAATGTGTGTCAAGCAATGCCTGGCAGTACGTGGTTGCAATGACAAGCACCTTAAACCTGTGCTTTTGAATTTCAGGGCTTGGGTTTGAGTGGAACTTGTTCCTAAAATTATGACTGACGTCTTTTGAGTAGTTTGTTCTCAACACTTCCAAATTGCATCTAACAAAAGGAAGATGACTGACAGTGCTTCATTTGGGGCTAAGGAGTCTCCAGAAACATTAACCATTTGCAATGGAAACATTTGAAAAATCAGCTTATCTATCAGAGCAATATGTTTTGCTGCTTTTGTGGTGGATTCAGACCAAATTTCCAGCACATCTTGACTTGGAACCAGAAATCTGCAGTAATTCCTTGGTCATTCTGGGATCCTTTCCACCCTAGGCCATGCCAGTAAAAGCACACACAGTGCTACATCAGAAAGTAGGAACAGATCCTTTACTGTAGATGTGGCTCACACATTGCCTGTACTGCTTGATTTAAAGAGTACAGGTGTGGGGAGGACCAAACCAGATAGCCAAGCAGATTTTTTTCAGACTTGGCAGTCAACTATAACATTGAATTAGCAATACTACTACAGATTAATGAGAGTGAAGTAGGCAGAGTAATCTGAGAAGTTATGCTTTCAGAAAAGCCAATCTATGTAGTTTAAGAAACAGACCTAATCTGACCAATTGGCTATCATGCAGCAAGGTAATTCAAATATAAATAGCATACAGGCTCTTATTTCTTTAGCTATACTTCTTTTTTAGACTATGGCAGTACATTGCCTGGATAGAGCCTACACAAACTTAGGAGTTATTATCAATAATAAAGTGTATTTCATAACTAATAGAAATATTCCAGTCCCTGCTTCTTGAACTCATTCCCAGTTCAAGACATAAGCTTCTCTTGGCACCTCAGAAAAGCTAAACATGGAACAAACCATTATGTACTGATTTCTCTACCAGTGCACATCAAATTGTTAACAACAGGCCAAAAGGAAGAATTTGGAGAAATTAGAACATAGCAATGGGAGTGAGTTAAGACGATGTGGGAAATTTAGGATGCAAGAGATGAAGGCAACAGAATGGCATTGAAATTATTTAAACCACAGCAATAAATCAGTTGAGTTTGAAGAAATCTTAACAAGTCTAGAAGAAACCTCAGAAAAAGAATAAAGAATTTATTCAGTTCTCAGTTTCACACGGGTTACAGATATTGTTCAGTGTAGCAACAGCTACAGTGAAATTCACTTGTAATGGCAGATTACTCAGATTGTGAGTTGTTATGGATATTGATGCCCAGTGAGTGCTTGAACATTCTTAACTTATTTTTCACCTCATTAGTCACCCCAGAGTCACCACTCCTAGTAGAAACATAGGCATAGTAAACTTTTCGCTTATTCCAAGAACACTTGTGAAGGGGAAGGTAATAAAGAGCCTTGAAGATGTTAGCGTATCTAATATGGATGTCTCACAGGAAAAACAAAAATAAAAGGAGAAGAACCAACCCTGTTTATTTGGTCCTTGCCATATCTCATAACACATTACAATGGAATAGATTGTGTGCTCTGTATTTCACAAAGTATCTTCAGTGAATGAAGACTAGCACCCTTCATACGGCCAAACATGTGCAAATAAGCACAGGAAAACAAAGGCAGCTCTCAGGGTCCTGAATGATGACTTTGATGTGTTTTGAATTTTGAAAGAAGTGTTTGTCCAGAGAAAGATGAAGGCTGAACAGACGTAATGCAGCTGTGAATTTCCAGGGAGGATTGATGCATTGCAGTTGTAGGCTGGAGAGGAGAACAAGGTGGTGCCACAAAGATCAAGATTAAAGGTCTTAGAGCTGTTTAGTTTGGCTGGGATTCATTGCCAACATGAATGAATACTGCTATTTATTTTAACAGTTTTAGCTATGCTCTGTTTATGGCTGTAACATTTCACTAATATTATTTCCTCCCTTCCCTTCAACTCTCCTTCTCATCCTCTTCTTTAACCTACTTTGGTTCTCTTTAGCAGCTCACTGGGTATTTTCTCCATTTATCCTCATTTCCCAAGCGTTACCTTTGCCATTTTCTGTCACAGCAAAATCTCTAAGTCAATAAAGTGATCTCACGTATGAGGTCAAATTATAGCAGCCAGTGTAAAAAGTGTTCAAGCCAGGGGTTAGTGAGTGAAACCCTTTCTCAGCTCATAAATAAAATATTATTACAGTGTTTTTTTTTCATAGTTTAGTGTGATAAACTTTAAAAGTGACTTGGGAAAGAAATTCAGTCCAGGTAGCAATATCCTCCTGGTGCTTCCTCACTCTGGAGTGGAAAGTTCAGCATCGGAGTCAATTTCCATGCTATTATGTGTTGGCAACCTCATGGAAATCAATGCAATTCCATCCAAATTTGTAAGAAGTGAATTAGGTTACCAAGAAGCTGACTTCTTTTAAAGTACGGATCAATGCTCACATCTTCAAGATTTATACCTGAAAGATGAATAGTTAGAGATTGACAGTAGTTATGGCAACAGCAAATTTTGGTGACCAGTCACAGAAACCAAACAACAAATGAACAGAAAATAAGAAAATATGCAGTGAAAGGCAATAGTTAACAAACCCATGGATCAGAATCCATTCATACAAACTTTTTTTGAATACTTGTCTACAACATTCTTTTAAAAAAACTTCATCAATGAAAAAATTTAATAACAAAAGAATAGTAATACATTTTCATATCAAATATTAATTTAGTCTATGCAAGTGAATTCTGGAAAATTATTATGACTTTTTGTCTTTAAACATCTGAGACTTACTTTATCTAAATAACTTCTGTCTAAATAGCTTCTTGACCAAGGTTATGTAGGTGATTTCTTCAGTAACAATATAAATAAGTTTATCATGTAGAAAATGAATAAAATAAATAAATAAATTATAGTTAGCTCAATTTGTGTAGTTGTTTATGTGTGCAGAAAAACTTTAAAAGACTTTAAAAGCCAGAAAATTATTTCATTCTTAGTTCATTCTTATTTTGTTTTTCCCCTGCCTGTAATGACACAATTCCTTACATAAATCATTGGATTTATCTATAATTGGAAAATCAGTCTTAATTTCCATTTTGGTATTCTTAATTTCAATGATGGTACAATAAAAATAATTGTAGCAATGTAATACATTGCTGGCATTAATTTTATGTATATACTAGTAACAACATAATACCTAAGTACTGATAGACATAGAGCTTAAGCATTTTGATCACCATAGTCATCAAATGGTGGTATTAACAGATAAGACCTGTCTCTTTTCTTGCTGGCACTACGTTGATGCTGTCACTGCATATGGCACAACTCTCTACCATTTCATTCTTCACATTCTGATTCCAGAACATTTCAGTTCTGTGGCATACCAAGTTACAAAGGTCCGTGTGTCCCTACAGAAGGGCCTATTGCAAAGGGGAATTATTATTAATATTAACAAAATTAATTTTTATTTATGCTGGTAGCATTAAGTGAGAGTATTATACAGGGTACAGCTTTGCATGGTGAGCTTTAACATAGCTTTGATCATAATTTCCATCTGTTTATGCTCACTAAACACCAAGGATTTATGAATATGATTTTAGAGTTACTATAATCAAATTACTTCTGATAATTTATTTTTTTTCCTGAATTCATCAGTGTGTGGTTGCTTGTCCTAGATGTCTGAGAAGGCCAGGTTCTAATGACTTCATTGTTTGAGTGGAATGGAGGAAGCCTAATATTATTCCTAATTCCTATCTAAATCTAACAGATTTGTGCTTCTCCCTTAGGACATAAGTCAGATCAGAGAAAGGACAGAGTTTGCTTAAGAGATCTATACCACCCGCTTTCATTTTCCCTGTCAGAACTGTTCTTTTCTAGTGAAATTAGAGATGTTTACCTGCAATGCGCATCAGAGCCAAGATTTCAAGAGCAGCAGGTCCTGCCTCAGAGCGCTGAGTGCTTTATTAACCCAATTTCTACAGATCTGTGGCTGACTCAGAGACTTCAGAGAACCTCCTCTCCTCCTCGTGCGCAGCTCTGGCAGGGAATCAAATTTCCCTAAACCTCTTCTGAATTATTATTATGAACTTTTGCACTTAGTGACTACAGTCATTGTAATAGAGAGTCATCATCTGCTGCAAGTAGTTATTCAAACTGAATTTGCACATACATACTGGGTTATATAGCTTGGCTTCAGGCAGGTTGGTGGAGAACCACCGTAGATGGAAAATACATTTGCTCTGAACAGGTTCTCTCACATTGGAATTGAAGAGTCTCTTGCCCCATGACAGAGTAAAACTCCTTCAGATAATGAAAAATATCAGAATTCAGTGCTATATTTTTCCGTATATAATGCATGACCTGTCAGCATATATCGTGTAGCTTTTACTGCAGTTGCAGTAAAACTCTTTTGCATGATTGTCACCCATAAGACTCAGAATGCAACCTAGAAGAGACAAGGACAAATTTTTTTTCAGCTAAAGAATCTGGTTAGAAAATTAATTTCCCAAAAGTGATTATTAAATTAGCTCAGCCTAGATAACCTTTGAACAATACTGGAAAACTTCTTTTTACTAATAAACTTATACACCATACACAGAACAGTGTTCACAGTATGAAGGAATTCCTACTGGTGCAACTTTCTTTAACTTGAGAGAAAGATAAGGTAATATTTTCCGTCAGGTCCTCTAAGGACTTGACCATTGTTAACCTACTTTACATAGATTTTACTTGGACACGGTGGTGAGAAACCTTTACAAAATAGAGAGAGGAGAAAGACATGGGGTGGAGGACAGATGGGAGGCTGCCAACTGGGCCAGAGTGCAAAACACCAAGAAAAAGCAAGACGAGAACACCCAAGAAGTAACGACTTGAGTTAAATCTTAGGCTTCCATGAAGGCAAAAGCTTTTATGATTTACAAATAGCTGCAAGAATCACCAATAAAACATAATTTGGAGATGAACGCTATTTTGAGTAACAAAGACATATTATTGACTGGTTTTCAGAAAAGCCCAATACATACATGTAGTTCACATTAATTGAAGGGTATCTTTTATATAGATTATTTTGTTTTAAAGCTCAATTTATACAGATTTTTATTGTTTTATTATGTTTCGATTTGATTTATTATAACTTTTAAATATGATAAAATTTGTTTTCCCATTTTATGCATTTTAAACAGATGACATCCTGCTGACCGAGAGGTCATTATATCATTAACTGTTGCCTCCAAATAAAGCAAAGTAGTTTTAAAGACATATTTTCATGTCACTGTTTGACACTGGACTAGAAATTCGTGACTGACCGTTGTGACGTGGTTGGTGCCCTTTGCTGATCAGCAGCTGATTGTTGGGGACATTATACTCTTGCAAACAGTTTTCAGCTGCCTGTCCCATAAACCAACACTGCACCCAGCTGATTAATTGAGCCATTACTCCTGCTAAGTGCTGCTGCTGCCGTTTTATCATTTCTGAATGAGACGTCTTCTCTGTTCTCATGTTGGCAGCGGTTTTGCTCCTGTGATAACTTTGTGAAGAGGGTTTGGTCTGTGATTTGAAACACCTGACGATTCCTAAGCAATTGGATGATTTTTGAGACTCAAGCTGTGCAGAGCTTACAGTTTTCACAAAACTTTATGTTTTCCAAGGATTGTGTTACAGGTTAAAATGTTGAAACGTTTCCAGGAGCAAGCAAGGCAAGTGAAGTTGGTGACAAAGTATGTTTGCAGGAAAGTGGGTAGGGAGGAAGAAAAAGCAGTAAAACTGGGCTCCTGTAATATTGCCCTTAGCTTGTTTGAGATTGTTGACAGGTCTAAAGTGCAAACACTTCCTGAATTCTGTTAAATACAGGCTTTCTCTACACTTTAAATTTTGGGAAGGAAAAACATGAGAGACATGTACTTCATGTCACCCTTCACTCCAGTATCACTGCCAAAAAACAGGGGCAGGGAAAGTTTCTGTGACTTTTGTTGAGGGTTGTTTTGTTTTTTTCTATAAACCTTTATGGCTGCTTTTATTTCAAAACTGTTAGTTTGATACTTTTTGCAGCTGAACAAGTTGAAAATAAGTTTCCCTCTCCACTGAGCTGTAGTCATTTCTTCCAGGTCAGAAAAGGTCCTTGAAGACCTTTTTTCTCTTTGCCAAGGACAACTGGAAATCAACACAACCGTGTCATGTGTAATGCGCAGACAGGAACAAACTCAGACTACCCTCATCTTCAAGTTTAAAGGGAAGTAAGATCTTGTTTACTGACAGGAGTGGCTGGCAGGGTCGAGTTAGTGAATTATCGCTTCTTTCAGGCCTTATCTTTCTGCCTGCACTCAGTCAAACTTCTGCTGAACTGAACAAAAGTCATGCCATATTATGCCTTTTTTATGTGGGCAAACTTGACGCCAAAGAGACACTGTGCAGGATTTGGAATGAACTGTGCTGGCTTTCCCCAAATGTTTATGATGTAAATGATTATGAACTTACACTTTCAAGCACTCAGAAAAATGTCTAATCTCCTGCATTTATTATTTTTTTTTAAAATTTGAGATAAATTAAATTCTTAAACTTTTGTGCTAAGGTAAAATGTGCAGGTTTTCCAATAGAGGGTTTGTTTTCTATTCTCTGTTATGTTACTCATCTTTCCCAATGGCTATCCTGAACCTGACGACCGACCTTCACAGACCTAACTGAAGGGTCAGGGCTTGTATTGCAGGAAAGCTGAAGGGTACAAAATTATTGCAATACTTTCACTCACCTATTCAACAACAATTAAGTATCAATGTCAAATAAGTGAACATAAATGGAGAGGGGAATTCAGTTGGTCAGAGAGGATATCTGAACTGCCTTTACATGCAGGCAATCTTCTCTCAATGCATGTGGTCACATCTTCTGTTCACATAATTGTCAAACTTTGGCACCTGGACACCATTTCAATACACAGAATCAAATTTAGTTGAGGTAAGAGGGTATTAATTCAGTATTTTGACAGAATTACTGTAATTTGTGCAAATGTTGTTATGACAAGTGCACCAGGTACTCATCCTGAGCAGAGTACCAGAGGAACACTTCATAAGGTAGCAAAGTGACGTAAAATAAACATGGAAATTTGTCTCATATCATCTCAGGAACCAGTTAATATACTGTCATTAACAACACCACAAAAAATTAAACTGCTTAAAACCTCAATGGCTCCCTTTAATTAGCTTAATAATTTGATGGGGTTATACAATTTTAAATTCATTCTGGTGCCATTTAAACTGAAGGGGAAAAAAATAAGCTTTTGCTTTTAATTAAAAATTTATGAACTGACTATGAACACAACGCTTACAGCAGGAACTTATGGAAATGCTTTTCCAATGGAGTTTGATCCAAAACCAGCCAGAATTGATGGGCATCTCGCCAACACCCAGGGCAGGGGGCTTGGAACTAGATGATCTTTAAGGTCCCTTCCAACCCAAACCGTTCTATGTTTCTATCATTCTGTAACACCTTGCAGAGGAGGACAGTTCTTTGCCTATGTCCCAAAAAAAAAAAAAAAAAAAAAAAAGTCTTTTGACAGAAAGCTCTGGGACAATCTGAGAGGTGGAAGATTTTCATGCTGTTTATCAGGGATGCTGATGAAAACTGGGAGCAGTGAAGTGTTTGGGGACTAACCCTGATCTTCGCTCCTTGTTGGCTCGTCGGAGCAGCGGTTTGCTTGGGTCCTCCTTGTACAGCAGCAAACGTAATGAAGACTGGCAGGAAGAAGCAGTGGAAATGGTGCTGAAACAGAAAAGGACATTATAAGAGAAATAGCAATTGAAACGGGCAGTAGGCACAACACGGAATCCTGACACATCTAAGCATCTGCTAGTGGAAAGGAAAGATATTGTAAGGTTATTGTCTGGGAGCAGAGGCAGTGAACAGGCTATTGTCAATTGGTTCAGATAAATGGTTTCCTTCTAGCAAGCAGTTAAATTATAAATATTCCTGAGGTTGTAAAGCTGTTGAAACAAAATGAAAACGATGTGGCTATGTGCTCTTCACAATGAGGACCCAAATTATTCGAAACAAGAAAAACTAAAATACAACAAAATGTCTGAGCAGAGATTATGGACTTCAAATTTATTTAGTCTAGAAACAGAGCACAACCATGTGAGATACGTGATCTCAGGGTATAAATACTTTGAAATTAATAATGAAAAAGGGAATTATTTACTGTCTCTGTTAACAGACAAGCCTTGCCACTCGCAATGAGGAAAAGGCCTAATGTTAACGATTAATTATTAACTTGAGAACTGTTTCTGTCCGAAAACACAGCCATTACAACTAACCGTGCTCTCTCCTGAAATTAGATTTATTGTAGCCCTGTAGCCCCGGAAGTACACTATTGCTATCACTGGTAATAGTCCACAGGCTTTGTACTGCACTCACAAGGCCCTAGGACTGAGGCACGTCAGGTTTCCTTTGCTTCATTTTGTCTTGACCTGCCTGGAGCTTTGTTTTAGCTTGGTTTCCCCATAACAGCGATTTTTCTAATGACCAGGTGGCTGCAGCCAATTTGTCTTCCTTTTGCTTATCTCTGTGTAGCGTAACCGCAGTTTCTGTGTGAGGTGATAGGAAGAGGTCGTTATTTTGTGAAGAATGAGGTATTTATTACTCTGATGCAGTGCAGTGATTTATAGCCATGCACTGCATAGTGCGGTGCAGAGGAGTGCAGGCACGGTAGGAGAACTGCAGAGATAGAGGATGGAGCACAAAGGAGAACTCATGGGGTGGTGTGGGACGAGACACAGGTTGGCTCCATGGCTACAAACAGCCCATCCACAGTCAGTTACAGAAATTCAGCCCAGAGGCCAGACAAAACCAGTTCTGGGGTAACAAAGACAATAAGCAACAGTATTTAATGAGGGTAAAACTCACCATATGCACTGAATTTGGATGCAGTGTAGGCTGGCAGACCAGTGAAGACCACTGTGATCACCCTGAATGTTTGTTGCTTGGGCAGGGTTACGAGAGACAAAGGTCAGGCTGGCGGCGGAGCACACCGTCACGAGGTGGGATTTTTGTGCTAACCTATCAAATTGAGATCCTTAGGACTCCTGTTTATTTTATAAGCAGACCTAAAACCAGCAAAGATCTTTGTCTGCCTGTTTCTGACAGATCTTCAGACAGCTAATGCTCTATTTCTAGATGGACCTTGGAGTATTTCTCTCATGATAGCACTGAGCAATTCCCTTCTTAAATGCCACCAAGGTCAACACATGAGGCATTTTTCCACCCAAGGAGATATAAAGTGGTTTGTAGGTTTGAGGCTGGTGTCTGCACATGACTTAACAGCCCTGGCAGCTTTTCTTCATCATGAAAAAGGGAGGCTACACTGCCTCAGATCGATTGCTTAGTATGTCCAACACATACCAAGAACACTGAATTCCCTCTCCCAGTGAGGCAGAAGGAAGATACTCATGTGCACTTCATCTGAGAGGGCTTTTGGAGGCCAGACACATGCCCCCCACCAACTGTGTTGACAGGTTATAAATCCTATTCAGGTTCTGGTCTTCTGGCTGCAGATGATCCTGGGAGCAGGAGCTGGTGCCTGGACCTCTCCCTCCACCCGGGCACGTCTGGTTTTGCACGGAGAGGCAGGAACCATCCTCGCCTGCGAGGGCTTGAAGCGGTGGATTGTTTTGCTCCCGTGTGCTTCCCAAAACACACTGCAGAATCTGCTTCAATACAATCAGCTCTTGATTTAAAAGTGCCTGCTTTCTCGCACTAAAACAAATGTGTTCTCTGTATTGGGAACAAGAAGGTTAGGGCTGAGGAAATTGAATTAGGGAAGCCGGTAGCAGAGCAGAAAGAGTGCATTGATTGAATCAGCAAATCTGCAACTAACTGGCGATTACACTCGGGCTACCCACTGCTTGACTGCCCAAACTTCCCGCCATCCCCTAGGATTTGTAGGATTTGCAAACAAATACGGGGTTTTTACACAGATGTGTAGAAACAGAAACACGTTGAGACTCCCAGCAAATTCTGGGGCTCAGGGCTTTGACACAGGATCTGGGAGCAGCAGAGCCCCGGTCTCACATTCTTAGGAGACTAAGCTCCCAGCTGGTGTCTCCTGGCACAGCTCCCGTGAAAGCTGATGTGTCCCAGCTGAGACCCTCTGTTCCTGAATAAGCTTCACTGTGTGTTTTATAACACTGCTCAGACTGATTCCCCACAGTTTTGCCTGTAGTGTCTTATCTAACTAATTTCTAAGTGCAAGTCCAGATGAGATGTTGAATATATCCTTGGCTCAGTTGCTGCTGCTTTCTCCTAATTACTGATATTCAATTGAAATGATGCAATTTATTATCTGAGACTAATTTAAGAACTCCCCCTTTCTCATACAGTAATCTCTATATTGCATGGGTTGATATTAAAAAGAATTAAGTAAATTTCTTTTTTACCCTGCTACCAGTCCTCATAATGCTCATTGTGAGCAAAAAGGGAACACATCACCGATATAAAGCTAAGTACTTCTTATTATTATTATCGTAGTCTTCATTGTCTTAATAGTAAATCTAAAACATTATGATTAGCCCAGATTAAATTATTGCAGAAAAATAAAGGAAAATAAAATAAAGAATATTATGATGTAAACTGTGAGTTACAAAACCCAATAATTCTGTTTCTATATGATAAGGTTTATTTTTTCTACTCACCCTCCTGATTTTTTGATTCACCTTGCTAGAGCTATTTTTGCATGTTCTCTAACATGCTTTTACATGTTAGTCCTGATGGTTCCATCCAGCTCAACGTGGCTTCGGGAGGACGGATAACAGAATAGCCAAGGGCTAACTTGAGTAATGCACCCTCCTCACCACAATACTGGTACGGTGGTCAATATGAAATAAGTCAGTCATCTCACTCCCATAGACAGTGAACAACCCAAGAGCCCCTTGAGCTCTCCTGCGTGGCTGTGGGCTGCATGCCAGGATGTCCCCTTGCATAGCGACACCTCTCAAGGTTACTCCTTGAGTTTGAGAGATTCCTTGCCACAACAGATCCTTGTAAGTGACTAATAGAATGCTAAATTTTGAAATCTTAGCTAAGTGATATAAAGTGATATATATTGCGAATATATAATCCTTTAGATATAAACCATTGACCAAGTCTGGGGTGAGGGTTGGATCCAGCTGCACCCAGACTCCTCTCTGAGAAGGAGTTCAGAAAGCCAGGGGGTCCTCTATGAACATCGACTCAACAGGAGGGTCTCCCTGACAGTTCTGTCTGACCCTGTCCTCTATGCAGTAAATAACCAAGTGTGCCTTGCCATCTTGAGCCTTGTTAAAACATTGTCCCTGTTTTATATCAATAAATATATGGCTGCTTCTCTCTACAGGTGAAGTGCATCACTTCTGTGACACTCAGATCAGGTATTTAGACTGTTGTGGATGGTGTTGGACATCTTACTGTTAATTTGGTCTAACCTGTCAGGGAGGACTGCAAAAGATCTCAGTAAAATGGTTAGTACCAGATACTGGATGTGCACTCCCTGTATTTCCTAATTAAACTACAGATCCATTCTGGTTCTGCAGTTGACAACACCCATTACTGTGTTAGCACCAAATTATACTACTCACAAAAAACAACCCAGCTCTCAAACTGCCTGTGCCAGAATGACTCGTAGTATTTTTCATTCATTTCCACAAGCTGTTTTTATCTGAAAACCAGTAACAAAGAGGCGGTACCAAACATTTAGCACTCGGTCAGTGACGTGCTATCTTCTATGTTACTGTGAAAAGCAGAGTTGGGGAAGCAGGGACAGTTACTTTAAATCTAATTTCATTTCAACACTTCCCGGTGATCAGCCTAAGCCTCTCAGAAAAACCTCAGGCCTGAAACAGCCGAGTGGGCCACCGTGGATCATCACATCAATTCTGCTTCACAACATTGCTACCTCGTTTGGTGTCACTTGTGTGGGCCTCCACGTTAAGTCTCTGGTTCCAACGAAATGCTATTGGTACAAGACAAACACACAGCAAAAATCGCTGCAAGTCTGCAAGCAGATTTCCATAAAACGCTTTATCTGCTCACAACTTCCCCTTTATTGGTTCTGTGTTGTTGCTAGATGTGGAGTCGGTTGCCTTCTGGTTCTGTACAGCTTCTCTGGTCTCACAGTGGCTAATGCCCACCCTTCTTGTCGCGTGATGCTCACTGTTCCACACAGCCAGCTTCATCTCCGCCTGTCTGAATCTCTTCTGATGCCTCTGCTTTGCCTCAGCTCCTTCTGATAAGCAGTTCACACGCTGGGAAATGAGTGGGTAGAAAAAAGCGCTCAAATGAAAGCTAGACCTGAGCGAGGATCTCTGGTGAATTGAGGAGGACTCTGCTTCACACAGCACTGCTTGAGTTTCTTTCTTGTGGAGAAAAGTGATTCATCTTGAACAGACGATCACTACATTCCTATAAGATTTGAGAACCAAGGGAGAAACTAGGTGGTATCTTTCCAGACACTTTTATCTACATATGAGGTCAATTTTCCTATCCCAGTGAAAACTCGAAGCTGCCAGAGGAAAACAAATTTGCTCTGGGTCACAGTATCAGGATTACAATGGCTTCAGAATCCAGGTTTTGATTTATGATGGATGCAAGAAGAATTTGGGATGAGTTAAAAGATACAGAGACTAGAAATTAAATGAATTTAGGAAATACGCATTGAGTGAGATCCAGAGCTAAAAGCAGACTTTACAAAGGATATTGTCATCCAAATTCAAATACAGTCTGGACATTCCTTTTGTCAGTAACTACAAAGCCTGCTAGCTGCCTGCAGGAATGCAGTGCTTTAATTTGAATAACAATGTTCCTTATAGCCAAGGTTAGGCTTCCACACATGCTCTGAGACTTTCTCATTCAAGGATGTAAGTACCTAATATCCAAGGTTATCTGTAGGCGAGGTAGAAGGTCACCCAAGCCTAGCTAAGTCCATCAAAGACCCAGCCTGGTAGAGATGCTCATATTAGGCTTAACTCACAGTCTCTTGCTTGCTTTCTTCCTACCCTGATGGCTCTTGAGTTCCTGAATCCTCAGTGTGCAGACATCAAAAGGAAGGTAAGCCATGCACAGGCCTTCTTGGAGCTTGGTGGTTGAGGCCTTCTCCTGTAAAGGGGGCTTTTACTGCTTGTAGAAAAGAAAGCCCTGAGCCAATATTTGCATTTGCAAAGGTTCTAAACAACAGCAGCTTTATGAGAGCACTCCAGCATCACTACCACCATCACTTGTAAATACTCTATAAGGAGGGCTACCCCAGTGTATTTAGGCACCTGTTGTTAAAACTGGTGCTCTTTTCTCTATTCTGGGCAGACAATGACCATGGAGTCAGAGGTTTTTGGGAGTTCAGATACAGTCCTATGCTTAGTACTTCCTACTGGTTGCCATAGGCAGTTCTCATCTGAATACATTTGCATGGATCTGCGTTTCCTGTTCTGTCATCAGGCACATCTACTATGAATTACCCTTGAGACTGCCTAAGGTTCCCCATTCTGTTCATCTTTATGCCCAAGTCTTTCATGGAGTTACCCTGCTGGGCTAAGTGCTAGATTGTTTTAGGTACTGTGAAATACATGTGAAGGTGTCCAACGTGCCCATTTCACTTAAATGCCTAGATTCCTCTAAAAATCTGGCTCTTAAGACTTCCAGTGTTCAGCATAGGAGGACCTAAACATGTTAAAAATCTTAGTCCTTCTGCACATAGGAGTTGCCCCTTCTAACTAGCATTAAATTTTTCTATCAGCTCTCTCCTTCATTTCAGCAAACTCTTTCTCTCTCTTCTAAACTCTCTTGTCGTTTTGGCCTTATCTTTGGCTAGAGGTTAAGAAAACTCTTCTGTCTGATGTTGCTCAGCCAGCAGGGAATGCTTATAGCATCAGCTAGCCAGCCTCTACTTTACCTCCCAAGAAACAAAACAAGAAATTCTCCAAGCCAGCTTCCCACAGCCTGGAGGGCCTGGGATTTACAGCTTGTTTGAACTCTCCCAGATGGTAACGCACCAGGCTGCTGCAACACCACCCTTGGTGGCTAGTCCAAAGACACTTCCTCATCCTGATTTATTTATTCTCTCAACTTCAACGAGATTTGTGTTTGTGTCTCTCTCTGTTCTCCGGCATTTTTCAGCCAGTTCCAAAGGCTGGACAATTTATGCCATTCCTGTTCACCTAGCAGAACATATAAAATCTGAAAAACAAAAAAACCATATGATCAAGTGGACCAGATCTACTTGGAATTTCATGTAATCAATGACCTTGCAAAGTTTAACCAGATCCAGTAAACACCTTCTCAGAGCTCCCTCTGTTATTTTATCCCACATACTCCAGTCTGGGAGGAAGAAGGAGTTAGAAAAGCTTGTGCAGAAAGCTTGCTTGAGGGAGGCAGACTCCTGGGTATGCTCTGAGTATATGTATGTCTACGCCTGGGAACTTGACTTTGCAGCTCTTGCTTTTGTGGCTTTTATTTAGTTGTGAAGTGTGCAATAGTCATAATAGCTTTGGAGCAAAATCTTTTGTGTCTAAATTATATGAAACATGCTGTTCAGAATAACACAGCTTACAGAGTCTGGGAAACACTTCAGATATGCTTTTTTGCTCATAGGATCAGTCTGGCACTGAAAACAAAAGAGGCAGTGTGTGTGTTTGTGTGTGTATGTGTATTTATTTAAAAACAAATTATCATACAGCCCTTTTCTGTACAGTTCCTGATAATTCCTTCAGTTTAGTGCATTCGCAAGGAAAATGAGGAAGTGACTATCAAAGGGTGAAAGGATAAATGGCAATCCTTTCAACTCCATGAGGCTTCAGGAAGCCCCATCCTCTGCAGGGTTTAGTTTTGCTTTGACAGTCTCCTGGGAGGCTCTTGAAGACACTGTTAGGTTGATGTTGGCCTTATCACAAGGAACCAGGACAATAGTTTGAAAGAACAGAAGCAAAGCCAAAATATATTTATGAAGGAAGAAAATGAAGCCTAAAAAAAAGCTTTCAAAGAAGGCTTTTTCAATAAAGTAAAAAAAAACCCCTGTATTACTTCATTGTAGTACACAATTTAACTCAGAATGTGAGATTCCATGTATTATGTGTGGCTGAATTCAAATGTATTCCCTTATCTCATAATAGAATCATACGAACAATGGCATAGAGGGAGACAGGAGTATTGAACAGAAATTTTCCAGATGTATCATGCAAAATTTACAGTTATTAAAGCTTTCTAAGAATGTTTCTAGAGTGAATTCTCCATTTCAGGTCTTTGTTAGAAATCAGGAATGTTGCAAAATAAGAGCTAATTTACCTAATTTTGCCAGTCTACAAAAGCCCTTCTCCTTTCTTTCTCTTTCATTCCTTCTGGTACTGTGTGACTGACAAAGATGCCTCTGCCTCTGAAACTCCACCTGTAAGTACCAAAAGTCATGAAATTAAATGACCTTTTCAAATCTAATTGTGCCTTTTGAACACGTCAAAATATTTGGTAATCCAGCTGAGAATGAAACATCCCTCCTCCCTTTGTAAAACAGCTAAGAAAATGTAAATTTTTTTCAGGGCAGGGATTAGGAGAGAGACAACAAGTTGGTTTCTTTCATCAAGTATGAAACCAAACTGCTAACAAAACCCAAAATTTGTCATGACTTTTAATGACAAGTTCTTGCTCCACCACATTCCCCTGGATTCTCCAAACCTCTCCACAAAGTCTTCCACTGGCTCTTACTCAAAATGAAGGACTCCAAATATAATAGAGTTTGTGACCAGTAATAGAGAGGAAGCAGCGTTTGGCACTGGATCACCACCTTGGTTACCACACTGAGCATCACCATCTGGGTCAGCTGTTGGATAATCAGCTATGCAGAATACCAGAAATCTCCTTCTTTCCCTGAGATAGCTACAACTGCTCGCTTTAAGGTAATTTTCCAATTAATTTCTTATATAAGGTCTAGGTATTAATTGAAGTATTGTATCTCATCTCTCAGATATTCTTAAAACAATATTTTTAGTATTGTAATATATTTTGTTTGTTTGTTCTTGCCATACAATCTGCCTAAAGCTATTTCTTCTTTATTGCTAAACATAAAATCTGAACAAAAGTTATTTTCTCTGCCAAAATACTCATTTCAAGTCAATTGCACTTCTGCATGAGAAAAAGCTGTAGGGGATTGTCCCCATGAACTTTGAGTATCTTTCAAATCTTAAGATTGAGAACAGTTCACACCACCTATAAATCTAGCTGCTATCCTTTTTGATTAAAAACTGCACTTTTAAAAATTAAATTGCTGCAGTAGGCAAGCTGTAGGACATTTTAGTTTCTATATATCCGTACATTGTCTCCATTCTTTAAATCTCACCTCTCTTTTCCCTTCTTCAATAATTTGACAATGTATTTGTTCAGTATTTAAGCTGCGTGTCTGATGGGAAATACTGGGATTTCCTGATTGGACCAACCCAAGACAATCTAGTCTGATATTCTGTCTCCAAAAGTGACCTTTTTCATGCGAACAGGAATAATCTGCTAACCATACAACAATTCCTCCTGCTTTCTAAGAGACACTGGCTTAAACCCTGGCAAAATACAAAATATGACTTCCACTAAATACATGTTAACAAAATGAAAACTTTAGTAAATATTCTGCCCTCTCAATGTTTTGTTGCAGTATTATATGTGAAAAAAATGTTGTTTATTTCTTCTTTGTCATATTAAATGACATCATTGTCCTTGTGTTTTGGACAGCAGAAGTTCCAGATCTACTATGTCCAATTCATGTGTTATTTTACCTATCTTTATTATCTACACCTATATCTACATCTGTATCAATAGATCTCCTTATGCCACTTACTACGATCTAAGGTAAGTTATTGCATCTGTGTTAACCAGGGTAAATAAATGCACACCCAAATGGCTAATCATAGTAATTTTAATCCCATGTAATCAGTGACTGCGCTTACAAACAAAATCCGTGGATAAACTTAATTTCTTTTGAAGAGCTAAATTAACATACACTAAATAAATGTTTTTCAAATAGTGCACCTGGTATCAGTGGAAGTATTTAAGGGTTTTGATATGTATGTTTAAATCTGGGGCCCCAAAAGCACTTCCTACTTGCCTCTTACAGACATAGATCGTGGCAAATGTGTCTCTCTGTGAGGAGGGAGACTGCCCCCACAAGCAGGGAGGCTGCTGATGGACTCCAATTCATCCGTGGTTTGGAAGATGAAGGTCTCCTTGTCCAGAATGACGCAAGTGAGACCTCACAGCCTTGAACAAAAAGGTATCAACTGCAGATAGTAAAATATCCTTGGTCCTAGATCGTTCATTACAGTTTTCAGTGTTTGGAATAAAAGTACTAATTAATTGGTCAATGTATTAGCTTAAGAGCCTGACTGGATCTGCAGAAAATTTTTATCAGCAAATGTGCAAAATACGATCAGACATTAAGAAATTCTTCAACATATGAAGCCAATTTAAATGTCAAAAAAATATCTTTAAAATTCATTTAACACTTACGGGTGGATTTTTTTCCCTTTTTTTTTCTTTTTTTTTTTTGACCAGTGTTTAGAATTTAATTACTTCAGTATATATTTCTATTTCTTTAGTTGGCTGCCTCGCCAGGCACCTGGGGAATGGTCCTTAGAAGTAAAATCATGTTTAGTGGAGCTTTTTTTCTTAGAATATAGGGAGGTTGGGACTTTGGGGTGATTGGATTTCAGAGTAACAACTAAGTTAAATTCTACAATGTTATACAGCAACCCTTTATATTTTCTCTTTGGTGTGCAGAGGTTCTTTCCAAGGACTACTTAAAATATTCTACAATATTTCCAGACTTTATAATTGTGTTACACATTATGAATTAAAAGGGCAATGAGAAATAGAACACTTCCATGCATATTATATTTATTTAATATTTCATGTGCGTGTAGTAAACTGGGCATGCAAAGCTTGGGAATGTATTTGGGGTTTTTTTTTGTCATAATGTATCAACAACAGAGATGTCATTTGCATCTTTAACTTAATGAAAAGGAAAAAAGCCCAAGGAAGTATTTTTGGCATAATATCTCTGTAGTATCTAGGAACAGGGTGAGCAGTCTGTAGCTCCATAACACCTGTGCTATAGGTGTTTTTTTTCCATTACAATGTCTTGACAGCAAAACCACTTAACTACAAATTCATGGGGAAACAAGCAAAGGACAGGAGAAAAGTGTGTGCATGAGTGTTCAAGCACCTGGGTATGGATTTCATCTTGCTGCAGGATATTGCTATTTTAAGGAGGTTTTTTCTATGGAAACTCAGCATACAACAAGCTTTTGATACTTCTAGAGCACTGACATTTTAAAATTTTGTTTTATGTATGTGTGTGTTCCCTAATGATGTCCATGAAGCCTTCCTGCTAAACAGTGTCGATAAGATAGCTTGTCACTGAAAAAATACCAGCAAGGGGAATGAAGGCAAGTCCTTACTAAATCAGAACAATTTATAAAGGCACAGGCAAGACAGCTTCAACAGACTAACAAATTCATCACAAAATAGCGATAAGACATGAAGCATGCTCATAACTTTGTTTGGATAAGGATGTACCAGACTGGATATTCATCAGTGATGGAGATATGTATTAAGACCTCCATGAAGAATTATGGTCTTCTAGGATGTTTTCCCTCCTGCTCATATCTCCTTCCTTCCTTCCTTCCTTGCTTCCTTCTTCCCTCCCTCCCTCCCTTCAGGACATACCAACATTGATGAAATTCATTCCCAACCTCCTTCTGGCTTGTGATAGAGGAGTCTCAATATTTCAGAGCTTTACTGAACTCCTTGTCATTCAGGTTTCTCAGAGACTCAGAAAACTCAGAGAAAAAGAATAAAAATCATGTTACTGTATCATTTAAATTCAGTTCAGCATGAACCTGATGTGATAAACAGATCACAGAAGCCTGCATCAAAATGTTTCAGCAGCCAGACAGGGGAGAAATACACCCACTTTTGAGGAAATTTCTCTGAAATGAAAAGATATTTTAATAACACAGATATTTTTTTCTGGCATTCTGCAGTGCGCAAAGTAAGTGTCACTTTGAAATGTATTACATATTCATACAGCTGTATCGAGGCACCCTGGCCAGGAAAGAAAAGATGCAGACAAGCTCAGGGACAGCTGTAGCACCGATACAAACATAAGAAGAAAGGTGGAGAAGTGGAGCCATGCACTCACAAGCAGTAGTGATGATAACAGAGGAAGAGAAGAGGGAGCACAGTGCTCCTCAGCCTGTATCTGGACAGGATACACTCAGTACTGTATGTCATTCACCCAACCATCCAGAAGGAGGAAAGAAATAATTATTTTTTTAAATCTGGCATTCTACGTTGCAGACCAGAATGATGCTCTGTGTGTTCCTCTGCCACATTTCCTTCCAGTAGTACCTAGTATTGCAAAAAGAAAATAGATATTTGCTGACTGCCAGGCTGATACAAAGCTATATTTGAAAAAAACTTACCTGTGATTTGCATTTAATGGATGAGAGTGCAGCCACACTTACCTTCCACATGAAGATTAAATACCACATATTCCATAAACTAGCTTAAAGTTACAAATCCTCCAAGCTTACCCTCCCTTCTTTTAAACTGGCAAGTATTTCTTCTTATCCATAAACACAGAATCACAGATTAAGCATCACTGCAGAGGCAGCAAAGGGTCGTGTAACCCACTTCCTCCTTGAATTCTCCTGCCATCATTTCTGCCAGAGTAGTGTCTCACCTGATCAGAAGGACTTCAGGAATGAGAGTTTAGCAGTGTCCCTGTGCAATTTAACCCATCCCAGAGCCACACAATCTTTACTCTTGGGATTCATCTCATCTGCAACAGTTACACCATCACTTCTGCCTTGTCCGTCATGGAAAAAGAACAATAGTCCTTACAATAATACAATAGCTGGTGCAGTAGTTCTCTTTCCTAATTTCATGTTTATTTCAGATACAGTTCCACCTCGGGGTGTTCTCACGATGTGATGTTGAGCTCCCTCATGCCCAGCCTGTGCTGGTCAGGTGTGTATTCCCAGTTTCCTGATTTTATCATGCAACTGTATCAGGAATTGTTTCAACATCCTGCTATCCCTGGTTTTTCTGAAACTCCTCCTTCCTGGGTCTCTGATACTCCCCTGGGCAGTCTTGCTGAGGGCTTTGCCTCTTACAGCACCTCCTCAGATACCCCACTTTTGTTACACTCCCTACTTGCAGAGGTTGCTGCAGTTCTGCTGTCCTTACTCTTTTGCTTTTTTTTTTGAAAACTTCTGCAGAGCAGCAATAAATTAGTCATTTATTATTAATGTTCTTCTGGGCATTTTGGCAGAAATAATTATATAGTGTTATATGGTTGCAGAAGAAGCAAATCTTTGCTGTAAACAAAATGTTCAGTGTGGGAATAGAGGCCCTGCCTCACTGTAGGGAATGTTTTGCTCCTCGTGTAGAGCTCCCTGTACAAATACCTAATCTTCTGGTTGTACTCTCAGAAAACTGCAGCTATTCAAATTATGGGAGCAGTTGGACTTTTTTAAATTTTTTAAATTTTATTAAATAGAACCCAGCAAAGGGTTTGGCGATACAGGTACTGGTGGGAAGGCAATACTGTGTCAATAGGCCTCATTACAATGCTGGTGAATTTGAGGCACATCTCCTCTTTGTGAGGGTAAACCACCAGGTGCCTTCTGGCTGTTCAGCGCTGATGGACAGAATATTTTCTCCTATAGGTCCACGTCACCAAGAAAATGCAAAATAAAGAGATTTTAAGAAGGAGAAAAGAGACAATGTCCTTTTTTTCTTATTGACATAATTTCATGATCGTGAAATCAGATGCAATATTCTGAGCTATTTTAACTATGTTTTGTTATTCTTTTCCCAATGCAACTGCCTAGAGCCACAAAAGCCCCATTAAGTTATTCAGCTCCTTTTCCAGCTCCTGGAAATGCAGGAAGATTGTTTTTCTCCTTCCGAGCATTCAGTTAACCAACATTATAAATGGTTCCAGGAAATTAGAAGTTCAGCACTTAACACAGCTCACTGCTGAAAGTGAGTTTTTACTCCTAGGTTACAAGAATTATATTCTTTCCCTGATATGTTCATTCAGCTCTTAATTCCTCCAGAAAACCAGCCATTTCCAAGAAGCTCAGCTCTGCAAGAGCCTTACAGTGCAAGCTGCAAGGAGGCACCAGAACTTTATGATGAGTCCCTGCCGCATCATTTACATGGAAAAATAACACAATGTCTTTACCAACCACATTAACAGGCAAGTTAAAAAACCGATAGGCAGCATTGCAATGAATTTCTTGATCTTTCTTGGGGCAGAAAGAGTGAGAAAGCAGCAACTGCCATCTTACATGGAGCAGGGGTGCTGCCGGGGGATGTTCCTGCTGTGTGGGGAAGATTCACCTCATCTGAAAGCTCAATCAGCTTTTAGCACCAGTTCTGCAAACAGCTGTGACACCTCAAAGTGTTTTAACCCTCTTGAGCTAAACTCTGTGCTTCAGGGAATCGTTCTTATCAACAGTCTAGCTGTGTCCGGTCACAAAACACTTAAAGAAATTGCAGTATTTGAGTCAACACAGGCTTTCTCAAACTGTTTATGACCTGGATTTAAAGCAGAATGTGAAGCTGTGGTTCATTTTCTTCCTTAGGGCACAGTGGCATCTAGTGGTCCTACCCTGAGTGGATGAGAAAGATAAACTGTACATAAAAAATAGACTTTGTGTGACCGTAAGTTTTTATAAAATGATTTTTACACAGTTATGCATGTATTGAGAGAAAAATTTCAAAATTACTCAAGTCCTACCCTCAGCGAAGTATTTTTATTGGGGTTTAGGGACATAAATATCTTCCTGAACTTGGCCTGAAGGACTTGAAGTGTACACGTAGGTGAAAATAGACCCTGAGATACATTGGGCACTCTAGTCTGTGCTATATTTCTTGCTGTGTGTAAACTCTTTTTTATTTTATTTTATTTTTACCAAGCAGAATTCTTGCAATTGAATGGTTTTGTGAATACCTTTGTAGTGTGTTCAAATGTTTTCTTCACTAGAGATCTGGGTAACTGCTGTAGAAAAGGAGAGGAACTTGAACACTTACACTTTTCACAGAATCACAGAATCTTCTGTTGGTTGGAAGAGACCTTAAAGATCACCTTGTCCAACCGTCAACCTAACTTTGACAAAAATAGACACCCACACAACAAACAAAAAGCAACACCATCACTAAACCATACCTCCCAGCATTACATCAACCCATCTTTTGAACACCTCCAGGGGTGGTGCCTCAACCACCTCCCTGGGCAGCCCATTCCAATGCCTGATAACCCTTTCAGTGAAAAAATTTTTCCTAATATCCAGCCTGAACCTCCCCTGATGTAACTTGAGGCCATTTCCTCTCGTCCTGTCGCCTGTGACTTGGGAGAACAGACCGACCCCCACCTCTCTACACCCTCCTTTCAGGGAGCTGTAGAGAGCAATAAGGTCTCTCCTCAGCCTCCTCTTCTCCAGGCTGAATAACCCCAGCTCCCTCAGCCTCTCCTCATAAGACTTGTGCTCCAGACCCCTCACCAGCTTTGTTGCTCTTCTCTGGACCTGCTCCAGCACCTCGATGTCTTTTTTGTGGTAGGGAGCCCAAAACTGGACACAGTACTTGAGGTGGGCCTCACCAGTGCCAAGTACAGGGGGATGATCACCTCTCGGGCCCTACTCGCCACGCTGTTCCTGATACAGGCCAGGATGCTGTTGGCCTTCTTGGCCACCTGGGCACACTGCTGGCTCATGTTCAGCCTGCTGTCGACCAACACCCCCAGGTCTTTCAACTCCATTAAAATAATGCATTTTTAAGTTGACTAGGATGGGACTATTATAGCTACACAGATAACCACATTTTGGCTTTGGCTAATGTTGGCAATTTGAGTGATTAGAGTTTTTAAGTAGTCATGTATTAGAGAAATTTGACACTTAAACCATATATATTTTTTATGGTATCTTCAACTTGTTAAAATTTCACACACCAAAAATCTTCCTATTCTCTTTTCAGTGATTTTTGCCAGCATTTGTCATGATGGTGAGTGATGAAGAAAATTTCTTCTATTGGAGCTAAGAAAGAGTGGACCAAAGAAGTATTTTGAGATTATTACTGCACAGAGACTCAGGCAGAGAAATGGTCTGTGACTAAATGTATCTAACCCTCTGAGCAGGAATTATACTCCAAAGTTATCAATTTTATCTTAATGAGATGATGCAATATATCTTTACACAGCTGCTTTTATGAAGCTCACATTAGAGCTGAAAAGCAAAATACTTCAGTTTGATTTTCAAGTCAGTGGTTGGTCTGTTTGCTAGTTAACATCCTGTTTCTTTTCATTACTACAGTCAAGATCCAGATAATGTCCATGAGCATCTTTCTGGTTTTGACAGTTTGCTTGCTAGTACATGGCAGAAAAATAAAAACAGCTGAGATAATGAAGTTCACGCTGCGCACCTGATAGATTTAAAATGAATGTTATTGGGAACCGTTAAGGGCTCTATTTTCTTCTTAAAATGCGGATGCAATTCCATTAGCATTAGTGGGAGATAAGTGAGCATAGCCATGGGAGAAAACACCTCGGTGTATAGAGGAAGGGAGGTTCTACTGTTTACCCCGTAATAAAACACAAATCTAAAAAAATTAAAAAAATAAAATCGGAATGAAAATCACAAGAAATGAGTAAGAGTGTTTTCATGGCTGGTGAAAGCAATACCATGATTATCATCAGTTTCAACCACTTTTTCACTTGGTATATTTCTGTTTCTATATGTTAGGTTACTAGTGGAAGGGGAAAGGAAAGAAAACCCCTCACTGCTGTGGGAAACACAAGAAATGCAATGCATCACTGATTTGGAGCCTGCCTTGCAGAACTCTATGATTACTTTAGCCATCACATCATGGCATTTTAAAAAAATCCATTGAAGCAAATTAACAGATTTAGAATAAGGACCTGACACTGTGTTGAATACTTTAGGATCTAATGCTATTCCTGAGGCAAAATAGAAGGTGGAAAAGGATGTTTTCTTATAGTGGTGAGGAAGAAATTGTTGTACTTTGAACCTTCTTTCCTTCTCAAAATTACATAGATCTTGAATGTAAGTTGTTTGATTATAAACACCTGTGTTCATAACAATTATTGGGGAAGCTCTGCATTTTCCATGGGTTAAAGACAGGGTCACAAAGGTTTATCCATGATTTCTTGCCAGAAACACAAATTCTCCAACTGTGGTGTGAGTGGGTTTATGGTGTGCTGGTTGAAGAACTGGCTGAGGGGCAGAGCTCAAAGAGTTGTAGTGAATGGGGCTACATCTGGCTGGTGACTGGTCATCAGTGGTGTTCCTCCGGGCTGAATTCTAGGGCCAGTTCTGTTCAATGTATTTATCAATGATCTGGATGCAGGGGTTGAATGCACCAGTAGCAAGTTTGGTGATGATACCAAACTGGGAGGTGTTGTTGACTCTCTTGAGGAACAAGAGGCCTGGCAGAGGGATCTAGATGTATTGGAGCATTGGGCTGTGATGGGATGAAGTTTAACAAGGTAAAACAGGAGGAAGTAACACTGGGCACAAGCATAAACTGGGAGAGGAGTGGCTGGAAAGCTGCCTTGCTGAAGGCTCTGGGGTGCTGGTTGGCAGCAAGCTCAGCAGGAGCCAGGAGTGATGCATCCTGGGGTGCATCAAACCCAACAGAACCAGCTGGTTAAAAGAGGGGATCATTCAGCTGTGTTCAGCATTGGTGTGGCCCCATCTTGAGTTCTGTGTGCAGCCGTGGACCAGCTGACAAAGATCTCCTTACCCAACAGGCAGCGTTAGTTCTGCTGTAGGTACTTGCTAAAATCAACCATCTTCACCTTCAACTAGAATTTTCCCTTTCTAAGGTTCCCTGGAAAAAAATGCAAGTGAAGGGAGGGCATGTAGGTTTGGACACATTTAGTAAAGACAAGCCTAGTTTTAAAGTGAATTAGATACAAAGTAAAGTAAATCAATAAAACCCACTTCAGCAGGGAGATTTTGGAGAACAGAAAGATGCTAACCAAGATCATTATATGTTACACACACTATTTTATTCTGACAGCCTAAATTTGAGCAAGAAACTGAGATTCTATTGAAAATAAAATACATACCATTATACACTATTCCCATCAGGGCATGTGCATGAGTGAAAGACTCAAGAAATCATCCTTTAAATCTGCTGACAAAATGTCCACGGAAATGGTGATTCAGCTCCAAACAAGACAGCTGAGTGGCAGTCTTAAAACTTCACTTTTGAGACAGCTGCCCAGGCTTGCAACGCCATGCCCAGTTTCTGTGTAGAGAGCCAGGAGTAAGCAGGTGACAGTGTGTCACCATTTGGCAACTTTCATGAATAGCTAAAAATACAGTACACAGCTGAGAAATCATATCTGGTAACAAATTTTGACAAAGAATTACACGGTAAATGAAACAAAAGAAACAAATTCATTCCACTTTGTCTACGGTTGTGAACATTTTACCGTTTTCCAAGTTTTAATTAGGGTGCTCCAAGCTCACAGAAAAATACATTTCTCATTTTGCAGCCTACTGATGTGGAGGAGCCATGCAAAGACCTAATTAAAATAAAGTATGGTCTCCAAGCTCATCATTACGTCTAGCTGAAATGAATAAAAATGGTGTGCAACACTGAGAAACGTGATGAAATAAGAGTAAAGGCAAAGAGATTTTTGGATCCCTACAGGGCCATACCCTGAAAAGCCCATCTCCCACTCTTGAAGGAAGCTTCTCTGTGCTCACATAAAGTTCGAGCTGAGTTCCGGCTCAGGAAGGGCATTACTCATTATCCTTTCTGCTCTCCTGGTGCCTGTGCTGCCTGGTAACTACTTGATGACTGAGGCCATCAAATCAGCCTTCATGATCTGTGGGGTTTCAGGTCACTAACCTGGTACCTTACAGCATGGGAAAACTTGATAGGACCAAGCAGTCTCTGCCATAGCTGAAGAGAAGACCTTTAGTTCTTATATCTGATGGGGTATTTTGTAATCAGGCTTCCTCAAGTCCTTCATTTGTCTTGTATATACATACACGCATACATACATGTATATGTACGTATACAAAATATATATGATCCCTTAGACTGTGGTACACAAGTCCTTCAATCATATTTGTCTCTCCTTGGCTCATATGCTCAGCTGACAACCAGTGAGATTATAAACTGGGTTCAGAAAAGCTATATCTTCACTTACAAACTGGACTGTATTGCAATTCCTGTTCTCCCAATCATCTAGAGAAGTCAACCATTTACCACATATACAGTACCTAGCAGAATGTTTTAAATATCAGTGAGAGGATAATTTGGAATTCCTTGCTGCAATACGTGAATAATTTCAGGTGAAATTTAAACTCCTATGTAAATCATTGCTTTCAGGGACTTTCCAGAACAAGACTCAGCTGTCCTTCTGCAGTCACGAGCTTCTCCTCACTCCACAATTACCAGTCACAATAGGCATTTTCATCAGAGAAAGTGGATTAGACCATAACCGATGTGAGGCTTGCTCACAGCAACAAGTGTGCTTCTCCAGCAGCTGGCAAGCTCCACAATGAAATTTGAAGAATTTATGGTTCTTTTATCCTACTGTCTCCCACTTCTTTCTAAATTCCTCACCCTGCCAAAGTACATTATAGTTTCCTTTGGACAGAAACTAACTTTCATAGTAGATCTTTTGCTTAATTTAAATTTATTCCACATTAGGGTACAGAATCACAGAATTACTGTGGTTGGAAAGGACCTCTCAGATCACCGAGTCCAACCATACACACAAAAAAAACCCCTTACAACATGCAGCAATTTGTGTTTTCCAATGATAAATACACCAAATTAAAAAAATGCAGAAAGAGAAAAAAATATGTAACATGATCATCAACACTATAATGTTCTGGGAATTTATGAAGATATAAGAGTTATGTACTTACAAAGAGAAGACAAACATTTCTGTGGCTGATCATCCATGTACTGGTAGGTACTTAATTGAATTGCAGCATATTATATTTTTTTTCACCAGTAAACAATTGTATTTTCAAATATTGTCAGTATTACTGGGTATAATTAAAAAAAAAACCAAAACCCACCAGGAAACAAATTGATAGTTCTAATTTTCTTGAGAAGACATCTGAAGATGTGTTTCATATATCCCATTATCTTCCAAGACATCTTGTCAATGAGATTAACTATTGGTCTCTGGGTATCACGTTAAAATAATATAGCTTATTAATCTGCAAACGACATTGACTACATGTGCAGTCACCTCTGTCATGACGTATAAAGTCTCTGTGATTGCCAGTACTTGAGGAGGAGCAGTGCTTAATGCAAGAAAAGCTGGAACAGCCCCATCACCTGCCTGTACTTCCCGCTGCCTTTTAAAGAGGGAGGCCGTCCATCCCTTTCTGTACCTCAACCTGCACACCAGATAAAGCTGACACCTTCTGAAATTCTTGGCCTGAAAAATAAATCTCACAGATTTAAAATGAAACATTCAATATAGGAGTGTTAACACATATAAGTGGACTGGAACTTGCTTGGGTAAGGTGTCTTCTGGTGAGATTTTCCCAACTGGTTTCCAAGACAGCAGCACTGAGTGGGACACAAGGACATTTCTATTCAAACTGGACTAGAAAGTTGTGCCAAACATCTTGAGAGTGCACTTTAAGCAGAAACAGCATTTGTGTTTTCTGCCCCTGTCATCCAATGCCTCTGCCTGTGTTCTACACATCTTTTCTAAAGATCTCATCCACACTTCTACGTCCAGAAAGGTAAGAGTGTTTCGTGAAGTCAGCTCAATCCTTACAGGGACAAGGCACTGCAGTTTGATTTTGAAGAGGCCAGTCATGGTTGGATGAAATAATTTCTGTTATGTGGAAATAAAATCTGCTGTGCACCGTGAGTTTTACACTGAGATAGCCAGTTCCACTTAAAACCTACCTTTCACTTGAGGCCTTAGTGTTCCTGTCACCACTTCCTTGATGAAACAGGGAAAAATAGAAGCGTCCATTCATCTGCCTGAGTCAATGTTGACAAATGGCCAAACCCTTAAAAACCTCAAGATTCCTAAATTGTATGCCCTCAAATATAATGCATAGCTCTACTAATCCTTCATTCTATTAAGTAATCTGTGATTTTTCTTTTTCTTACACATAGCTTTTGTTTTCCTTGTTGAACTTAAACCTTCTACTCCTTTTCACATGGGAAACTGGCCAAAAAATACTACCCTCCCCTCTCCTGATGTCTTATATCTAGTCAATACTATTAAATACTTTCCTTCCTACAGCCTTCTCCTTTCTAGACTTACTCATCCATATTTTTCCAATATTTTCTTGGAAGAAAAAGGAAATCAGCCGGTTAAACTAACTGAACAATTGTATTTTGTTTCCTGATACAATGCTTTTTGCATTTTTAAAGGTGCAAAGCACAAAGTGCAAAATTTATACATGTGAACTGGAAATAAAGTATGACTTTCCTTTGATACTGAGAATTACATTTACTGCTTTTCAGAGTTTCAGTTTTAGAGTTTCGGTTAAAGTTATGAAGGTCTGGAGTATTCTATGCAGCGGTTTTTAAAGGGTGCTTTAAATATTAGTTCATGTCCTGACTATGAAGACAAAACACAGAAGCTATAATTCAACAAGCTTATTTTCAGACCATTGAAATTACACTTGCACGGTTGGTGGTGCAGAGGACTGATGTGATAAGCAACTGATCCATATTACTGTTCTTATCTTGGATTCATTTTTACAATCTGGGCTAGATGTAGAATGACCTTTTTTCATGAATTTGCTAGGACAGGATCTGGTTCAGATGAATTGGTCATTTCATCTCTACCGATTCTGAGATTTGCTTCTTCAGTATTTGAAAAGGCCCAATCTTATTGTGGACATTACTGAAAAATAATCATAAATCCATCAACCCCATATAGTTTCGACTAAAAGGAATGCTACAATGGGATTAGAGGTCATCTGGGAGGACTTTTTCACTATTTGGTTAAGTATCTCCTTTGCACTAAACTACAGGAGGTTAGCTTGACATAAATAGATTTTTTTTGTGGGGGTCAAAACCCAAAGAAGATCAATCTTTTAAGACTGAGAACACACTTAAGTGCTGATTTTGCTGTCTCTGTTGTTGCTGCTCCCTTACTGACTCACAGTATCCAGAACTCAATTGCCTTCGGGTTGAGCAACAATAAAATATCAATTTATGAGGCTATATGCAGAGAAGGTGACATAAATAGCTCACAATTAGAGTGGATCAAAACCTACTCTTTTTATTAGCATTGAAATTTCAGTTTCTGCTGAATCATGGAGTAATACAGACAAAATATGTTTATATCCATACTGCATTTGAAAGGTGACTATATTTTCAATCAACGACCAGAATACAAATTCTGATAAGCAGATAGAACTTCCTTGAAGGTAACAAACATTATTCATCTATGGCATTGTTAAATAATGCAGCAAGCCCATAAAAACATCTCTGCTCAAGAAGGTCCATGGTATGAGCTAGTATTTGTATTTAGAATAATAAGCTGCTGCTGACATCTTGGGAAATGTAAAACATAAAGAAAAGGAAGATTTCGTTTCTTGTGCAACAAGAAGAATCTGAATGAGCAGACAGTCAAAAGGATAATCTAATTCTGAACACTGCAAAATGTAAGAAGTACTCAATACGGTATTAAGTTGTCCTGTAATAGAAGTACAGCCTCCCTTCTAATAGAGGAAATGAAAGGCTCACATGTTAGAAAACACAAGAAATAAAACTGTTCCTTTGAACTGGAAAGCAGGGAAGTGACGAAGACAAGGGGTTGTTATTGATAGTAATATATAAGACAATGTAAAAGAGAAACATAAAAAGGACTGAAAGAAACCTCACATCCCTTCCTTCGGCCCTCCTTTGGATCAGAATTATGGCACTTTGCTGTTACAGAGATACACATAGTGGTGCAAACAGGTAACTTTACGGTGGGTTTTTTTTTCTGACCAGGTAGACACATTTGCTTAAATATCTATTTTTTTCTATATAAAGGTATAGCTACGTGTGTGTATATATATACACAGACACACACGAAATATGGAAGTTTACTATGCTAAAGAAGAATTCAGGAATATGCAGTTTTTATTTGCATTTGCCATTTTTATTTCCTTTGTTGTTTTAAAATATCCAAAGAATATCCATTTGGAGACTAAAAAATCTGTTTATTTTTCAAGATGAACCTAGTGTTCAACTGTTTCAAAGATTAGCCAGTGCTAAGATGTGTGCCAATGACTCCCACTGTCATCAGAGCAGAGGGTATTGCAGCCAGACTGCAAGACTGGGCGCATTCCAGCCTGATATATCCCAAACATAATCATTTAGCTTTACTTTTATGCCTTTTCCAGCATCTTCATTAGAATCTGTTTTCAAAACTGTGCATTGTATTTCCTGCTGAGCGTATATGCTTCTGTCCTATTACATATTTAATTGGTTTATATGCCAGTATACTTGACTCTCTGTGTGTGCATGTGTGTATAAATGCATTAAAAGTCATCTTCTGATGAGCTTTTTATTGATTTCCACTTCTGTTTCAAATTGCTCTAAGGGCTGAAAAGTGCTTTATATTGTGCATGAGGAGTTTACAATGATGATACTGATAACGGATATGGCTCACCAGCTGCAGAATACCATATACAGCAAATACTGAATTTTCTATTGGTAGTACACAACAAAAGTATATTGAAACCACAATACAGTGACAAAGCTGGTGCTGTGACTCGTTAACAATTCATCGCTGTCTAAGAATCTGTATGTCACAGGAATACATAGATCTAGAATATGGCGAAATTGCTCTAAAAATGTGAAATACACAATAGGCTATTGGTGATGTTTACAATTTAAGTTCAATAGGGTTTTACAAGCACTGAAACTCTAACAATGCTCTTGTTGCCATAGATATATTCTCATACTGCATATTTCTAAAATGTAAGTTTTAAAATGACAAACGCTTTCAGGAAGGAGACAAGAATGAGTTTCTCAGCATGTGTCTGTCTTTTGGTTGATGTATGGAAATCATTTATCAACCCAAGGCAGGCTACACTGGAGATACAGCCCTAGTGAACAATCTGAACTGCTCAATAAGTTTGGACAACATTATCAAGGAGAAAAAATTAATAAAAAATTTACATAGTCCACAGTGGTACGTGTAGTTAATCCACTGTATTCTAAATTTCAGTGCAAAACATCATCTAGAAAACCAATTACTTTACAATTTCTAGAGCTGCCTCTTTAATTCTGTATTTCTATTTCTTTCTCCAAAACGTGTTCGGGAAGTCTTTGTTCTGTGCCCAACATTAGGTTTTAAATTTAATTCTAGAATTTTCCAGAAGTAGATATTAAAATTCATGCTTCCGCAATATAATAATTTGAACTGGAAGCAAAGCTACACGTCGGTTTATAAAGCTACCTTCCAAAACAATGACCTCATTTATTTAAAATACTTGAAAGAGGAAAACAAGTAATAATCATAAAGAGAAGGTCAGTTTTACTGTCGTGGCAGTGTTGCACAGATGAGGTGGTTTTATTCACCAGCAGAATAGATATGTAGTTTATTAACGTTCTTTTTGAGCATTAAAACCACACGACTAATGAGCTGTCATAAGAGCACCAGTAGATGGCGCTCAAGAATACGTAACAGCGCAGGTGCAGGTTGGAGCCCCAGTAGACTGTCCTTCCGTGTGACCCAAGACATGAGTTTCTCAGTGCTTTCTGACCACTCTTCACACCATCCTCTGCAAAAGTCTTCCTATAGCCAGACCCAACCATCTGTCCATACTAGCTGAGCCTGTTACAAACACATGGTGTTACCGTTGATCTCCATGGAGGTACCTACAACACCTCCAGAGGTGACCAAGGCAAGAGTCTGAACCAATGTTGGTGGGCTGCGTTCTTAAAAATGACACAGTCTGTTTTTTCCATTATAAATCTGGCAGGTTTCCTGGTCACCAGGTGCCCACCCAGCTGCCTTCACTCCTCCTCCTCAACAGGACGGGGGGAGAAAATAAAGTGAAAAGTGCTTAGTTTCAGACAAAGCCAGGGAGATCAGTTATCAATAACCATCACAGGGTAAACAGCCTTGACTCAGGGAAAATTATTTTATTTATTGCCAATTAAAGTAGGTTTGGATAGTGAGGAACAAAGGCAAAAACTAAAATACTTTTCCTCACACCCTCTTTTTCCCGGACTCAACTTCACTCCTTCATTCCCAACTCCTCTAACCCCTCCATGCCCCAGGGTTGATCTGGTGATGGGGAATGCAGGTTGTGGTCAGTTCATAACAGTTTGTACCTGCTGTTCCTTCGGGCTCCGCACTTTTCCCCTTCTCCAACATGGTTCCTTTCCACAGGCGGCAGTCCTCCAAGAAATTGCTCCACCATCCATGGGCTTCAGTCCTTTAAGATAAACCAAATCCAACATAGGCTTTCCACGAACTGCAGCTTCCTTCAGCATATCTCCACCTGCTCCAGTGTAGAGTCCTCCAAGGGTTCCAGTGTGGATACCTGCTCTGCTGTCACCCATCATGGGCTGCAGGGAGACAACCTGCTTCACTGTGGTCGACACCATGGGCTGCAGGGGAATTGCTGCTCCAGCACCTGGAGCACCTCCTTCCCCACCCTTGTTCTCTGACCTTGGTGTTTGCAGGGCTGTTTGTCATGTTTTTTCCTCACTTCTTATTTCCGTTAAGCATTTTTTATAATTTCTTAAATGTATTTGTCTGATGGGCTCAGCTGTGTCCTCTAGCAAGTCCATTACAAAGACAGCTGGAAATAGCTCTGAGGAACATGCAGGTAGCCCTTTGCCTCTTCTCACAGAGGTCTCTCCTCCAGACCCCACAACCAACACCTGGGTGTAGATGCCCAACACTCAGAAGATTCTATTTCACACACTCCTACAAATGGGCAGGAACTTCCTGCTTCTCCCACATGCAGCTTTTCCAGAAGAAGTTCACGGAATATTTTATCCTGGTGTCTCTTTCCTTTTCCAGGAAAGACTTAAAAACAGAAGACAGAAAAAAATATGCAAGAAAAAGAGGTTCATTTCCCACATAGAGCTTTGAAGACCAAATAATTAATAGTTAATAATAAACAGTTGAATTCACTTTTAAGCTCGTCTCTTTTTCCCGAGGAAGTAAGGGTCCATTTCAAAAATGACAATGTAAATCTGGGACTTTCTGGTATATATGTTGATCATTGGAGTTTAAAAGCACCACCTCAATAATAAAAACATTAAAAGTGGGAGGAAAATAATAGTATTTTTCCATATGTCATAAGCTGACTAGCTAGAAACCATGCTACAGACAGTATTAAAGCATCTTTGCAGATCTGAAAGCCAGTTTGTAAGATTCTTTTCCCACATCAATAACCAGTGTTACTCATCAGCTATTTCAACCAAATATATTCTCACCTCATAAACTGAATGGTTTTGTTGCCTTCATTATTTTTTCCCTGGTCTGTTTGCAGCCTTTGGTACAGCAAGGATACTTCAATGTCAGTCTAGTCCAGTCATCACGGTCATTCTCACCACCATAAAATTGAAAAGACTTTACTCTGTCTGAAGGAAAAGAAGTTTTATTATTTAACTTTATCAGGAAAAAAAAAAATTAAATTGCTCATGACAGTGTCTTTCCTTCCAGAGCTTGTTAGGCTTTTTTTGCACAGTTACACAAGTAATCGTATCACAGTGCTCAAATATGAATCCATGAGTACTATCAAAGCATATGGCAATGATGTTGATGTCACCAACCAGAAAAGTGAACTCCCAGATGAAAGGTGATATTTTTGCACTTTCCATTTAACCATGAAGAAGATAAGGGTTTCTGACTAGAAAGTAATCCACTCAGAAGCAATTAAGATCTTTTACAAGGCTCTTCAATTGGCTGAAAAATGTTTTCTGCCTGAATATCTCAGGTTCTTTCTAGCCTTATCATGTAAAAACCAATGCATTTAAAGAAGTGATGGCAGTGGTGAGCAGAGAGCTCTGCAGTAAAATCTCTACTAACATGCAAGGGACAGCCAGCAGACGTCTATATCTTAAACATGCATCTGCATCTTAAATACTGTCTTAAATATGCACCATCCAAAGCCAAGCTGCTGTGATCAGGGCTTTTTTCCCTATGTAATTGACTTGTACACTAATGAGAGCAAAAGGATGCATGTGAAACCTGGGAAATCAATGTTTTCTAATAAAGCAAGCAACAAGATCTCCTGTGGTCAATTCTTAGAACTTATGCATAGAATAGAGACTTCTTGGGGGGGAAAAAAGGCTTTCATTTTTTTAAGTGTTACAATGCAGAACCCGGAGAAAAAACCATTAAAGCAGGTCTATTTGCCATGAATTGCTGTTGCAGTATCACCTGAGGTCAAACCAATACTGTAAATGAACACTGGGTGTGTGTAATTCTGTTTAGTCAGCACTATACAGCTAAAGAGAAGGTCCTACCAGCAGCAGTTTGTGGTTAAAGTGAGATTCAGAGAAGAAAATGAAGAGACTTTCTCTTTGTGGGAATTTTTTTTAGGAAAGTAAAACCACAAATACAGCATTGAATAGAGACAGAAAATCTAGCCTTCCAGTAATATCACATTTCCCTGGTAAAATCATCATTATTATCCAGTGCCTTGCACCTTATTTGCCTTTTTGCTTCCCTGAAACCCCCAGATCTTCAGGAGGATAAACAATGCCTACGTGTTCTGGCCATGCAGAAGCAGGTGGAAGATGCTGTGATACATATTCTAACACTGACACTTTTGTTCAAAATGCCAGCCCCCATTTTTCTCCAAAAAAGAAAAAGCTTTCTTTTAGTAGTTTGTACAAATACCCTTCAGATTGTGTGCAGAAAGAAATCAGCACTGTGGAACAAAGAGCACCTGAGGAGTAGAACGGAAAGCAGGGTTTAGGTGAGCTTAGCCAAACTTTTTTCCATTTCCATGGAAATCAATAATAATGATAAAGAACCATTATTTTGTACTGTTTGAAAATGGGTGTGTAACATGATGTAAAGGGAAGGAACGGCAGTGAGTCCACACTGCCTGAAAAGATGATGAATGATGTAATCATTGCCTGCCACAGTTGGTATCCCCAAACTAGAATTTGGCTCAGAATATGCTGTAACAAAGAAATATATTTTTTTGCTCATTAGTTGCTATTCTCTGCTGCAGAATAAGTGCCTTACCTGCATGATATTCGCTCCAGTCTATGTTAGAAGACTTGCAGCACTCTGAATTGTGGCTGTTTTAGCTATTAAGGCTAAGCTTCAATCACCCACAGACCAAGGGACCAGAAGAAAATATGTAGGGCAGCAAGAAAAACAGTTACATGAAAGGAGACAAAAGTGGTTTGCAAACTACCAGTCCACTCATAATGAAATGGTAATGGGGTATTTAGCTCAGTCCAAAAAACTATTTAATCCTTCTAATATTTTCAGATAGAAGACTGACATGTCTGCAAGGGATCTGCACATTTCTTTGCGTGTGTGAACAGTTTAGCAAGATCTCCAATTTAAAGTTTTTCTGGGGCCTATTAAAAAGTAGTAGTTATGGTAGTAGACAGATATGAAAGATGAAATTAAGCATAATCATCCTGTGAAGCTGGAACCAAGATCTGTAGATTTCTCTGGAGGAAAAAGGAGAGGGAAGTGTACCTAAATTTCTTGCATTTTGCCTGAAGGAAGGATGCAAAGTCAGAATAACTTCCTGCTTTGCAAACTGAAGATGTCAACATCTTGTCAACCCAGCATCTCTTATAAAAGTTGTGCCCTAAAAGCCTTTCTGGAGAAACTTTCTAGGGAGATGATGGTCTTATTTAGAATGGCAGGAATCCCAGAAGGACCATTACCACTTCCAATTACAGCACTCCTTAGTCATACTAAAAGCCACAACCTGATTTAACATGAGTTTCTAAGCCCTTGACTTACACTAAGAATTAAACTTGCTCTTCTCAATCAAAGTGTGGGTTGGTCTGCAAGGGCAACAAGCAGAAAAAGTTCTGGGAGAGACAAAACCTGGCATAAGATGAGAGAAAAAAAGAGTTACTGTTTGTTGAAATTCCCTCTAAGTTCCTTCATTGCAAATGAGCACTCAGGGATTTATTCTTCAAATAAATCAGGGATTTATTCTTTAAAAACAAATTTTATGTTCCTCAACATAAATCTAACAGGTAAACAAAGGTCACATGTTCTAGACTGCCTAAAGAAACAAAATTTCCAGATTTTCAAAAAGATGAAGCTCAAAGGCTGTAGATCCCACAGATAAAGTCTGTTGATAAATAAACTAAAGTCTGCAGTGCCATCTTTCCTCTTAGTAAATACTACAGAATCAAAAAACAAAATGTTACGCTCTACTCAAATTTTTCTTTAGTATGACAGCACTGATTTCTACAGCCAACTTAAGCACTGAAGTTTTTACTAAGCATTTTATTTCTGCTTTTGTATCAGTTTTCAGCAAAACTCAGCTGACCACTGAAACAACATCAGGTGCAAAAAGGACTAGCATAGTGAATTTATACTGAATTCTTTGTGTTGGCATCTTAAGACAGAAGCTCTTAATGGAAGCTGGATTGGACTGAAGTCCAGTGTCACATCTCTTACCAAAAACAGACTGAATGAAATAATCAGTACCAAAAAAGGTAATGATTTTTTTTTTTTTTTTTAATGCTTATATATTAATGAAAACATATGATATACTATGGATACATTCTTCCACTGACATTTTAGAGACTGTAAGAAATTTTATTTCTAAAAATTATGAAAAGACAATCCAAATACAGAGTGAGCCAGTTAATATCCTGTTCTTACTAGGTTTCCCATGACTGAAACGACCTATCAACTAAGAGTGAGTGAACAAGATGAATTGCCACTGTATTGCCAATTAAGAGTGTGATCAATGTTCTCATCATAACTATTACTGCAACATCTAACAATTGTAACCTAATTTTTCATTCCTTTTTGACCTCTGAAGTATCACAATGTACATTTCTGACATTTAAACTATTTCTGAAACTGAAAGTAATATAATATTTTTAATATTCTATATAAAGCCTAGTGCAAAGAAATGCAGAACAGATCATCCTGAATGTAAAACTTTAACTACATGAAGCCTTGGCAACATAATGAGACACAAGGAAAAATAACTTTCTATCCAGGATGGTTGGATAAGCAAGAAAGTGAAAGTGTGTAAACTATTTCCCCCCTGGATTAAGTACTCAGTGTACACAGTGGTATATGCCAAAGACTGCTGTCTACATCCACATACGAAATCTTTTTTTTAAAAAAAGAGGTTACTTTTTTCATGAGCATTGTTAAGTGACCCTTTTTTTGCCCAAAGACGGTTTAGTAAAAATCTGAGGAATTCTGACATCTCTGTCACGGAAAGGACAGGCCTAATACTAGATCTTCAAACTCATGAAGGCAAGTCTGCATTTTGCAGACAGATACGAAGAGCAAGTTGTTGCTTCTGTAAAGCCTGATCTGTCTCTCCAGGGTCTGGATAGCTGGCAAAATTTCCCAGCAGTTTCTCTCTCCCCTTTCTGACTCACAATGTAATAACCTGTGGATGGAAGGGTTTCCTCCAGACTCGCCTTTGCTCCAGCTCCATGGGTTAGGCCACTGCAGAACCATGGTCTATGGCTGTAGTCCCAGGTGGTGAGACCACTCCGCATCTCAATATACTTTGCTTCTCTTTTCCTGCATCTGCTCCCTTGTAGCTGGAACAATTCCTTACTCCTGTCAGGCCAGGATGATTTAAGAAAGCATATTTTATTAAAAAACAAATCACAACCTCATGTCTGTGTTTGATCGCAAAGTATTTGGATAGCTGGCAGAATGCTGGTTATGGGATGCTGGATTTTCCAGCTTTGGGGGAGTAGTTCCCACTCTTAGGAAAGTATATTTAAATAACATTTTGGGCAAAGCCCCTGTTCTGTGGCAAGCTGGAGAAACAAACTTTCCTATTGAGCAATCTCTTCGTTCTTACTGAAATCAAGGAGACCATCTTGACAGCCAAGGACAAAGTCTTCTCAAAATATTTCTCTCCAGTATAGAATAACTACACAAATCATTACCTTACAAAACCAGTACTTGTACAATCACTTTATTCTCATATGTCCTCCAAAACCTTCTGCATTCCCCTAAAACCTGGTGCCTGAAACATCAGATTTAAAGAACAACTAAGAAGTGATTGAAAAAAAAACATTCTTCTTAAGCTTTGGCTTTCAGTATTTTCTTGATTCCCCCATAGTATAAAATCCTCAAGTTCAGATCAAATGAAATTTTTATGAGTCAGTCTTCCTGAGTAATACAACATTCATATATTTTTAACCTTACTTCATTTCATGAAGAATCATGTTGTCTTCAATGAAACTGCAAAAATCTGATCTGCATATTAATTCTGAGGGAGAACAAAACAAAATCAATTGTTATTAAAAGGGTAATTTGAAGACAAATTGTCATTGACCACACAGAAAGAGCAGAATTTTCACAATAATTTTATGGAATCAGGAGATTTAACATAATTTTTAATATACCTCTCTAAGCACACTGTCTGGAATTCTGGTAGAGGAATATAATTCCAGCCCCTGAATCAAGGAATATTTGTTAAGGTGTTACGTACTGATTTATATCACTGATTAACACTGTGGTGGTTCCAGATGAAATCAATCTTCCGCCACTTATGTTTATGAGCTAGCAATTTCTTTATGACTTCACTTATCTATAAAAAATATACCAGCAACAACAAAAATCTCGTATTTTAAAAATTGTATTAGAAAAACTCCAATGGGCTTGGTTAAAAGGATCTATTACAAAATTAATTGCATTTGACTAATACTTCAAATCTGTTATTAGTACTGTGTTTTGTATTAAAATAAAGATACCTAGCCATGCAAAGGTCAGTAAATTCACTGTGATTCGTGAAGCCATATTAATTATTATTCAGACAGTCATGACCAATTGTAAAAATGTTCACAATTACTGAAAGTTTAGTGAATTTTTGAATAACTGACATTTTTTGCTATGATTTTCTGGTGAATAGTAACTTTCTTTCCTCATCACTAAATGAATTCAATAAGCCTGAGGGAACAAACTGACTGTGTTTCCAGTCACAAAGCACAAAAAATAATTAAGCTGTAGCAACAAATAATTAATTGAATGAAAATTAATCTTTCAAATATTTTTGCAGATGCCTGCAATTATCAAGTTCACTCTAGGAAAACAAGATTTATTTGCAAGTAGCTGCAAAACACGATTCTTGTTTTGCAAGCAAGTGTTCTTGGACAGGGACTCAGTGAACTCAATTATGTCCATATAACAATTTTTTCCAGGTTAAGTTCCTATGTTTATTTCCAGAAAGGACAGGTTGGACTACCATAGTTGTTATGTTGTAACACTTGGCTTGGAAACCCTCTTTCTACCCAGGACACACAACGGTTTTTCCAGCTGAGAACCATTCACACACTGAGGTTGGAAGGATTCCCCTACACCTACCTCAAGGCAGGTATTCATTGCTTCTCTTGAAACTGACCTAAGTGTTTTCTGCAGCCAAGATCTCTCAATCACCATCAAAAAATGTAAATTCCATACAAGCTTGCAAGCCCTCAACAAAGTCAAATATGAAAAATGGAAGTCTTGGGTCAGAGAAGGGTGACATTAGTCAATTTACTAACTTTTAGCCCTATTGGACAGGCTGTGCAATTTCATGCATAAATATTTTGACAACTAATGCCTCCCAGGTTTGCAGGGAAGGCTCCCATAGACATGGCACATATCTGAAGACTTCCAAACGGTGGTGTAACGTTCTGGTGTGCTCCTCTGTCTCCAGTCCAGGAAGACTGTACCTGTGCTTTGCAACATAAATGGAGCAGTATTCAGTATTTTTTCAAACCACAGCAATGCTCTCATGAAATTAGAGCAAAAGTACATGAATCTGCTAAACAAAGTGCCTTGATAAGCTCCTGTTTTACCTCTTTCGCTCTCTAGCTTGGGAAAAACATACTGAAGCAATTGCAGAGCCTATCAAAGCAAGTTAATCCAGGCAAAGATCCCATAACACAAGAAGAATTGGATTTACACGTTAAAAAAACAAGTAAATACTTCTCTGCCTATTGTATTTTGATTACAACTATGAGTTTTCAAAGACAGCATAATTATTCTCTAATTGCTAGCTATTACGGGACTATAGGCTGAAGAGAGAATTAAAGCTTTCAAATTTCATTTGAGCTGGTCTGGCACTACAGGGGAGAGAATCCTGAATTCCAAATGCACTGCAGCTGGGCCACTATTTCTCCAGAATAGCGGGGCAGATTTCACAGACTGTAAAGTAAACATCTGCTGTTCCAACTACAGCTGCACACCAAAGCCTTTTACAAAGATGTTTGTCTGGGGCAGATGCAGCCTTTGTCATCAGGAGCCTGTGCTTTGACTTTTTTATTGCACTGATATTTTTTCTATAGAATCCTAGCAATAGCTCCTGGGACAGAAAAAAAATCCAACCACTCTGTCAGAAAAAGGCAATTGCAATACCTGTCAAAATATCTGGGGTCAGTTCTCAGAACAGCAGCAGGTACAAGTGACACAAAAAACTGGCAGGTGTTGCAAATCTGCATGCTTGCATGCAGACCCCAGTCCAGCAAATCACCGCTGTTCTTCCATATAACTTTAGAATATGCTTGGGGATTTTGTTGGTTTTGACATTCAGATAAAATCCATTAGTTTAAAAGCAAGATTCAGTACCTGGAGACTCTTCTGTAAGCTCAGGATAAACCCACACTAAGGGATGTCTTCCCTTTTCAAAGTTTTTTTTAGAGTAGTAATAATCTTAAAACCCCACAGGTTGCTGTCTTTGCTAAAATTTTACTGACTTTTTCAGTGCAAAAATGAGAATCCAAAGAATTCTTCACCTCAGCTACACCGTTCGATCATGTTGAAATTGCAGCTGATTGTGTCCGTCAGGGATGGGACTCCTCTGCTGTACCTACAAATACTTTGCACTGAATTCAAGTAGTCTACAAAAATAAAACAACCACCCCCCCCCAAAAAAAGCTGTACAACAGTGAGAGGAGTGGTCTTGAGGAGTCTATAGATGAAGCGATCTATTGCTAGTGAGAGAGGTATCATAAAGAAAAATGAGGGCAAAGATTAAAAGATTCTGACCCTTAGAAAATCACTGGTTACTGCCACCCTCATGCAGAATGAAATTTCCGTGTTTAATATACACTGAAAGTGATGTAATGACACAAAACCATGTTTTAGTGTTTATCTACTGCCTAAAAGCAAATTGTAGTTTTTTTTTAAAAAAAGGTAAAACTTCATATTCGTGTCACTCAAATAACAAGAATATCACTAAAAATAGGAGTTTAATGAGACATCCTGAATAAGAACATAATTTTTCAGCTTGCCAGATGGATTGGAAAAAGTTTTCCAAAATATTTAAAAAAAAAAATGTTGTTTCCTTTTGAAGAGTCTTTTTTTGGTAGACACAGAAATCACCATTCACAAAAACAGCACCAGAGAGCCACCTGGGCCTATAATCCTCATCTGAAAGGTGTTCTTGTTTTGTCCCAGGGCAAAGGTTTGGAGTAAAACTCTGTATCCCAGTAACACCCAGACCAGGCTGCGGCACTTTCCTGTCTGTTGGAGCGGCTTTATGTCCCATAACATATTATTTAATCAGTGAAAAGGGTGAGGATGACTCTGTAACCCCATGTTTCAGACCTTCTCCTCAAAGCCATTTTTAACCTTCTATAGGAAAATGTGACAGAAAGTCGTCCCAGAATACTCTGTACCCTGTTAGCTGTGTCACCATGGAGAGAAATAAGCACTTTCAACTTCAATTCTTACTGTGTTTTTGAACAGAAATGACTACCTACCCAAGACACTCCTTCAAGATCGCTGCCTCTCTTCTTGAATTAGTTTTGGGAAGGATGTCAGGAACCCTCAGATGATTTAGCCCAGTTGAGCAGAAAAAAATGGTCTGAGGTTTGTGTATAAGCGTGGATCTAGTGAAACTACCTTTTTCCGGTCAATAAACAGCTGTCCAGTGCAAGATTATTTATCTCCAGCCTTCACAGCTCACCTCACTGAACTGTGGTGCACACAGATTGTGATCTAGCTGAAAAATCTGCAGAGAAAATACCTCTGGTAGCTAGAATTTTCCATCCTGACAGGTTTACCCTGTCATCTTATGTTGCTTAACTGTGCTGCATCTTAGTACAAAAGAGAAGTCTAAATAACAATACAAGCATATGTGTTTTCAAGAAGAAAAGTTGTTTTGAATCAGAAAGATAACTAGAGATACTTCCCAGGAGGTAGTAGCAAATCTATTTTGATGGGGATTTACACACCCCCCCCAAGCCCTTTTGAGCTGTTCAGAATGGCAGAGTGAGCTGGAGTTCATGCTACAGATGCTCAAGCAAAACACACTGAGGAGGCATGGTGCTCTACAAATGTGTTTCCAAATCGAGGCCATGAAATTTTAAAGAGCTTAAAAAAAAAAAAAAACTTGTAAGAAAAACGAGGACACAAACCAGAATGAGCAACTGAACTTAAATAAAACAGGAAAAGGAATACTAGCACAGAAGAACAGAACAGCAACACCCCAAAAAAAGGAAATCAAAGAACTTTTATATTTATTATCTGGAAAGCAATATGTAAAATTTTTATCTTTTTATCTGGTTGCACTATACATATCCTACGTTTGTCATTCTGTCTCAGCAGAACTTTCAAACAGAACAGGGATGTAGGTGGATTTGTGTGGCTAAAGGGGGAAAACTGTCTAGCAAAAGTTGATCCAAGGGTACCCCATGTCCTTGCCTGATAGGACACACCTCTCAGTCATTGCTAGTTGTCCTAAAGGCTCAAATAAATATGGTGTATTGCTCAAGAAATGAAGGTCTATGGTCTAAATACAGAGTTTTTAGGCTCACTTCCCACGTCTAGTAAATTCTCCAGTATCAAAGTGTAGAGAGGAAGACAAGGTTTTCTCTCACAATTAAACAGCTCTGCAAAATAAGAGATATCATCATTTTAATTTTAATTTTTATAGTTCTGGTGATGCTTCTCCTTTCTGTTCATTAACGTGTGAAAATTCTTAATGCAAACGATCACTGGCCAATGTTTCCCAACTTTTATGTGTTACTTTAATGTATCACTATTTAAAATGTTCCTGCCTTTAAGAATATGTGGAAATATATTCAGAAAACCAGCTGGAAGTGCAGGCGCATAATCCCCATCTGGACATTTCTGAAATAGATAGTCTTACTCCTCCTACCAGATTCCACTCAGGTTGCCCGTATTATTTTTCCCCTGCAATCATATTTCTTATTCTTTTTTCCATTTATTCCAAATATAGAGTATGTAAATTATTTTATTTAGTCAGCAAAGAAACTGAGAATTTGAGTCAATGAGAGATAGAAAACAGTAGGGGGTTAAGTATCAAATGAAAGGTAGGAATATTTGGGGTTTTTTTAAACAAATGAAAGTTTTCACCAAAAGTCCCTTATAGTGCTTTCTTTAAGAGGTGTTCAATATTTGCATGGGGAGTAGGTGAAAAAACCTGAGTTGAGATGACTCTTAGAATGTAAATAAAAGCCCCTTACATTTTGTGTCAGACTGGTACCATTTCCTCATTCTGGAAATATTATTATTTCTTTGACAGAAAAGGAATTTGATGATACTGATCCAAGGCATGCTAAAATCATTGTAAGACACTTCCTCTGGAATGTGCACTGAGTCAGACCTCCAGTATATCTTTTATCTCTAATTACTGTCATCCCAGTGAAGGATGAAATAGGTAAAAATCTTCCGGAAACGTACGCATAAGATCTACAATTATTACACATTCAGCTTGTTTGTAAGCCTGTATTTTAATGCCTGGAACCACTTTTAATAAGTAAAAAGCATTCATAGTATGTAAAATCCGTTCCAAAGTGCCTGCAAGGCACAAAATAAGTCTTTGTGGGGATGGTTTATCACAGGGAGGAGAGCCAGGTGTGGGGTATTGGAAGAGGTTTACAAGACAGAAACCTTGTCAGAGGTCACAGTTACATACCACAGTTAAAACAGATGAATTTTGTGTGGTCCAAAAGCTTCAAGGTATCAGGACGCTGGTTTACTTGGCTATGCTGAGAAAGTCACTTAGGTCTTTCTCTTCCCATACTCACATCAGCCCCCATGTCTTGATTTTCTCAGAGGGAAATCTGGAGGAAAAGCAGAACAGGGCTGAAAACCAGATGCTATCCAGCTTCACTGGGTAAACAGCATTGCAAACTAATAATATGTAACTTATGAGCCAGGTGTTCAGTATAATCATTCCTAAGTACCCTTAACAATATAGCCAGAGATAACTCTTGAGTATTGTTTAGCCTTAATGTCTGCTTTAAACTATTATGCTTTGTTCAGTGTCACAGTGAGGTCGTTTATGAATGTACATACCAGTGCCCGTGATTAGAATTGCATCTATGTTAACTAAAATATCCTGTTCTCAAAGTACCAGATGTTGCTTTCTGAAGAGGTTTATCTATTACTGATTTATTTAGGTTACCCCTTGAAGTGGCTTATTTGTTTATTAAAATGTATTCAGACAGGAAATATTTTAAGTGAAGTCATATGCCTTGTCTCAAAGTAGGGCACCTCAGACAGCCATAACAGTAAATGTTGTTTTTTAAATCAACGATATGAGCATGTTATACTTGAGCATTATAAAATAAATCAGTACATAAAGTTTTAAAATAAGCTATAAAATCTTAACAGTTTGCTGACATGATTATTTCCACTTTTGTGCGGTAGTTAATTTCTGGAGAAAGCAAACACATATGGAAAGGATACCATTAAGCATTGATGAGCTTTTGAAGCCAATATAAAATCTGGTCGTGCCTCTCCACTCACACTGGGGTGAGGCATTCCATGGAAACCGATCAAATTATATCAGCGTAATTCCATTACAAATGAGAGCAGAATGATCCTCCAAATGGCTCTAGCTCAACATCTTCATGGGTAGGACTTCAGAATATGCGAAATAAGCAACTCACCCTTGAAACACAAAGTACACGCAGCTGAGGCGCACAGCATTTTGGGGGTTTGTACAACAAACCAGTGCATCAACTCTACTTACATGGGGGACTTCCAGCCTCATGTCATCAGGGTATAAGACAGAGAAAACCCAGGCATGGTTGAATGCTCGGAAGTCGTGGGCTCTTGAGTCCCTACTGCAGTCAGGCAGCTGCTGTGATGGGGCAGTCTATTAGAGGGGAACCCCGGGCTCCTGTGTTTGTAGATCCGCTCTAAATATGAATATAATGCAGAAGTTCCATTGTAATAGCACTAAAAAGTGCTTGGCATAATTTTCTGGTTTCGAAAAGCAAACAAACTTGCTTCTGGGCACACACAACAGCTTCCTCAGGCTGCTGTTCACATCTTAACACAGATCATGCAGCACATTGCATTCTCTCGTACACATCGTCTGCCACAGAGCTTCTGATAATAAGCTATTAAGTTTGAAAGAATGACATGAAGCTCAGTGAAAATGCTAACATTTAACTTAAAATGTCCCTGTTGTCAATTTAAATACAATTTTTTTCAAAAGTGACTGGGTCTCAAGGCCAGATGTGGCTCTCAGGATAATCAGCAGACAGGCACAGCGCTACGCACTACTACAAGTTTTCCATCCCTTTTCAGCTATAACAGAGCAATGGAAGAGGGGAAGGGAAAGGTATGAGAAAAACACATTGATAGTAAATTTGTTAACATCTGTCTGTTGACACTTAGAACAGACCTTTCATTTTAAAAAGCTGTTCTTGGGGGAAGCAGAGCTGACGATACCTTTGCAGGAAAATGAACAAGGATCTTTCTTCAACAGCTCAGGGCCACAGTTTATTGGCGTATTGTTCTGATTTGCAGCAGAGATGCCCCATTCATTGATTCCCAACCTTGAGAAAAGCAGTCAGAGAGAAAAAAGAAGCCAGAAATCTCCACCTTGCTATTTACCTTTCCATGGCTCCATATGAGCACTCCCGGTGAGGTTGACCATCAAGCAGTAAAACGCCTAGGGAAGGAAGCTTGACCTGTTGTAAAGACAGACAGCCTGGAAACTACAGTTCTCATCAACCCCATCCTCTAGGAAGCCACCTATAAAAATAAATTTGAATGGTTAAGCTTTTAAACAACATTTTTTGGTAAGCCATACACAATCTAAATATTAACTACAGATTATTTACAGGTAGTGCACATACGTTTCATCAAGAGAACAGAGACTTCAAATCAAGGAGTAAAGAAATTAATATTTTTCAATGTTTGTTCACTGCTTTTCACCACTTAAATGGGTAACATTTCAACAAAAGCATTAATAAATATTTCCTCTGCCCAAATATTTCATTCTTATCTGCCCATTCCCTGCAAGAGATCATGGAAATGAAGTTCTCTTGCAGCAATTCTGACAGTACATGGAGCACATGACAATAATCCAGAGTTGGTAGGGAGTTTGTGCTCTGTTGTGAGGTGTAGGAGTGCAGTAAATGAGTTCATTTACTGTACTGCAGGAGCAGTTTAGTCACCGAAATCTGGGGTGCTACCCAGACTAATTAGAAGGGCTAAAGCTGTGGTTTGATTAGGGCTCAGTTTTCATCTAGTGCTAAATAAGCAACTGCCAAAGGGAAATCCTAATGCTGCTAAGTGCAATAAATAAATATCACCGATTTCAGCAGGTTTAGGACTCTGCCCTTTTGTTCTGGATGAAGTTTGGGGCATTTGGGGCATTAGGTACTCACATACAGTTACAACACCAAGTGTCATTTACAACAGAAAGGGATCAAATTTTCCAAATTTGCATATCCGTAGGTAAGTACCTCAATTTCCAGTCCAGTCAGTAATATGACTTAATCTAAGACACTCAGCATTTGCAAAGTTAATGTAAAGAGTCCACCAGCAGAAACTTTGCATTCTCAGCACTGCTTTTTACATCCTTGCAATTAGATTTCAATAAGTATCTTGGTAAGATGTTTTGAAAAGATATATAGATAATTATTCACATTTCTTATTTACAGTGGGGGAAAAAATAGAGTTTAGAAAACTTGCCTGAAAGCTACATGTAAATACAATTCATTAACATCAGCTATATGTGGCTGGCAGCAAGACTCAACTTTACCCCTGTTCCTAGAGCATCATACTTCTAACTTTCTTATTTAAAAAAACAAACAAAACAACAAAAAAAAACCCCATATATTAACTCTGGAAAACATTCTTTTCAAGCTGTTGTGATCATATGAGATTTTCCCACTATAGATACTCCCCCATTATGCTTTTTATTTTAGCTTCCTGCTGAGCTGCATAGTAACTGTGATGGGGAGTATCAGGGAGAATCTAAATAAGCTTTCTAGATATATCCCATTAAAGAGAAGCCTTCTGTATTTCTCCCACTGTGCATGTGGGATTGTTTAGTAATTTCACAGTGTGTGCTGTCTTTTCTTCTTTTATTATTACACTGTTCTGGTTTACATGTTTTGACCTATTGACTGGAAGAATGGGAGTAAACAGACAAAGACAGAATAGAGAAACAAAAAGCTGTTATTACAGTAACACTGACAAGTTCCCTCAAACAGAATAAGGTTTAAAGACAAACTCTGTCTGGCTTTCACAAAGATGCACATGGAAAAGGGTGCAAGGTAGCCTGTGCATAGATTGGAATAGCTCTTTCTAAATTTCAGTGGTGATAATGGTAATAAGTTGCTGGATCAGTGGTTCTGACCTACGAAACCACCAAAGCAAAGTGTGAAAGCCATTCAGCTATGTGGCAAATCTCAACAAAAACCTTGGATGCTGTTCTGTGTTCCACTCTCCCTGGATCCTTGGCAGTGTCTCCAGCTTTATGGAGAGGGAGTCTGTCCTGATAGAGCAGATTCTAGGGAGGATGACTTAAAGATGCAACCTGAGTTCTATTCAGTTTCTCAAATAAATTCTCCAAGGCTAGGAGGACAACCTAATGTCATCCTTCCTAGCCTTCTCTTCCTTTGCAATTCATCTTTTCTTGTGCATAATGAGATTATGTGAGTATTTTCAATTCTTGGTCCCTGCTACAAAACGAACATCAGATTTGGACACAGGGTAATCTAGCACCACATTCCTCGTGTGATAAGAAGCACAGAAGGTTTCAAGGACTGCTGTAAGCAGACAGGGAAAATTAAGTCTTTCCTAGCATTCATAATTGCATTCAAATCCTTGGTGCAGCAGGGCACTGCTGTTGGTGAAAACACCAAGCCCCAGAACTTGCAGATGGTTTCAAACATGTGAAACTGCTTCTGCTGACACATAGGGGAGTATGAGAGGCCGTATGGTCACACAAGGTCTGAAAAATGCAGCAAGCTCACTTTAATTAAGACTTTTACATAAACTCAAAAAACTATGATGGGATACAAGCAGCCAGCTTCAGCTTGAGCACATCACTGTTACCACAAATGCCCCAAATACCATTTGCTGGTATTGCCACAGCGAGAGACTAACACATATAAAACATATAAAACATATGCACATCTTCAAAAGAAAAAGAACGACTGCAGAAATAGCACAGGCACACACAGACAGAGTCAAAAGGAATGCTGGATTACACCAAGACAGAGGAGTGCCAGCCTGGAGACAGGGACTTTTAGCTAACTATTGGATGAGAACAGCTTGGGACTGTGAGCAAGGGGATTAGCTGCTGTCATTCGATTTTTCTTCCATCAGACAAAGGGGATTCAGTACATTCTTTGTAAATAAACATTGCTGCGTCACAGATGCCTCACTACACCATCAATTTATAATTTGAGAAGCCCTCAGGATCTGGAACTTTGAATCAAAGAGACGGCAAAACTGATAGATGCGATATATGGACATAGCCTCTCTTGGTTTTAGGGTTTAATTCTGTATTTTTAATTGTTTGTCCTGACTACTCCTTGTCCTCCTGCAATTCACTGGGCTTAGAGGAGTAGGAAGTCAAGGTCGATGGGCATCTTTCTCAGACACCTTCCCAGGGCTGAGAGCCAGCACAGCGTCTCATTGTGTGTTTTGTTTGGTGCTGGTAGAGCATAAAGCCAGGGAAGATAACGGGGTTTTAGACATGGACAGGGAAATGTGGATAAAAGGTTCTCTATACCTTGTTGGTTTCAACCTCTCACAAGAAAAGCAGATTTTCAGAGGGGCTTGGGTTTCATTAAGACACCAAAATACAGCTGTTTTCAGAAACTGTGAAAGAGGTCTGTGTGCTCAGCAGAGCTGCCACCGTGACCCGCCGTGCAAAGTGCCTCAGATTTTCTAAAGGTAAGTCAAAAACACACTAGAAAACTAAGCTTGATTAGAAGCCTACAGCAAATAGGCATGATGACTGAAATCCAGAGCAGAAAAGAGTGGCATTTTTCAGCTGCTCCATTGTTTTGAAGAAGGAAATTCATCAGCCTCCCTGCAGCATCAAGCGGTGGCTTTCAGCAGCCTTTCATCCCCATCCTCTGGTGACAGAGGTGAGGCGTAATGGCTTCAGTGTGACCAAGTCAGCCAGCTCACAGAACTGCTATTTGACCAAGGTGTTGCTGTGCATGAAGGTTTCTTCTAAGGCTACTGGGTGTTACTGGACTAAGTTGGAGCTGGGTGGCCAGAAGAGGGACAGAGGCTGTGAACTGCATTCATTGACATAAGAAAATCATGACCCATTCAAATGGGCAAAAGGCTGTAATAAAATTACCAGAAAATAATGTGAATATTTACAACTGAAGGTAAAGGTGGTTGGACTATAGTACAGAAAAACATATACAGGTAGTTTAAGGCAGAAAAGTGCATAATTTAGTGCTGTTAATGAAGAATATTTGGTTTCTAAAATAAAATATTTCAGATGATGATGAAGTCAGAAAAAGTCAGAAGGTGATGAGTGAGCAATTTCTTCATGTCATCTTGTGTACTGCAGCTAAAGGGTTGTTACTCAGCAGGGAAACGTGACCACATCCACTGGCGTGGTCAATAGTGATTTTTGGTTTCAAGTCTTTCAAATCTTGACTCATCTGGCTATCATAGCCTCTTTCAGGAATGGAAGGGCACATTCTGTGTACACCAATGTAGGTTTGCCTAATACAGAACACCTGGGAGATTTATTATTAAAGCAGTGATAGTTGCCTTTGTCCTTTCAGACTGGTTAGTGCTTAATGTTTTAGAGAATCCATGGACCTTGTTCTCAATGGACAAAAATCAAGTAATCTACTAGCGAAGACTTTTTTCTGTAATATTCCTATTCTTATAGTGCTCTCTATATAAAATCTTCTTTTGATTGAAAGGTCCATATTCTGCCTCAATCCACATTGACTAGATGTGCTATGGAGACACAATCAACTACATTTTTTTAGAATCTAATCAAGAAAAAGATGCTGACATATCCTGTCTTTGTTTAATTTTCCATCCAATTTCCTAGCACGGTAGGTAATGTATCTCATTTTAATATACTACTGTTATCTCTTCATAGAGTAGTATCAGGAAATATTTGAATGAATGAGGCATTTTGCATTTTAATTTTACATTGTAGTAGAGGACCCTGAGATTTTCATGATTCTTTATTAAAATAGTTTTTAAGATAAAATGTAAGAGAAAAAAATATTGTGGAATAGAATTTTCACCGTTATAAACTAATTATAAGCAAATTTTTATTTCTAATCAGAAACCACAAAAACTAAATTGTTTGCAGAAGATTTTATTAAAACTTTGAAACAAATTAAGAAGAATATGGAAACCATGAATTGTGCAAACCACAGAATTATGCAGATCTACACATCAATGTTTCTATTTTCACAACATAAGAAAGTTTAATTTACTCTCTTCTTACTCTTCTACAAGATGGATAAGGAGTGTAAGGATCATTTCTGTTGCTCTTCTGTATGCTTTCTCTTGCTTTACACTGTCTTATTTGACAGACAGGCACTGGAATCACACACTGAAAGTGCTATTGAATTTCTTCCATTGGGACCTATGTTTTTTACAACAGGTTTTATTTTTACAATTGGATCTGTTTTTACAATTGAAAGAAGATATCGGAGTTCCAGTCCTCAGCATCCAGTATTGTACCATAAGTTGAAGAGGTGCATCAAATTAATTTTTAGGAATGGAGAAACACTCTTTTCTGTTTTGAAAGATGCACCAATAAATTTATTTTTCTGGTAAAAGGTAAAACAAATAATCAGGGGGGAAAAGACTAACATGGTAAGGTGGGCTCTTTTTGTTAATCTAGAAATGGAATCGAAGTGCAAGTGAAGAGAGGACTTTCATCTCCTGTGCCATGCTACAATACATTTTAATTTTAAAATTTAGATTTAGAATTTATAATATCTCACCCTGTCCCTCTGGTAATCTGCAGACCTCCTAAGGCAGCAGAGGGGATAGGAAAGCTGAAGGTTGGGAATCATCATCAGAGTTTCAACCACGGTGACTGAGAGACAATGACAGCAAGACTAGGGATGTCATGGATGCCTCATCCTCAGGAATATTCAAAACTGAAATGAACAAAGTCCTGAGCAACCTCATCTGCCTTTGAGTTCAGGGCTGGTAGTAGTGAAGTCCAGACTTGATTTACTCTGGGGTCCTCTTCCTGCCTCTTCTTGACTCTATGACCACAGCTGCTTGCAGGCACAGTGAGCACAACAGGACAATCTGTGACAAGTTTGTTAGTAAAAATATGCAAATCTAAAAGAAATAATATGAGTTTTAAAACCAAGATTAAAAGGTTGATCAGAAACTAAAATAGAGAATCTCAAAGGTTTGATTTCCCAGTCTAAGTGATATTCTGTCAATTGTCAACTGTTTAGAGAAAAATGTTAGTTCTTCTGTTCAGCTCTGAAGAAAGAATGACAAACCCTTTCCTTCCCTTTCATGAAACTGATTTATAGGGCAATTTACCAGCACAGGTAAAAGAAACTGGGATTTCTGTTGATGGTCTTACTATGCAAGATGTTCAGGCAGTTGTAATGGATGCTCTTGGCTGGCCACTCTGATACAAAATGTGCTGGAAACTGATTTGTGTCTCTTTGTCCACAATGTGATCTCATTTTTGCTCCTCTGTCTTTGTCAGGGCAGCAAACTCATTGAAGGGCAGAAACACACATAGAAGAGGAGGCCACATGTGGGATACGTTTCTTTCACTTCATACAGATGGTCCAACATCTCCAGCCATACTTGGTGTAATGAAGGAAACATTAGGGATTTATGGAAAAAAAATCTTGCAGGGATGAAGCACTGGAATGCCAACTTTTCATTTCCCCCCTTACCACTCTTAAGTGCTCATTTCCCACACTTCCACCCCAAAAAGCACTATTCAGTTAGGTCAAAATTATAACACATTATTTTTGATCCCATGACTATACAGTTTGTGGGATATATCCGGTCACTTTGTTTATTCCAATCTAATGTCTTTGCTGTCCTTTTCCTCCCTACGCAGTAACATTTTTCATTGCCAAAAGTTGGAGGATGACACAACCTTTACCAAACTGACAAATGATGGAGATCTCTAAGACCTTCGGGTAAGTATGACCTTAACTGGAAAACCACCTTAGTCCAGTGAGTCAGGGGCCTGTATAAACTGTTCTCAATCAGCTGGTGATGAACTTAACCAGTGAATGCCACCGGTTTGATTTATTTAAACAACTTATCTATGCCAAAGAAAGACAAATTCTGTGCTGAGTGAGAAATATATGTTGTCCAGTATTCTACTATTTGGTATGCAATAAGAAAAGGAGGGTTTTTTTTTTTTGTAGCTGTTTTCTCAAGTGAAACTTACCTGGAACTGAAAAAAAATTAAATAGTGACATTATAGGATTTAAAATACACCAGAAAAGACAGGCAGTTTTCTTTAATGCATTGCTATACAGCATATTTGAAAGGAAGGCAATATTACTGCCATTATAATCAAAGAGCACAGGAAGCATATGGGAGGCCTGCAATGATGAAAGTAAAAAGTGTTGGTTAGCTTTAAACAGCTTTAAGTCTTGCACACAGCAAAAGACTGCCAATCAGAAAAGAAAGGCAAATAGCAGATTTTACTGCCTTTATCACTATAGGCAATCAAGAAACACCAGTGATAAGATTTGGCCCTATATGAAAGAGGTAGCACTGCATGAGATGCCAAGAGGATTGCTGAAGGGCTTTTAAAAAGCTGGTTCTCTGCTGTGCAATTATACAGCCAATGGGACCCTCAGGAATGTCCTAAATGTCAGCTAATAAATTTCACAGTTAATGGTATAGAAACAAAGAAGAAGACATAAGTATAGATGCAAACCAAGCATGACTATACTAATATTGAAAAGAAGCAATATCTAAATGCCTGCAGCATTATGGAATTAAAGAAGGAACAACACAACAAAACCAAAGATCCTAGTTGTGGTAGTGTAGCACTTCATAGTATATATCATCAGGAAAAAGTCCTACTGACAAGAATTTGGGTAAGGAATCCCACAGGAGCAGGCCAGAGCCTCTCTCCCACCTGTTGACGAGGACCTTCTTTTCAACTTCATAGAATCAGAACAGTTTGGGTCAGAAAGGACCTTTAAAGGTCAACTAGTCCAACCCCCCCTGGAATGAGCAGGGACATCTTAAACTAAATCAGGTTGTTCCAATTTTATGGTCTTTAAACCTAGGTATACCCACAAGCTCTTACATCAACATTCTCATGTCATTTAAAAATCTTTGTTTTCTGTGGTGTTTATAATCCAAAAATGTTTGTAGAGATCAATACATATCCTCTCCACCTTTACTCTTCTAGGCCAAACAAACAAAGCTGGTTTTCTGCTCTCTGGTGTGCTGGGCATTGCCAAGGTAGTAGTGACTTTCTTCATGGAGTCAACTCATTTGCAAGACAAGGTTCTTTTTCCAAAAACTCCAAAACACACATTCATTTGTTTTTTGTTGGGTTGGTTCTTTTCCTTGATATACATATGCATAAGAAAATATGAAGTGCCCTCCTCAGTTGCTGCCAGGAGTCCTTTTGCCTTTTTCTCTAAACAATTAGGATTTTTTTGAACAGTTGTAACATTGACTTTACTGCTGTTACCAATTTTGCTAATATTGCTTCTCTGCTTGGTAAAGACACAATACAACGTGCACAGAAAGCCCAGACAGCATAGTCCAAGGCCTAGTACATATTTTCTCTTTGCTGTGTGTGTAACTAAGCATGGTCTTTGAATCTCACTGATCTAGTAGCCATATATTCAGAATGCTGGTGAAGACATAGATCAAATTCAAACCTGTCTTGAACTGGGGAAATGTTTCTAACTGTGGTGGGCACTCTACAGGTCCAAATTTTGCTTGTTTATCCAACAAGGATCAGCTGGAAGATTATGAACCAAACCTGGATGTCAGACCAAACCCAAAGTGAAGTCCTTCAGACCATCAAGCCCTAAGAAAATTAAGACTTTAGGTTCCTGACTAGGAAATCAAATTATATATTCTTGGAAGAAACCTCCTGTTTTCATATCAAAGTCCAAACTTCTATTCTGAAACAGGAGAGAACAGAGAAAAGAGTAACAACACTTCATGTAGAAAGAAATAGCATATTTGATTTCAAGGTTTCTACCTGTTCTCTTTCTCAAATATTCCCTTCTCATCTGTTAGATGGAAATATGGGTCTCATAACACATCAAAGATCATGGGGGTTTTTCCACCTACTTAGCTGTATAAACTCCTCATAAAGCCTCATTTGTTATATGCTATTTTATATTGTCATAACAAGTACAACAAAATGCAGGTGTTATGAAGAACATGCAAATCTCCGTGAGGCTCTTTAATTTTTTTACCCTATGGAAAAGACAGTTGACAGAGATCAGAAAGTTATAAATATCTTCACTTTCTGTGGTGTGAAACATTCATGCCATATGGGACAAAAAGCATGTTATTACATGGACTTCGGAGTATCCCATTGGAAGACATGAAGCCTTCTACTACTTAAAAGAGTATGGTAAAATGGGAGTTATTAAAAGCTGATATGAAAATATACACTTATTGAACTTCAAGAACCAGACATTTTGAAGCGCAAGTATGTTTTATAACATTGTTGTTATTTAGATCATAGGACTTGCTTTGAGAAAGAGGACTGATGGGGTCCCTCTGTCAAAGAAGAGGAAGAACATCGTAGGTCATAGGCTTGCCAAGCTTGTGAAGATGGCTTTACACTAGAGTTGCCAGAGAAGGGGAACCTCAATCCATCTCACTGCTTCCAGTTTGATGCCAGTGACAGCAATAGATGCCCAGAGCATGGGGAAGGCTTGCAGATCAGAAGAAGAGCAGCTGCAGTGCAGCACAAAGGAATTTCAGCCACTCCAGCCAGTAAATCAGCTTCATTGGGGTGGGCAATTTAGATGACTGTGAAAATGCACGTAGCATGGGGAACAAACAAGAGCAGTTAGAGATGTGCACACACCTGCAGAGCTATGATCTGGCATCATGAAGACATGGTGGGATGGTTCCTGTGACTGGAGCGTTGGAATGGAAGGACAGCAGGCTCTTTGGGAAGGACAGGCTGGAGAGATGAGGAGGGGGTGTCACCCTCTATGTCAATGACCTGCTGGAGTTCATGGATCTCCACCTGGGGATCGATGAGGGGCCAACCACAAGCTTATGGATCAGGATGAAAGGGAACACAGAGGCAGGTGATGTTACAGTGTGGGTCTGCTACAAGACACGAGACCAGGATAAGGCAGTGTGGATGAGGTCCTCTACCGACAGATAGGAGCAACTTCACATTCACAAGCCCTGGTACTCACAGTTGACTTCAACCACCCCAACATCTGTTAGAGGGACAACACAGCAGAGCATAAGGAATCCAGGAGGCTCCTGGAATGTGCTGACAATAACTTCCCTCTCCAAGTGACAGAGGAGCCAACCAGGAGAGCTGTCATGCTGGACCTTGTTGACACCAACAAGGAGAGACTAGTGGGGAACGTGAAGATCAAGCGCAGCCTTGGTCTCAGTGACCATGAAATAGTGGACCTCAAATTCCTTAGGGCAGTGAGGAGGGCATACAGCAGACTCACTATGCTGGAGTTCAGGAGAGCACACTTTGACCTCTTCAGGGACCTGCTTGACAGAGTGCCACAAGATAAAGCCCTGAAATGGAGGCCAAGGATGTTGCTTAATATTCAAGGATCACCTTCTCCAAGCTCAGGAGTGATGCATCCCAACAAAAAGAAGTCAGGCAAAAATGCCAGGAGGCCTACATGGATGAATAAGGAGCTCCTGGAAAATCTTAAACAGAAGAAGTACCTAGCAAGGTTCAAAAACACTGAGACCTTGAATCCCACATAGCCTAGCAGGCTATAAAGTAAATATTTTCACAAATTCAGACACTAAAGCCTTCTCAAAGTGCAGTTTTCCCAAGCATTAGAAGAGAAATTTGAGTCACTCAAGCCAGGACCCTTCTGTGCAGCATTTTTCACCCTAGGGCCAGCCCCTGGTCTCTTCCCACAGAGGCCACCCGTGTAGCCCTCTGTGCTCAGAATAACCCAAAACACATGTACATGTTTCTATACATTTCAGTAAAACGTAGACACTTCAGACACTTAAACTGAAGGCATTGAATCCAACACTGGCATTCAAGTACAAAAAATTACTGAGTGTGAAATCACTATAATTTCATTTCAAATATAGGTAAGAACAGTTTTCAACACCCCCACAAGATCCAAAATAACAAGTCAGACAGCACATCCCCCAGCATTTGATGGGAATGTCAGGATTTGAATCAACATCTTTTTGCCTGTGCATGCTCATAAATCTATTATTTTCCTCATATTTTGGAGCAGTTGCTTAAATTTCAGTCTATGTGATCCCTTTGCGCAAGTAACTTGAGCATTTGTCGAAAGTAGAGGGAGAAAAATTACTTCTAAGGCATTTATTTGCAGAACTGGAGAGGGTTCTGACAAAGTTTCATCAGAAAACTACAATTTCTGTCAGAACACAGCACTGTTATGTCTTAGTGGTTTCCTGTCATCTCATCTGGAAGTCTATTATTGACTCATCTTTCCTGGATTCAGGCCCCAACATCTGTGTTGCTTCAGGTCAAAATCCTGCACCTCTCACATGTTCTTTTACAGCTCCATGAGCCTGGAGGCTCTGGAAGCCCCAGTTCATGGTCTTCTCACCGCTCTGCTCTTCAGCAGAGCTCTGGGGGAGGTCCTTCCTGACTCCAGAGTGCTCTCAGGTAGACTCCAGAATGCTTCTGCCAAGCCAAGGACATTTTGAGGTCATTCCCAAGCAGCAGAACAGTGAGGGAATTTCCTGGGGACTGGGACATAAAAAAAAATTGATACTGATTCTTCCTAAAATTACCTTTAAAATTTCTTCTGAAGTTCTGAAGTGAAAGCTGCAACCTAAAAACAAAGCCATGTTTTGACAAACTCCTCTTAGATGGTGGCCATTAAAGACATCACTCCCTGTATGCCTCCCCTAACTTGCCTGCAGCTCCTTATTATTTTTAATGTATATTAAGTATTGTAACAACCCTGTCAGGAAAGGCACAGTTAGCATATCAGTTTTGTATGCAGGAAAGACGTATTAATATCCTTGAAATGGAGAAGAGTGAAGTGATCCTCAGCTAGACCTGATATGACTGCACGGGACAGTGCCAACTATGCAGAGGTCCTAGCTTGTCTTCCTGGGAGGTATAAAACCTCCCAATTTCCAAAGATAACTGTGATCCTCTGACTCAGATGTCTCTTCTTCTTCCTCAATAGAATGGTATGCCATCAAGAGGTGACATTTACAAGGTTCTAACTGAGCCAACTCAGGTATCTCTACCGTAAAAGACAAGATCTTCAGAATTCTCTTGGTTCTTCATATTCTCCCTCAAGCACCCGTAGACCACCTCATTTTATCTTTGGCACTGCAGTTACCTAAACCAGCTGATAATGTCAGATCAGGCATAATCTATGGCAATCTGATCTCCTCACTGGTGTGTGACTGCAGCCTCAAATTTATATGACAATTACACAGTAGAACAGGAAATCTGGTCTTTGTAATGAGTATGTTCACTATCCATTCTACCAATTCCTGTAATTCAATATAAGTTTCCAATTGCTATGTCTGTGTGTTTGCACATAACAATCAATGTTTCCAGTATCCTTCAACACAGCAGCTCTCCATTGGCTTCTGGAAGAATCTGGGATGCAAAAAGACCAGGCAGTGCCAGCAATACAGCTTCCACAGCTAATTTTCTTACAGAATCATGGAATTGTTTAGGTTGAAAAACACCTTTAAGACCATCAAGTCCGTAAAACCATTAATCCAACACTGCCAAGTCCCCCACTAAACCACGTCCCTCAGCACCACGTCTATGTCCCTCAGCACCATGTGTACGTCCCTCAGCACCACGTCTACACATCTTTTAAATACCTCCAGGGAAGGTGACTCAACCACTTCCTTGAGTAGCCTGTTCCTATGTCTGATAACACTTTCAGTGAAGAATTTTTTCCAAATATCCAATCTAAACCTCCCCTGACGCATCTTGAGGCCGTTTCCTCTTGTCCTATTGTTCGTTACTTGGGAGAAGAGACTGATCCCCACCAGTTACACCCTCCCTTCAGGTAGCTGAAAGGTAGAGAGCGATAAGGTGTCCCTCAGCCTCCTTTTCTACAGACTAAATAACCACAGTTCCCTCAGCTGCTTCTCATGAGATTTGTGCTCTAGACCTTCACCAGCTTCATTGCCCTTCCCTGGACACACTCCAGTATCTCAATGTCTTTCTTGCAGTGAGGGTCCCAAAACTGAACACAGTGTTCAAGGTGGGACCTCACCAGTTCCAAATATGGGGGAACGATCACTTCCCTAGTCATGCTGGCCACACTGTTTCTGATACAGGCCAGAATGCTGTTGGCCTTCTTGCCCACATGGGCACTCTGCTGGCTCACATTCAGCTGGCTGTTGACCAACACCCCCAGGTGTTCTACCAGGCAGCTTTCCAGCAACTCTTCCCCAGACCCGTAGAGCTGCATGAGGTGGTCATGTCCCAAGTGCAGGACCCGGCACTTGACCCTGTTGAACCTCATACCATTGGCCTCAGCCTATTCAGCCTGTAGATCCTTCCTACCCTCAACCAGATCAACACTCCCAGCCAACTTGGTATCGTCTGCACACTTACTAAGGCTGTACTCAAGTCCTTCATCTAGGTCGTCAATAAAGATATTAACAACAACCAGCTCCAACACTGAACTCTGGGGAACATACTTGTTACAGGCCACCAGAGGTATTTAAACTCCATTCACCACCACTCTTTGGGCCTGGACATCCAGGCAATGATCCTTCCTACCCTCAACCAGATCAACACTCCCAGCCAACTTGGTATCGTCTGCACACTTACTAAGGCTGTACTCAAGTCCTTCATCTAGGTCGTCAATAAAGATATTAACAACAACCAGCTCCAACACTGAACTCTGGGGAACATACTTGTTACAGGCCACCAGAGGTATTTAAACTCCATTCACCACCACTCTTTGGGCCTGGACATCCAGGCAATTTTTTACCCAGTGAAGTGTGCACCCATCCAAGCCATAAGCAGCCAGTTTCTCCAGCAAAATGCTGCAGGAAATGGTGTCAAAGGCTTTACTAAATTGCTGGAAGACAACATCCACAGCCTTTCCCTCATCCACTAAGTGGTTCACCTTGTCGTAGGAGGAGATCAGATTAGTCAACAGTGCCTGCCTTTCATAAAGCCATGCTGACTGAGCCTGATCACCCGGTTGTTCTGCACGTGCAGCATGATGGCAGTCAAGATGATCTGCTCCATAACCTTCCCTGGTGCTGAGGTCAGGATGATGGGCCTGAAGTTTGCTAGATCCTCCTTCCAGCCCTTCTTGTGGATGGGTGTAACATCCAGTCAACTGGGTCCTCCCTGGTTAGCCAGGACTGTTGATAAATGATAGAAAGTAGCTTGGTGAGTACTTCAGTCAGCTTTCTCAGTACCCTCAGGTGGATTCCATCCAGTCCTATAGACTTGTCTAAGTGGTGCAGCAGCTCACTAACTATTTCCCCTGGGATTGTGAGGGATTCATTCTGGTCGCCGGCTCAGGGGGCTGGGTATCCAGAGAACAACTGGTCCTCCTACTAAAGACTGAGGCAAAGAAGGCATTAAGTGTCTCAGCCTTTGCTTCCTCCTTTGTCACTATTCTTAAAGCAGTTTTATGATTTTCTTCTGTCATTTATCTTGGGTACTAAGATATTTGAAAGGATTAGGAATTAACTGCATTTCAGATTATGAAGTTTCTTATCTGAAAAGTGTCATGGTGCACCCATTTTTTATATTCTCGGGTTGCTTATGTTCTCAAAACAAAAGGGCCAACATCTGCTGAAGAAAATGGTGTAGTTATGTTCCCACACTCAGGAGAGGAAGACCTCTGGGTGGGAAATCGTTGCCTTAGTGCAACAGAAAGGGCCTTTATCTACCTAGCTCAGTAATTCTCATTAAGGGTGCTGAAGTACTCTTTCCCTCATAAACCTTCGAAATTCAGTGTACCATAAAGGATTGAGTCTTTTAGTTAAACACTGGCTTTTAAATTCATTTTGATTACAGGAGATGAAAGAGCTCTCTCAAATGCAAGGCACCAAGGTGTTCTAGGGTTGAGGAAAAGCCCTCTGATTACTATCCCTTACTAGTTATGCAGGTGTGAAGTGATGAGGTTGATACCAGAAGTTTAAAAGCAATCAAAAGGGACTTCAAGACACTGGGGAAGTTTGTTGAGGGATCAGGGGCACAGGTAATTTTTTTCATTAATACCCTTAGTTGCAGGTAGGAATACTGAAAGGAATAGGAAGTCATGTGTGATTAACAAGTGGCTCAGAGGCTGGTGCCACCAACAAAATTTTGGGGTTTTCGACCTTGGGGAACTTTATAGGGCACCAGGCCTGCTAGCAGCAGATGGGGTACATCTGTCTCAGAGGGGCAGAAAGATCCTGGCACATGAGTTGGCACGGCTTGTCGAAAGGGCTTTAAACTAGGCTCAAAGGGGGAGGGGATTAAATACAGGTGCACTAGAGATGAGCCTAAGGAGAGCCTCCAGCCTGCCATTTCACTCGAGGCAGGAGATGATGATAATATCAGAATGGTCTGTGGCAAGTGGCAGGATGACACATCAGGGTTCGAAGCATGGGGTGATAGCAAGGGCCTCCAATCTGTTGCACTAATGCATTCTGTGAACACTGCATCAAAGGCAAGGTCTTGCAGAGCTGGACCAAGAGGCCCTGAGGTAATAGGAGACAGGAAGGTTGCTGCCAAAAAGCACCTTGGGGATCAGTGGAGTGCCCCTCTATAAGGCGACATGGCCAGCAGACCAGCTGAAGTGTCTCTACACCAATGCACACAGCATGGGCAACAAACAGGAGGAATTGGAAGCCATCTGCTACAGGAAAGCTACGACATAGTAGCAATTACGGAAACTTGGTGGGATGACTCCTATGACTGGAGTGTGGCCATCAATGGGTACAAGCTGTTCAGAAGGGACAGGAGGGGAAGAAGGGGTGGAGGTGTTGCCCTCTATGTAAAGAAGTGGCTAGAATGTGAAGAGTTGTTGCTAAAGAGTAGCCATGACCAGGTTGAAAGTTTATGGGTAGGAATTAGGGATTGGGAAAACCAGGGAAGCCTTGTGGTAGGAGTCTACTGAAGGCCGCCTGACCAGGCGAAGCCTGTCAATGATGCCTTCTTACTCCAGCTTGAGGAGGCATCGCGATCACAGGCTCTCATCCTGACATGTAAAAAGGCCAACCAGGCAGCCCATGATATCCAAGAATTCCCCTCCTTTTTCCTCATAGCTAATTGCTGACAAGTCTTTCTCAGGTTCCTTTAAAAATGGAAGCGTTCAAGTATATTCAAATGCACGCGAATCCCTTGAAGGCGTGCTGCAAACTTGTTTTATTTACGAGCACTTCCATCCCTTTTCTCTTAGAAACAGCAGGGCAGACTCTGCTTTTGAGTTCTTTCATGGGAAAACAGAATAATCAGAGGGTGCTCGTGCCTGGGACTGGAAGCCCTGGCTGCTTTCTTCTTGATGCTCTGTTGCCAGCACTTGGGTGCTTCATGTGCTGACTCAGCACTTCTTGACCTCAAGCTCTAAGAACAAGTTTTAACAAAATCACGTGTGAACATAAAATAATCTAAGGCACCCTGGGGACTCGGAGACCATGTGGAATTATCCTTCAGGCGTAGCAGCTCTAGGACTGTGAGGCTGCCATGGATCTTAGAAACAGAAGAAGGTGCGAGTCCAAAGAGGGAAATAAAAAAATCTTTCTTCTGCAGTGATTTACTAGACTAAACACTGAAAAAGAGCGTGAGAGCCTAGAAAGAGTGTTCACGGTAAGGAAAAGGGCCTTGAATAGCTATGGCTGAATTCCAGAATAGAAAGTGTGTTTCCAAAACCCGAAGGCCCACATCAGAGGACCATAGTAAAACATTGCCAGTAAAACATTGCATCAACATTAGCCTTGCATCTCAGTTTGTTAAATAGGTAGAAGTAGCACTTCCATATAAACAAGTAATGAGGGAACTTCAAGAAAACTGTTGCAATCTTATTTCTGCAGAAAAGAAGTGAAAGAATTAATGAAGAGTTTGTTCCTTGCAGTGTTAGGGAACCTTCTTTTTCTTCTCAAAAGACCAAAAGGATATAAATGAAATTAAAGGCTCATTAACATGACTAATTAACTTTGTCTCTTATTCTTCATTTCACAATGGTAACCTATCAACATTCATAATCAGGTTGAGGGTGCTTCACTTTTTAATGGAATGGAAAAATATGAGGAAGAACTCATTCTGATTAGACATAACCATTATTTCTAATATGCAATACATCAGCTTCTCAGCTAATTATACTATAGGAATTATCATGCTTCTTGCTATTGAAATTAAGAAATTATTTGATAACTCCTCTTTTCATAGGTTATTGAGGTTTCAGGACATTTGTTTCTCTAAATTAGGCTATATAAGTACCAGATAAGTTTTGCTAACTGAATACAAAAATCCTTTTGGCTCTAGAAGAATTAATTGAACTTTAACCAATATTTTAACTTTTCAACAGTTTTAGGGTCCGAAGACACATATAACAATTATATGCCAATTATTCCCTTCATCTGAGTTGCCTTCAATATAGCCTTAAGGAGAATTTAATCTAACAATTATCTTTTCTCAAATCTTGTTGGCGTGGCTAAAATTCTGTCCTAGTTAATGGTGGCGTTTAAGTAGATTGACTTTCACCCATGAAGTCTGTTAGTGGGGTTAGATTATCCATTTCAGGGTTACTCTGTAAATAAAGACAAAGGACTGTGACATCAGAACTGGACAGTGAGGTCAGAAAAAAGCAGTTCCAGCAGAAAGCATGAATGGAAATTTCTAATCTGAACTCACCTTAAGCAGAGGAGCTTTTTAAGTCCTGCTGGACATCGGTGTCCACTTTTGAGAGCATGTGCACTGGTCTGAGCTGCTGGACTCTTCCACAACTGTTGTTATCTCTAACCAACAGTCATTGTAAATACAAATTGTCCAGGACTTGTGAAAGGGATGAACCCTAAATTAGATGCTCTTGCCCCTTTTGTGTAACACTTGCATAGGTAGAGCATAGCTACATCAGTAAATATTTATTGATTTTAATGATTAAACAATGCTGCTTCACAATCTAATGCTTCTCATAATGATTCTCACAGTATATACATTGTCATACAGACAACTCTTTAACAAAAAAGAACATGAGCACTAAACCAATCCCTCTTTTCAGTTCCATTTGAGATTAGGGCTTTGCTCAAATTGTAAAGTTTGATATTAGCGCCTAACAGTAACATTTTCAAATGCCTTTTTGATCCAGGATATTCCTTAGACACTCACCACCTGGCCTTGGAGTGACTCACTGGATAGCAGCAACCTACCTCTTACTGGTCATTGTCCTGAAGAGTGACTGGCTCTTGGAGGGTGGATACCTGCAGGGTCTGCTTTGAAAAAATACTTCTGAAAGAAGGTAAATTTAGAGTCATTTGTGAGGTTGACCTGGGCAGATATACACCTAATAGAGAGGTGTACACATGTAGAGAGGTGGACAGGCAGGAAATGGCCTCAAGTTGGAGCAGGGAAGGTCCAGATTGGATATTAGGAAAAATTTTTACGCTGAAAGGGTTAAGAAGCTTTGGAATGGGCTGCCCAGGGAGGTGGTTGAGGCACCATCCCTGGAGGTATTTAAAAGATGGGTTGGCGCCGGTGACATGGTTTAGTGATGTTTTTTTATCAGAGTTAGGTTGATGGTTGGACTAGATGATCTTAAAGGTCCCTTCTAACCTACACAATTCTATGACTCTATGATTCTATATTGAATTTTAGGATAATTAGTTGCTGCAAGGTTTGCCTTGAATACTGATTATCACGTAAATGCAGCATGACCAGACTATATTTCTCCCCAGAACTTGGGTCCTGCTTTTCACTTCAGTGAAATAGAGTAGGGTACTGTGGCTGGTACTGAATCACAGAATCATAGAATGGTTAGAGTTGGAAGGGACCTTAAAGATCATCAAGTTCCAACTCCCCTGCCATGGGCAGGGACACCTCCCACTAGAATGTTGACCTGATACTCCTGACAATCTAAGCTGTCTGAGAAAGCTCAAGTTTTGGGTGACTAGAGACTTTTTAATAGTGAAACAAGATATATCAAATGTTGGTGTGGTGTGAATTTGTGTCAGACGATGCATGTGGACACATGTTAAGCACAAATAAAAAGTTGGCTGTAAAAAAATCTTGCTGGAAACTAGCAGCTTTTCTCTTCCAGCAAGAAGTTGGAAAACTCCTTCTGATGTTAGTGTGAAACTTCTAAAGTTATAAGACAGAGCAGGATCAGCTCCTATCAGCTGACATGAGCTACTCCCTGATGTAGCAGATGGGCAGAGGCCATGCCCAGGAAGCCCAGTCATAACACCAGTGGCTGCAGGTGCCCAGGCTGAGACATTCTGGAAGTTCTCACATGCGCAGAATTCCTCTTCAGTAGAAATTAATGAGATGCAAGGCAATCATGGCTCTGCATGTCTTAAAACCCTATTCCTTCTACAAGGCAAACACATCACCTTGAAAGCCTTCCCTTCATTCACCAGCTTTATAATGATGACGATAACATGAGATGTTTTTCTTCAGTTATCCTCTGAATATCTTACCTTTAGTTCACAAGGTAAGACACAACATCCATTAAACAGTGTCACCTTAAAGTCAGTCTTTTGACTGCAAATATCACAGAAAATAATCCTATGTTTTACTTTTTTCATAAGGGTATTAAGTGAATTATTGCTGGTCTGAGATGTTCTTTACCAGGACACTGTTCTCCCTCTTGCATAAGCTTGTAGCTATATGTAGGTGGGGACAAGAAAAATAAATCAGACTTTATGAAGTGGTTAAAATTCAGCTATTGATCCATTTCTTGAAACTGAAACTTAATGAATCATAGAAGCAAATTAAATCCGCCACTGTAATTAATGAAAAAATCCCAACATCCTATCATCTTCTTGGTTTACAATAGCCTATGCTGCGCTTGGTGCACAGATAAACTGCCTCTGCAATTTAAAGTTTGCTTCTGTATTACTACTAAATGGCATTGCGGAGCTGGGGCATAAATTTTCAGACTGAGGCAGCAGATAAAACGAGATGGGTAGGACTGGCAAACAGTGAACACAACTTCTCCTACATAACTCCACTTGTTACGTAGGTGGTTGTGTGTCCTCCAGCCATTTTGGTGCCCAGAACAGCTAGGTGTGTGTACTGCGTTGTGTGATGACCACTGCACCTCTCTCAGCACCACCTATGGTACAGCCTTCATTTCTCTCAATTCGGTCTCCTATGTACTGCTTGGTTACTTAAATGTGAAATTCCACTGAGTCATACCGTATGACTTAAAAAAGCAGCCAAGATAAATTTACTAAGAATGATGAAATACTAGGATACCTTCTGCATCATACAACTTTCAGTACTTCAGTCAGGAGATAAACACGTTGAAAAACTTTAGCACTCCAGCATCAAAAACACCAGCCTTGTTTCTTGTACAAAAACCCAATAATGTGTGAAAAAACAAAGTTAAAAGCGAAGAGGAAATCTCCGCAAATGCTTCAACACTTGGAAAATATTGCCATCAGATTTATTTTGTATGGGCATAGTGTTTTCCGAAATAAAAATGCAAAAATTCAAAGCACCCAGCCAGGTCATATCCAAATCACCAGGAGCAGGAGAGGCAGAGAGGATGAAGAAATAAGAAAGGCGTTGTAGGGGTGAAAATGGAGCAGAGAAAGACGTTGTTTTTCCATCAGAAAGCAATTAAATCCCCAAACAAATGTAAGAGCTATGGTTGTTACAGGAACACATGTCAGCATTGTCTCTCATTAAAGCTGACAAACTGTCTGTTTTCAGTCGCTGGTAACACAACAGGCCTGTCACAAGCAAAACCTTTACACGCAGAGTTGCTGCCTCCAGCTCAGGTTTTTGAAAACAGGAGTCAAAACAGGACTGTCAAGAATAACAAAGCACAATAAAGATGTGGTTTTAGGCCCATGTGGAAATGCCATGGTAACTATTTCTTTGCAGGACTATAATGCTTTGAACACATCAGCACAGGAGAGAGAGGAAGGTGTGTATGGAGTACCACGTACAAGCGGCACGGCAGCAGCACCAGGGTGATTGACCAGGGGATGAAGCCTGGTGAGCAGATGATCCAAGACCACATCTTGTGCTCCCTCAGTGCAACGCCCTTTTCTTGAAGGCTAGACCAGCCCTCCCAGAGGGCTCTCATCTTCAGAAAGACAAATTTTTTTCACACAGACACAACAGCTGAAAATAATAATCCTTGGTGTGTGGGGGCGGACAAACCTATTCGTCTCTGATTGCTCCTAGCTGCTTGAGAACAGAATGCAGAAAATTGTTGGAAATTATGGGAAAATAAAATTTTCCTGTGTCTTCAGTGACACCCAGTGGCCTCCAGTAGCTTTCAGAATAGAATGGTTAGAGTTGGAAGGGACCTTAAAGACCACCTAGTTGCAACCCCCCTGCCCTGGGCAGGGACACCTCCCACTGGCCCCATCCAACCTGGCTTTGAACACCTCCAGGGAAGGGGCATCCACAGATTCTCTGGGCAACCTGGGTCAGTGCCTCACCAGTAAAGAACTTCTTCCTAATATCTAATATAAATCTCCCCTCTTTTAGTTTGAAACCATCACCCCTTGTCCTATCACTCCACTCCCTGATCAAGAGTCCCTCCCCATCTCTCTGTAGACCCTTTAGGGACTGGAAGGGGCTCTAAGGTCTCCCCGGAGCCTTCTCCTTTCCAGGCTCTCAGCCTGTCCTCATAGGAGAGGTGTTCGGTTAAAAGGAGCAGTTTGGTATGAACACCAATGCAGGTGGAAGCAGGAGGGATCCAGGGCTGAACATGAGGAGAAATATGTGCTCCAGTGCAGAGAAGAGAGAGCAATAGAAGGAAGCACTGCATGGGTTCAGGAACTGAGACACCAAGCTTGGCATGGCAAGGGTGAAAGTGGGAAATAGAGCCAGGGTTTTCAGAAAGACAAGTCTTGCTCGGCCCACTTGGGAATGAACCAAGCAGGTTCGTTCTCTCCTTTTCTGCAGCACAGCAAGTTTTATTGATTTTTTGTGCAAACAGCAAGGCTGGATACCTTGACTCAGAAGACCTGACTCTGCAAACCCCGTGTGCTCCAAGCAATCTCCATGTTTCTTCACTGTGGGGGCACGGGCTAAAACCGTGGCAAAGGAAGGTTTCCTGTAGCTTCAGCTTCACCAGAAATAAAAGTCTTGTCAGAGGACTGGCAGGGAGACAAGCAGGAATAGGAAAGCATAATGATGTACAAGTCCCAGCAACAGCAGAGCATCTTCAGCATGGAGAACAGACAGGACCTGAGAGGGACTATCAACAGAAAGTAGATTTGTCAGAGATGGGAAAGCACAAAGTCCAAATTGACCATGAATGGCGAACAGAACAGCAAAATTACTTCCTTCCTTTCTCACATTTTCCTGGGACAATCTACAGGCAGTAACAAACCCTTGTTTTATTTCTGTTGGGTCTTTTGCTCTCTTGCGCTTTCTTTTCAAAGTTAGTTTATTCTTTGTTTACTATATATGTGCAGTTTTCAGCATAGCTGCAGACCTCAGTAGCTTTCACCTACATCTGCACCACATAAAGTGATGGGCTGTTTTCCCTACTCCAGTCAACGCTGAAGTCTGGCCTGGTAGCAGTCAAGAAAAACACACAGTTGAATAAACATTTTCCCTTATAAAACCAGGTTTCTTTGTGAGCTTAACTGGATTAACAGTCCAGAGCTGCACCTCATACATCACTGTTAGCATGTGCTTGTCAGGAAAAACCTCATAATTCTTGGCCGTTAAATAAATCTGTCGGTGCTGGGAGACTGAGCTGAGACCCAAAGAGCTTTTAGGCAATGATTATTTAAGATACTTGTTTGGCCCTCATATTTTCATATGTATCCATGTGTTGGCTTGCATGTGAAACCAGCCTGAAGTAATTTCGCATACTATGAATTACAGAAATGACACAGTGTGCTCTTTCTTTACCATTTTGTCGTCCTCATGTTGTTCCTCCTTCACCTACCTTCTCCAATGCTTCCATGAGCATCGGTGCACGCTGCTGCTGAAGGGTCCAATGCCCCCAGTACCCCACCGTGCCAAGCACAGATGGGATTTACTGCTGGGAGGCTGCAAGCTTATTTTAAGCACTCGGGTTTCCATTTTTCTGTTGCCTCGCAAGGGTTCCTACCCCAAAAAAATGCTCTCTGCCACCCTTCCTGTGGGAGGGACTGATGTTTGAAAATTTGCCATTTGCTGTGTTCGTAGAAAAATTAATTTCTACTTAAAGTTACTGAGGAGGAGAAGAAGAGGTTGTATGTCCGTACATTTTTCTTCCCTTCCCTTCCCTTCCCTTCCCTTCCCTTCCCTTCCCTTCCCTTCCCTTCCCTTCC
>NW_015090796.1:4028110-4084244 GCF_001431845.1 Calidris pugnax | reverse complement strand
TCTCTTCTCCTCTCTTCTCCTCTCTTCTCCTCTCTTCTCCTCTCTTCTCCTCTCTTCTCCTCTCTTCTCCTCTCTTCTCCTCTCTTCTCCTCTCTTCTCCTCTCTTCTCCTCTCTTCTCCTCTCTTCTCCTCTCTTCTCCTCTCTTCTCCTCTCTTCTCCTCTCTTCTCCTCTCTTCTCCTCTCTTCTCCTCTCTTCTCCTCTCTTCTCCTCTCTTCTCCTCTCTTCTCCTCTCTTCTCCTCTCTTCTCCTCTCTTCTCCTCTCTTCTCCTCTCTTCTCCTCTCTTCTCCTCTCTTCTCCTCTCTTCTCCTCTCTTCTCCTCTCTTCTCCTCTCTTCTCCTCTCTTCTCCTCTCTTCTCCTCTCTTCTCCTCTCTTCTCCTCTCTTCTCCTCTCTTCTCCTCTCTTCTCCTCTCTTCTCCTCTCTTCTCCTCTCTTCTCCTCTCTTCTCCTCTTTTCCGGATAGTGGTGGTCTGATTATTAGCTCTGATTAAAAAAATAAAGGCTAGTTCTCTTGAGCATCCAAAACATGGGATTCATTGGTGACATTCAGTCACCCCCAAAAGAGATGAAAATACAATATTGCAGGAGGGAATCCGGCGACTCCACCGTTAAAAATCCCGGGTGTTCGGTGGCGGCGGTCGGAGAGGGATGCGGCGGGGTCCGATTCCTTGTCGCACAGCGGCACCGGGCGGCCCTTGCGCGCCCGGCAGCGCGGGCACCGCCGCGGAGCGGATGCGGGACCCGCCGCCCAACCCGCCGGGGGCTTCCCCATCGCTCCCGGCACGGGGAAAGGGGGTAAAATCCGTCTGCAGTTTACCCCGAATTTGGTGCCAAACTTCGGCTATTTAATAAAAAAAAATAATCGTAAAGTACTGGAAAAATGAAGCGAATAAATAAATGCTATTTATTATAACACTATATATAATGTCATTTACTACTAATATAATATATAATAAAGTATATAATATTATGATGCTAATATTTTTGTTTTTATGGTTATTATCGTTGTGTTGTTGTTATTACTATTATTATCATCATCATCATCAGTGTGTTGGTGGTGGGGTTGTTACTACTATTACTACTACTATTACTGCTACTGCTACTATTATTTATCACTATCATTTTCATTATGGGTCTGGAGCACAAGTCTTATGACGAGAGGCTGAGGGAGCTGGGGTTGTTCAGCCTGGAGAAGAGGAGGCTGAGGGGATGTTGGAAAATACGAGGTGTTCTGAACTTGGTGTAAAATCTTTGTATATTTGTGATCTGGTACTGCATTCTATAATAATGGGAGAGGGGTATAGTTTAAAGCTACTGAAGCGGCATATCGAGGACGCCTGAAAAGTCAAGAAGAATAAGGAGGAGATAGGCATCTAAAACGGGCCTGGAAACCTACCAGAAGGACGAAAGGTAAAAAGTACACAGCGAGGAAGACGTCTTACTTCATCAGAAACGACCACCGAAGACCACTAGAAGGGACTGGAATGTCGCCAGAATGACGCAATCTATGAAGCAATCCCTAATGAATATGTAATAAGAGGTGATGGGGTGACTATTGAATATGTATGAAATTGTATAATCGTGAGGGTATAAATTGTAAGTTGACACGGTCGTCGGCAAACCAGATTTGGGTGACTACCCCTGGTTCCCGGGCCCGCGAAATAAAGCACCGCATATAACTACCTTCCAGTGGTTATGTGTTTGTCACCAACAGGGAGACCTCATTACTCTCTACAACTCCCTGAAAGGAGGGTGTAGAGAGATGGGGGTCGGTCTCTTCTCCCAAGTCACAGGCGACAGGACAAGAGGAAATGGCCTCAAGTTACACCAGGGGAATTTCAGGCTGGATATTAGGAAAAATTTTATCACCGAAAGGGTTCTCAGCCATTGGAATGGGCTGCCCAGGGAGGTGGTTGAGGCCCCATCCCTGGAGGTGTCCAAAAGACGGGTTGATGTAGTGCTGGGAGGTATGGTTTAGTGATGGTGCTGCTTTGTTTGTTGTGTGGATGTCTATTTTTGTCAAAGTTAGGTTGACGGTTGGACAAGATGATCTTTAAGGTCCCTTCCAACCTAGAAGATTCTGTGATTCTGTGATTATCAATCATTATCGTTATCATTATTATTGTTTGGGGAGGGTTTTTTTGTTGTTGTTATTTATTATTTTAATATTACTATTATTGTTGTTATTATTATTGACAAACTTTTTAGCAGGGCCTGTTGTGATACGGCAAGGGGTTATGGTTTTAAACTAAAAGATGGGAGATTCAGATGAAACATAAGCAAGAGAAGTACTATGCTGAGGGTAGTTAGACACCGGCCCAGGTTGCACAGAGAGGTGGTAGATGCTCCATCCCCAGAAACATTTCAGGTCAGGTTGGAGGGGCTCTGAGCAACTTGATCTAGTTGGAGATGTCCCTGCCCACTGCAGGGGATGAGATAGCTTTTAAAATCATAGAATCATAGAATCATAGAATTGTCTAGGTTGGAAGGTCATCAAGTCCAACCATCAACCTAACTCTGACAAAAAAATAAATAAGAAATAAACAATAAAAAAAATCACTAAACCATATTCTTGAGGACCATGTCAGCCCATCTTTTGAACATCTCCAGGGATGGTACCTTAACCACTTCCCTGGGCAGCCTCTTCCTTTAAAGGTCCCTTCCAACCCAAACTGTTCTAGGAGACTGTGATTCTATGATTGGTTTGCTTATCTGAAAGCCTGGATTTGTATTAGCAAGTTTTAATTAACTATTGCTACATATAAGCACTACAGCTAAATTTAGATACAAAATAGTCATACTTCATCAACGATTTCAATTTAAATAGCTACAGTTTTACTGTGGCAAATCACAACTCTGCCCTTTTTAGGTCCCCATTTTTGACAAAAAAAAACAAAACAAAAGAAAAGAAAACAATAATAAATGTCTGATAGCACAAATCAAACTGAGCCTAAAGTAAACTTTTCTACCACACTCTTGCAGCAGTCAGCAGCTCATGAACTACCTGAGCTTGTGTTTGGGGGAGCTAGAGGGAGTTACCTACTATGCATTTTCCAACCACTTCTTATAATGAAAGCAGAATTTTAAGGTCCATAACATGTTGCAGCAAGGAATTTCACAGCTTACATTCACTATGTGAAGTCTTATCTCCTTTCCCTCTGATTTTGTCTCTCCATGCATGGAAATACACATATATTTAAGGGTGAGGGAACTGGGCATGTTTAGTCTGGAGAAGAGGAGGCTGAGGGGAGACCTCATTGCCCTCTACAACTATCTGAAAGGAGGTTGTAGAGAGGTGGGAGTTGGCCTGTTCTCCCAAAAGAATAATGACAGGACCAGGGGAAATGGTCTGAAGTTGGGGCAGGGAAGGTTTAGATTAGATATCAGGAAGAATTACTTTCCTGAGAGGGTGGTCAGGCCCTGGAACAGCCTGCCCAGGGAGGTGGTGGAGGCACCATCCCTGGAGGTATTTAAGAAACATGTAGATGTGGCACTTCAGGGCATGCTCTAGTGCCTGAGATTGTTGGGTGTAGTGATTGTTGTGGTGATTGGGTGTTGGGTTTTTTTTGTTTCAGTGTTGTATGGTTTTTTGGGGGTTTTGTTTTGTTTTTAATGGTTGGACTTGATCATCTCAAAGGTCCCTTCCAACCATGAAGATTCTGTGATTCTGTGATATGTATATATCTATGTATAATGAAAGTACTGGCTTCATAACGGACATAAGGCTCATCTTCTTACTCTGTTATCTTTTGGAACTTGCCACCTTAATTGCCACTTTATAGTTTCTGACTTGTGAGAAACAGTAAATAATGGCTGTCTATCTGCCAACCCTGGGCCACTCACGATAGAACAGATTTCCCTTCCTCCATCTTCATCGTATTTGCCATTTCTTTTCCAGACTGCGAAGTCTGGCTTTACACAGCTCTTGAGATGAGAACCACCCCTCAGTTTTGATCAGGGACAATCTCTTCCTGCATGTCTTTACTTCCTTTGCATAATTTAAAATTTAATAGAGGTGTGTGAATCGCGCACTGCAGCATCCAAATGCAGCCATTTGCTTCCCTTATGCCCCTGCTATTGTTAATGACTTTTAAATCTCTTTGTACAAGTCAGCAATGTGAAGGTTCGTCTGCTTATTTACATGTAATTTACAGACCTAGTTGACATTAAGATAAACAATTCCTTTATAATTTTCTCTGGCAGGAGGATTACTTCTGCCTGACCTTCTTGAGATCCCAGATAATATTCCCACAGTAAATATAATTTCTCTACAGTCCCTTCTCTGTTGCAGTAATGGCTGCTCTCTCCAGTTACCGGCAACAAACAATTCTTGATTTAACTTTATGAAAGGTGTCAGAGTATCAAAAGTGTTATGATCATCTAAACTTGGCAATAAATGGGAATGTTATGAAGCATGAAACAGTACTGTCATAGTCAAGGGAATACTGCCAGCAGCTAGTTCTCCTAAAACCAACAGATAGGCCTGAAACCTAAATGATGAACAGAAAGCCTCCCATAAAATAGTAATATTTATTGTCATTTAGCATATTAGCTCTTAATTAAATGCAAAATTATTTTTTTCTGAGATACATGGAAGCAATACTTCATAAAACATACAACAAAAGACCTTGTCTTTCAAACTACCTAGTTCCTAGTATTTCTAAGTATACATGTGCAGCCATGATCTTTATTTCCCTTTAATTCATTCACTCTTTGAAAACAGATCAATGTGTCACATTAAATTCCTGATCCAATAGAGACCAATATGGCTTTAGGCTTCTGTTTTTCCCAGAGTAAATTATGAATTATTTTCTTCAGCCAGAAGCTCAGGCAGAAATCACCCTTTTCAGTGAACGCTGCCTTGGTTCACCAAGGTGATATTCCTGGTGAAAGAGCTAGGAAAAAAATCTGCTTAATTTTAATTTCTATCTTCAATCATTTTGTGAGGCTGGAAAACAATTTCCACCAGAAAGCTCAGTTTGAGGAAGGATTGTGGTTCATACAACCGGAGAGTCCCAAACAGCCAGTAGCAGGTTATTTTTTGGATGCAAACTTGTTCAAGAAAACAAAAGGAAAAAAGTGAAGAGTGGGCTCTCTGTCCTCCAGCTGAAATGACTACAGGATGCCAGGCCATTTTCCTTCTCCTTCTGCTTGAGAACATAGCAACTGAGATCAGGAGAAGGATGTGAAGAAAGCTGCATGTGAAATGGGAGCATTCACAATATTTATTTCCAGATTCATTTTCAGAGGAGCAGCATTTAGTCCAACCCATATCTAACCTTAATATCCAGCTTACCTTTTCCTGGGTCCATGGATGATGATGGGTTGATCTGAAGGAAAAACATCCTCAGATTGACAGTAAGCGAAGTATTTTTTTCATGTTTCTGCTTCAGTTTTTACTCACTGAATATCTACATTTTTGGGAGATTTGGCTAGTATGAACAGCAGTCTTGGCAAAAATAAAATACCATGGGAGAAGAAGTAATCAGAACTGTTGAAAAAGAAAATTATGATGTACAAAATATAGAATATTGTGTGCATAAGAACTGCTGGCAAATGTTGGACGTCTCTGAAGTGTGAAAACATTTTAAAACTATGTTGCTGAAGCTATCACAGAAGTCAAGCTCAGAAGAAACCAAGTTTTCTTCTAAATAAAAGAAACACTTATTTTCTGCCTCTTTCCTATTATTATTCAAAATGCATTTGTGTATATCTGCTTTTCTCTGTTTCATATTCCAGCTGGATAGACTTGGAGCATTTATATACTTTTTATGAATCTTGGTAAATTTGGGGAACTTCTTCCCTCTTCTTATGCATGTAAATATGTATCTATTTACACGTAATCAAATTACCAAAACTGTGTTGAATATAAGGCTTGTCTGTCCTCTCTGTTACTTTCTTATTCTATTTTGGACATGAATACATGTCCATGAGCACAGCACAAATGATATTCTGAAATCTTCTGTTCACATAATACATGATTTTACATGCTACAGATGAAAAATGGCTGCTTAGAAGAATCACTGAAACTCTACGGACTGATAATTCTAGGGAGTGGATCATCCAAGAGTTACCAAGAGTTACCCAAATAAGCAATATGAACCATTTACTATAAAATGATGGTATTTGAAAATGAAAGAACTACCAGATACTCTCTGGAGGAAAAATAATTAAAAAAAAAAAAAAAAAAATAAGAAGAAGAAACCCACATTCTGGAATACTTGATTTCAAAAGGAAAAGTCAGTGGAAGGAGAATGCAAAGGGAAAGGGGAAGCAAAAGATCCCACATTCCTGAAGAGATTTTGAATATCTTAAAACACTGATTAAAAAAATAAACAAACAAAAAAAACCCACCACCACCAAAACACAAGGCAGAGAACTAATTACACATTCCTTCTCTGTCTGAACTACAGTTTGCCTGCCCTTGTGCTTCTCACTCTTCAGGTGTCATGACCTCCCCTGCTCCTCCTCCTTGGAGATACTGCACTTCCCCTTCACTCACAGAATGCAAATGTCAGAGCCAGATGTAATTAATGGCAAACCCTTGCAAATCCTCCCACCCTTGTGTCTTGACCATCCATGGAAAAATGCTGATCTAAACCATTTTCTGTCAATGGTCAACTAGACTGTCTGCAAGACTGCTGAGATGTTTGGTGGGGATCAGGGTTTGTCCTGGAATGCCTCCTTCAGCTTAGCCATGACATTGCATTTCTGTGAAGCCCAGAAATCACTCTGGCCTCACAAAGCAGCTGGATTTGGCCTTTTTACTCTGCTCTGGTGAGACCCCATCTGCAGTACTGTGTCCAGCACTGGAAGGACATGGACCTGTTAGAGCAGGTCCAGAGGAGGGCCACAAAAATGATCAGAGGGCTGGACCACTGCTCCTGTGAGGACAGGCTGAGAGAGCTGGGGTTGTTCAGTTTAGAGAAGAGAAGGCTCCAGTGAGATCCTATTGCCCCTTCCAGTCCCTGAAGGGGGCTACAGGAGAGATGGGGAGGGACCTTTTATCAGGGAGTGGAGCCATAGGATGAGGGGTAATGGTTTTAAACTGAAAGTGGGAAGATTTAGATTAGATCTCAGGAAGAAATTCTTTGCTGTGAGGGTGGTGAGAGCCTGGCCCAGGTTGCCCAGAGAAGCTGCGGCTGCCCCATCCCTGGAGGGGTTCAAGGCCAGGCCAGATGGAGCTTTGAGCAACCTGGTCTGGTGGGAGGTGTCCCTGGCCAGGGTAGGGGCTTTGAACTTGATGATCTCTAAGGTTCCTTCCAACACAAACCATTCTATGCAGTGAAGCTCAGGAGCCCATGAGTCCATAGTGTGCCCACGTGACCCAGCAGAAGGAGATTTTGGGGAGCTATGGCATCAGCAGTGATCTGGGCAGCATCTCCAGATTCTGCACTGAACCAGAAATCTTTCTCTCTCTGCTTCCTCATAAGTAGAACTTTAGCAGCAATAAGACTGTGCCCGTGTTTGCACTTAGGGGAAGTAATCTATTGTGGGAAGGCTTAATTAGAGAAATGAGCTTTGCAGATCACTTTGCAGTGAGGTGAGTCATTATTCTAACTGCTTCGGCTTCAGCGGATTGCACACACGTGTACATCCAGTTTTCTGCCCCTCTCATACCACATCTGTGATACCATATTTATGGTATCTTTTGTCCCACAGGCTGCCTCTGACACAGGGCAGCAGGTACTGCAATGAAGTTGATAAAACTTAGGTGTGAAGACAAGCTTGAAAGTTTTCTGAAACAAGATACTTTCTTCTCTTTTCACGAAAAAGAAACCCAACCATACTCTAATGTTTAGCCTTATTTTCCATTCTGCCCCAGGACTCGTGTTTTTATATCATTTAACCCCCTTGAAATTGCCAAAAAAAAAAAGTATGATACCATTTGTTCTCTCATTAGAAGTAAAAAAAGAGGACAGGCATCCCTATTCTTCCCATAGTCTCTAACACACTTATCAGTACAGTAAGTCTGATTTTCCCCTTACTCTTCCCATCAATATTTTCATACCTAGTGGTTTCAATTAGAAGGAAAAAAAAAAAAAAAAGAATCTTCTAGTTAATAAAACCAGTATAACCTTCATACTACAAATGAAACAGTTTGGGTACCTGAGCCTCAATAACTGACTGTCAGTCTGTGACAAAAACCTCAGACATTTTCATACTTAACTTCTATGTGTCGTTCCTGGTCTTTGCTGAATTTAACATGAATCACTGATTCAGACACAACCTGAATTTCTTGTAGGTGTTCACTGTTTTATCTATAAATAACAAACGTAATCTGTAAGTCACCAATATCTTTACTCTGTCACTGAAGAAGCATTTTGGGTGTGTTTTTTTTAAACCTCTTTTCTTGCCTCTTGAAGATGAGAATCTCTGTGGTGTAAAATGTCTTTTGGGAGTCCATGGCCATGAGTAATTTATATAAGGAAAAAACAATTGGGGATTTTCGTTATGGATAAGTCTTATTTAAATTAAAAATATTTCCAATTTAATTCATTCCAATTCACTCTCACTTTGGTCTTTATTGTTGTAAAATAAAAAATATAAAGTAGAGTTATTTTCAAACTCCACACAGTGAGTTCAACCCTTGAGGCTATGAAATACAATTCAGGACAATGACGAATGGATGACACTTGGCATCCAAAGCCTGGCTAGCAGAAGAAAGAACCTATTCTCTAAGGGATTACATCCAAACAATGAGGTTCATTTTTTGTTCTACAGATACAAAACGGTCCCACTTGCAAACACGTGTAGACATCTCCATCTGGAAGTTTGTGGCAGCCTTTCATTTTGGAAAATGTGTTTTTTCTTTGCAATGAATATTTGAAGCACCCAGCTAAAATTTTGAGTTTTCCACTTTCCTTCTTTCTTTTCTATTACCTAGAAAAAAATGTATGAAAAAGATAAGGGATGGGAAAGTCTAGTAACTTCAATAGTTTATTCTTAGATGATGCTTAATTATGAGTGGGATTTAACTAGGTGTTAGTTTCTATTTGTTTGAAGTGTCCAAGTCTAAAAAAAATTGCATAATTATATTGGAGTTGAACCAAAGAAATTACAGTGGAATGACCCATGACACTTTCCAACTTAATACAATTGCAAATTAGAGACAAAAACTAGCTTTGAAATTTTATTTTTTAAATTATGGTCTCTTGTGGGTGCTGCTATTTTTGAGGTTCAGCATAAGAAGGTAGAAGTACTTCCTTTCTTATGAAAATATAATTAAATATTAGGCTTACCAACCACCATTGTTTTTATGGCTTTTGTTTCAGAATTTCCTAGAAGACATTTCAAACCAAAAACAGGAGGCAGTATTAAATACTTGGTGCCTAAATTTTAAACAACTCAAATAATGGGATTTGCATTTTGGAAAAACTGTGCTTCAGAGCTGAGAAAATAAGAAGGTAGACTGTTCTAGAGGCCTTGTTTCTTCTTCTGCTTCTCGTCTTTGCCATCTGAGATCCATTTGCTTTGGCTCTTTCTGGAGTTATGCTTTTATCCCTGATTTTGTTAGCACTCTTCTCGTGAAGATTTATGAAATTATCTTGGTGACATTCTTGTAGCTCAGTCTATAACACAGATTTCTGAAAATCCTGTTTTTCCGTAACGAGGTAAAATGTGAGAAATGTAGACTGCTGGGATTTAACCAATTTCAGCACATAACTGATCCCGTTCTGAAGTACTTTAAAGACTGATCAGAGATAAATTAAGAAACAATGCTCCTTATTAGCTGAGACAGAAGTTACCTCAGCAGCAGGCATAGAATCAGTGCTTATTTATGAGATGCTTAAACGCTGCTTATGGGACGTTGTGCTATTAGGGGAAATTACAGGGATTAAGCAGTGTCAGAGGAGTATTTGTAGCGGGTTTTTTCTTTTTGCCGTTGCAGCTGCTGTTGTTGGCTCTCACTCTTTCCCAGTTCAGCTGTTTTCTAGCTACCCACCCATACAGTTAACAACAAAGAAATATTTTAAAGCTTTGCAATGCAGACAAGGGTAGAGGATTAGTCACCCAGGCGAATGGAGGGGCATTTGGTAGGATATTGCATTTCAGTCTCAGAGAGAAATGGGTCATAGAACTAAAATGAGACTGAAAAAAAGTTTTGAGAGTGAGAGAATTTGAGAAACAGTTGAGGCAGAACTAGTCTGGTATCTGACCATAGAGGAATGCTACCCCTCAGGTACAGCATATGTGACACCACCTTAATGCTGAGGTGAATTTGATACTCCTAAAGCCTCTTCTATTCATAACATTTGGCACCGCTTCTCTTCTTCTTCAACAGATTTCTTTCACTCAGACGCATGCCAGTTTTGAATATCCTTTCTGACATTAAGTTTGGTAAAAATGATAAATCTACATTTCTGAATAGAAGAATAAGGGTATTTGTAGCACTAATTAGCCATTACAGCAATGTCAATATCAATTTTGAAGTTTTTTCTTTAAAAACAATTAAAAACTAAAGGAAGCTGGAAGATCAACCAGAGCTACAACAAGAACTGACACCCAGATAGATGAGATTTGGTGAACCGCAGCTTGTTCCTGCTGCTCTGCTGGTAGAAAATAATGGAAAACTACAAACAGAAATAAATTTCCTGGAATCTCCAGCACTTAATGGGTAATTTCACAGTAACTATAAAGTCAGCATGTGTCACACTTATTAAGAGTTGATGTCAGATGCTAGAATAAAGGAATTTGTTGATGTCAGATGCTAGAATAAAGGAATTTGTTTAAAATTACTTCTACGTAAAAGCCTGTTGAAACCGTCAGCTGTTCCTCTCCGTTTTCTTCCTTCAAAGGAATTTATATGATGTGTTTCTCTTGAGGAACACCAGTTCCAATCTTGGTTGGAAAGCATGCTTTGCTTTGGTGTTTTTTCCATGAACACATGTACTGGCAAAGGCATCTCCTGGCTGTGGAGGAGTTTGTCTCCTTATGACTGAGATGTTTCCCACCTCAAAAGTTGGCTACATCCATACCAGGGACAGTCCAGGCCTGTCCCAGTCCCAGAGCCTCATGGGCATTGTCTGGAAGGGTCAGGATGTGGACTGGTGTGGTCCATGGCCAGGCAGAGCCACAGCTGTGGCAGGGCAGCAGAGAAGCACCACCATGGCATAGGACATAGGACTGATGGCCCCAGGCCGGGCTGATATGGAGACATGGGGGCAGGCTAGGAGGAGGTCCCGGCAGAGGATGGTGAGGGCCTTCAACTGATTATTACCATCAGGGCCCTGACAGTCTCCTCTGGCAGTTCAGTGTATCTCTAATGAGAGACTTGTGCATTGGAAAACAGGGTTTGTAAGTCCACCGAGGTTTACAGCAATTTTTTATTAATAGTTAAGAATAGCTAATTCCGTGGATTCTCAAACCAGGGCGAGGATCTGGTGATGAACACTGTTTGCACCTGAAGGGTAAAGAGCACAGCTACAACATAGAGGTAAGCCTAGTGTTCTTCAGATTTATGGTATAGCCTTAATTGCCACCTTTCAGGGGCTGCTGTGGGAGCTACAGTTTACTGCCACCAGCACCATCACTATAAAATCAGAATTATTTATGTCTCTTCTATCTTCTAGTCACTGCTAGAAGGCAGATACAAAAAAGCCACATGCCTACCCCCACCGCTCTTAAAGATTTTTATCAGGACACTGAGCAAATTATTGCTTTGCCTTGTAGCCCACGACATCCCAGCTCTATTCTCCCTTACACTTTCAAGCTGTATAGACGTCTTGCTTGCAGAGTCTTCTTGCACACAGCCATAGCTATTTGAGAACAGTGACTCCAAAGGAAGAGTTAAACACGCTCTTAGATTTTTAACTGTGAACATGAAGTAGAATTCTTCAGGACAAATGGTCTCAAATCTTCAAGGCCGAAGGAAAGATATTTCAAATGAGCTGAAAAGAGTCAGAGGAGACGAAACCACATATGTGGATAAGGGTTAATATATGTGGGATGCTTATTGTATAGTTTGTCAAGAACTATAAAACCATAACAGTAAGTCTACAAATAGTAAACCTGCTCTCTCTCAGGACAGGTCTGTTAACTGGCAAATAAGGGGAGAAATGTTTTTCCAAGTAGAGTTCAGAGCTTTAAATACTGGGGTTTGCATCACTTCCCTTTTCTATAGCTAAAGGAGACACCACCAGTCAGGCTTGCTTTCTACACTTCATCCATTAACCTTAGATACACATCTGAACAAAAGACAAAGTTCTTAATTTCAACCGATTCCATTTCTATTTTTTCCAATTATATCTATTAGCTGTTAGCTATTTCTAACTTTCATATCTTTGGTAACTCCCATTCTTTTCTCAGCATTTTTCCAGCTAACTTAACTCTTACTCTCACCTCATAAATCTGTCTTTATAATATGCATCACTTTGGATTTTTTCTGGAAGTAAGATTCCCATTTTTATTGTTTACTTCTAGTATCATAGTAATCAGCACAGAGCAGAAGATTCCAAATATTATGAACAGGAAGGCTCAAAAAATAAGAAAGGGCATGAGAAGTGGGTTTTTTTTTGACAAAATACATCTTTTTACCATAGGCCTTATTACCAGTAGGGGTTCTGAATACTAACTGTCCAAAATGGTTCAGTAATTAGACGAATTCATCTAAAAAAAGGTTGAGGAAAACCTTCCAGTCAGAAGACCTGTATGTAATCCCACCAGCCTTTGTGCCCATCTTCTGGAAATCTATAGATGGCGAACTCACAGATACTGGAACACCATAGAATAAAAGTGACAAAACACATCTCTCTTGTTTTGCTTTGTACTTACAGTCTCACCCAAGTATTTTCTAGGACAGATGAACCATTCATCTGACTTGGTACAGCCACCTGTATGGTCTTTTACAGCAAGTTATCTATTTCTCTTATTTTGTGGATACAATGACCACAAAATCGTATTGAATATTCGCACTGACACAACAGTTTTGTCAAAACTTAAGGCAGGCCCGTAGCTTGCATCTGTGTCACTTCATCAAAAATTAATTGTGCCTCTTGATTCTGCAGTAAATTCTGCCTGTATTATAGCAATGCTGAACCACATATTTTGAATCCTTCTCTTCAATGCCTAAGAGATGTCAAGTGATTGTGGTTACAAGTATTAGGAAATATGATTGGAAATATATCATTATGTCTCTAAAAACTCATGTTTCATTTGATGCTTATTAGTTGAAGTCACGCTTTGCAGCTTCACTTCCTCCTAGATTCCTCACTGTCTCATGTTTCAGACTCTTTCTAAAACACACTATTTTTTTTATTTTTATTGGTTGAAACCACCAGCATTTCTTTTGAGGTTTGTACTCCTTCTAGGTTCCTTTGTGGTATTCCTCTTTTTGAAAAGCTCAGAACTCTTCCCGGCTTAGAAAAATCTGCGCATTTCCTCAATTGTGGTGCCTGTTCCCCTTTCTGGAAAAGTAATGAAGTCACTAAACAAGATCATACCTTTTGACAATGACTGGTCTCTCACCGCTCGCCTATCTTCAGAGGTCAGGGTGCTGTAAACAGAGGTGTGAATTAACTTCATGGTAATTGTTTTGTTTCCTTCCCTAGATGGGTGCTCTTAACGCACAATAAGGACATATTATGCTGGCTTGGGTGTTACTCTGAACAGTTATCCTCCTCATACACCATAGCTTGTAGCTCACCACAATGTCTGCAGATTATTTTTACAGGACATTTTCAGAAGAAACAATAGAGAACTGTAGGATCAGTTCAACATCTTATGCTTGATGCCTACAGCTTCTAGCGCACATAAGATATAATGGAGAGAAGGTGGGGTTAGTGTCTCCAAAGCAGTGGAGTTACCCTCCTGCCTGGAAGTTCTCTGGTGTTTATAGGTCAGGTTGAACTGCTGGAAGGAGTCCTACAACATTAAAAGGTAGGATATTGCTGGCAGTTTTCAAGCCTAATTTCTCAGAAAAAGGAAAAAAAAAAGGCCGTTCATTCTACTTTCAAACTGATATAGATCTCTGTAAAAGCAATAGTGATATGAGTAAGCAAAGCTAAACTGCGTGGGGACAAGAAGAAAAATTAGAAAGAAAAAAAAAACAACCCAAGCAATATGAGAGGCTGTGATTTGGGGAATTTGTAAGAGTTGTGGCATTTGTAGGATTTGAGAGATTGATCAGATTTTCTTTCCACCAGCCAATGTTAAGGTTTCAGCTTGTGTTGATTACTTGGACCCTAACAGCTAATGCAGAAAATAGCATGAGAAGATACAAGGACACAGGAGTGGGAATATGAGAAGAAAGGAAAAAAACATTCCTAAGGCAAGGGATGAAGGGTAGCACCTAGGACTGAATTGTGCAAAACCATTCTCCTGCTGCTAAGGGAAGCTCCACTGAGTGGCTTCACCATTAAAACGAAGCCAAATGGTCCAGACAGGAGTTATACAGGGAAAGAAAACAGACAGGACAGTCCCCAGTTGCTCCTGCCAACTACTTATGAGAAATGGAGGAATATTCCCCCTATTTTTACAGGTGACTGGATCAGATAATCAGTTGGAAAAAAATCAAGATCAATTGATTGTCATCTGTATTGAGAGCAGACTGCGAGTTTGAGATCGTGTGGGGTTTTTTTCCTTTTCCATTCTCCACTGCATTGCATCATGGTGAGTCACCCAGTGTCTTTTTTTCCATGCTAACACCAAGACATGCTGCAGCAAATCAGACCCGGTATGACAAACACAATGAATCAAAATGGTGCTCACTGCTTTTTTTAACCATCAAATCCCTAGCACAATTTTTAAGCCCTGGGATGGCCTGCTGTGTCAGAGGAATTCAGCGCTGTGTAAAACATGGCCCTGGATTTTATAAGTCTCTAAATAATATCTTTAAGGGTTGGTTCTTACAGCCCATTAAGTTTTTAAATGGTTGCTGGTGGTATGCCCCAGAAAAGGTAGTCCCATTTAATAAGCAGAGGTAGACAATGCCAAAACCTGAGCTCAGTACCTTGGAAACCCTGTAAAATCAAAGCAGGAGGCTACTCAGGTCAAGTAATGGATGTCCCCAGCTCAGGGATCTCTGGTTGGTTGGTTCTATCAGATGAGTCAGAAGCACAAGACACCAGACTTCTGTAATGCATTGACCCACCTGAAGGTCCTACCAAAAGACCTCCCTGGCTCTCTTCAGACTACCACAGATGTTTCTGAAGACTCTGTTCTCTGCTGCGGGTCTACAGCAACCTATGGAAAAGACTATCAAGAAGTGAAGCTAGCACAAGTCTAAGTGAGTCACAGTTGGAGCTTTATTAACGTTGACTCATTTTGATGTGGTAATTACTATTTTGTGTTGAAAAAAATATCCTGCCAGGAAACTTCTAATCAGCTCTCCAATCACCAGCAGCCTGTTTACTGTCAGTAGCCCCCCAAACCAACCTTAATGTGCAAATGTCTACTCTTGGCAAGTACATGTTGTTGTCATGGTGGTTTCATCCAGAAGCAAGACGGGCTAAAAGGAGGATCTGTTGATTTTTGAGGACAGAGTGATCTGACCTGTAGGATCAGCAGAGCCTCTGGATTTGTGGTTTAGAAGTAGGCTTCTCAATCTTCTTCAACATCTTCAGTTTGTCCTGTTAAACAGAAGTCTGCAAGTGGCACCCATGTGGTCATGTGCCTAGGTCAGTGCAGAGGATCAAAGTCAGGTGCTCTAAAGGAATGTCAGGCTCTAAATAAAAGTAACAAGGATATATCAGACCAGAGCCCTCATCTATTTCAGTGAAAAAGTGGTATCTCTGGGAGAACTATTTTTGTGGACTCAAAGAAACATGTTTCCAGAGCCAATATGCTCCACATGGATAGTCCCACTCACCAAGCAGAGCTTTAGTTGAAGACTCTCTGGAGGAAAGAGCTCTGGAGCGAGATAAGCAGGTAAGAAAAATTGTGGATACACCCTTCATCCGCACAAACAAACAAAGATAACCACTGAATCACAAAAATAGTGACAAATCCCAGCAGATATTTCTTGTACATGATTCTTTCATAGAATCATAGAATCGTCTAGGTTGGAAGGGACCTTAGAGATCATCTAGTCCAACCATCAACATAACTCTGAAAAAAATAAATAAGAAATAAAAATCACTAAACCATATTCCTGAAGAGCAGGTCAACCTGCCTTTTGAACACCTTCAGCGATGATGCCTCAACGACTTCCCTGGGCAGCCTATTCCAATTATCAAATAACTCTTTCGGTGAAGAAATGTTTCCTAACATCCAATCTAAACCTCCCCTGGTGCAACTTAAGGTCATTTCCCCTTGTCCTATCTCCTGTGACTTGAGAGACAAGACCAATCCCCACATCCCTACACCCCTCCTCCCAGGTAGCTATAGAGTACGAGAAGGTCTCCCCTCAGCCTCCTCTTCTCCAGGCTGAATAACCCCAGCTCCCTCAGCCTCTTCTCATCAGACTTATTCTCCAGACCCCTCACCAGCTTCGTTGCCCTTCTCTGGACCCGCTCCAGCACCTCAATGTCTTTTTTGTGGTAAGGGGCCCAAAACTGGACACAGTTCACGTATGGGCAGCACAGAGAAATCCACAGAGGAGAAGGGCTGGGAAAGCCTTCTAGCCAAAGTTGGACCAAGTCTAAAATCCAGTAGGTTCAGGGGACAATGTTAGTGCCTAATGGAAGAGACAGAAATGAGAGATCACATTTTGGAACAGCAGGGAATACTATATAGTTTTAAAAACATGTTTTCAGTCCCATCTATTTTCTGACAGTAAATTTTGGCAGTTCTAAATGTGTTAGCTTGCATGGTTTTTATTTGCTCACTTGCATATTCTCTCGTGAGAAATTTTATATGTATATATATATAAAAGCAGGATTTATTCCATAACTTAATGAATGGACAGAGATACTTTGAAGTGATGTTACTCTGCAATTATCTTACATAAAAATATTTCAACATACAACACAACTTTCTTTTTCTCCCTGAAATCCCACAACCGATATACAAAATGCCTCTTATCAAAACATTTTTGTCACTAATAAATTGAAAAGCTTTACCTATCCTTTGACTCTTAAACCACAAGATTTTTCAAAGTACAAACTGTTTGCAAAAAATAGTGGAAGGCACATCTGTTATTTATTTTCTTAAGAGTAAGTGTTCTTCGGTAAGAGGAAATATATATTTCTGAACAGCTGTTGAAATGTTAAGGCAGCTTCAGCTTCTATAGGAGAGCCAGCTGGAACTATAGATATGGTGAAAATGTATTATAAAGCTACTCTTTTTGCAATTATACAGCAAAACAGGAAATCTTAAAAAATGTGTGAAGACATTTAGTCAAGTCCAGACTGACTAAATATTCACTGCTTTTGACTTAGAAGAAGTTTACTTCTCTAAAAGGCTCCTTTATCATAAATTAAGTGAACTCTGAGTCAAAAGGTGAAAGAATTCTATTTATGTGTAACGGATTTTCATTTTTGGACAGGAAGCAAGTTTTCTGGCACACTAACAGTGGCCTACATCTACATTAGAGTAGAGCATGGCCCAGTAGGAACAGATCATGGAGCAACACAGCTGGAAAGGAGGAGTTAAGGTCATCTTGGACACACTTGGTGTGGAGGGAGACCTGAGCATAACATCTATTAGTACCAGCACAGCAAAGATCTGCCGGAGTTTATTTTGTTTAGTTTAAAATGAAAGAAATCTACTTTGTTCACTTAAAGACTGCTCTGTAATAGGAAGCAAAGTGCAGCAAATGGGGATGATTGGGAAAGTGATTGATTCAAACTAGAGCACCACTGTTTCTTATATTTTGCTTGCTAACCTCAAATGAAGTTGGTACCAGGCAAGTACAGACCAGTAAATCAGAGGATTATATTCAAAGAAAAATTATTAATTTACATTTTAACAATTGCTCCTTTGGCCTTGTTCAGGTTGTCAGGCAGAAAACTTGCCCATCTCCATCTTCCTCAACCATGGGCAATAACTTTTAATTCTTCCTGAAGAGCACACGTTATAACTACACGTGATCTAGATATGCTAGATGATATGCCTGGAGTTACCATCCTCACCTTTGGCATTCAGCCCACAAGTCCGCTTCCCTATCCTAGTTTTACTTTATCCTTTGTGGCCTTCTGTATTTCCTGGCTGACAGCTGAAAGCCTAGCAGAATTGTCCCAAGAACGTTTTTTTTGCAAACATTGGCAAATATATACATTCAAAAAATTATATTCTTTTTTCTCCAAAAAGGTATGTTTGACCAGAGCAGATTCATATAGCAGGCCTTATAATACACAACGTCGTCCTCATGAGTTCTCCCAGTGCCAGTTTTGACCTCCATCCAGATAAATCTCCCTTTTTCTGGACAAATCTGCAAGGCTAATAAACAGGCCTTGCAAACTTTAGTCCTAATCCTAAAGTTAGTGCTGCTAACCCATTTCTTGGAGTGCAACTGAACAAATCCATTGGGTAAAGCCACATTTACAACACTTTTACACTTGGGTGATTGTCTTGGTCGTTCATTGGATATTTCTGCTGCTGCAACAGCAACAATGGAGCAAAAAGCATTCCTGAATTACAGCTATCCTACTTTACAGTCTCATTCATTTCAAATGTCAAAATCTGCTAACAGAATGGTCTTAACAGAGGTGAGGACACATGTCTTATTTTGTCCTGTCAGTTATGAGAGCGGTAACTCCCAGCAGAGGAGTGGAATAGAGAGACAGATGTGGTAACATCCAGAACTGCTTCTGTTAGATGAGACAGTCCTTGACAAAAGCTGAGGTTGGGTCTAGATCTGCAATTTAAGAGTAAGTGTAGCTACAAATAAATAAAAAAAAAAATAATAAGTACACTTACTTGGTTTCTTCACTATACAGAGATATGTCAGTCTATTCTATGGGCCCACATGAAAAGTGGAAAAACTACATTAACATTTAATAATCAGAATTAAATTTGAGTTGCCAAGGATTGAGTTGACTTTCCAGTTCACTGGCAATAGTCTTGTGTCTAGACAGGATGGACAGGCTGAGATTAGGATAGTGCCCCTGGGGCTGTGGCAAAACTGGCAGGTGCAACTATCTTAAAAGTGACAACTATGGTTCAGGTTTAAGGCAACAAGTTTTGGTAAGTCAGCAGACTACCTTGGGCTGGCAAAAGTAACCAGGAAAATTTTAAGGCCATGATCAGTTTTGGGGTCCCTGTCAGGTGTCAGCTTTTGTTTCAGAAGAAGTTTTAGGGTATATTTAGGATGTGTGCTGCCATGGATCACACAGCACAGGTATCAGTACCATAGAAATACAAAGAAAGAAATTGAAATTGAAATTCACATCTACACATGATTCTGCATGTGCACCTTGTCATCACAAATATATGGATTCAAATGCAAATGAAGCACCTCTGAAGCTCAGGGTGCACTGAATCCAAACACAAATCTTACAACCAGGACCATCACTGGTTTGGATTGCCATCCTACAGTACCACAGATCATCAGCTTGAGCTATTAGGTTTTATTGAATCACAGAATCTTCATGGTTGGAAGGGACCTTTGAGATCACCCAGTCCAACCATACACATACACAAAAAAAACCCCCTACAATCTCAGCCACTATAGCATGCCCTGAAAGTGCCACATCTACAAGTTTCTTAAATACCTCCAGGGATGGTGACTCCACCACCTCCCTGGGCAGGCTGTTCCAGTGCCTGACCACTCTCTCAGGAAAGTCATTCTTCCTGATATCCAACCTAAACCTCCCCTGCCACAACTTCAGACCATTTCCTCTGCTCCTGTCACTATTCCCTTGGGAGAAGAGACCGACCCCCATCTCTCTACACCCTCCTTTCAGGTAGTTGTAGAAGGCAATAAGGTCTCCCCTCAGCCTCCTCTTCTCCAAAGAGCCATGGAGAAGAGGACTTCACAACACGAGCTGGAAAACAGGCACCACAGGTTTTTTACTTATTTACCACATTCCCAAAACTGGAGGCTTCAAACGGGACAGATTCACACATTTCCTATTGTATGGCTAGTGGCAACAGCATTAACAGCCAAGCAAGTTAAATGACAAGGCCCTGGAGTTCAAGGAATGGAGAGCAATTGGCTTTAAGCGTTTATAAAGATACTCAAGGAACACATTAGATAAATTCTAGATTGGAGTCTTTTAAATACAAAATGTGTCTGAACACATTTTGTATTTAAACTCAAGTAAAAGGTAAAAATCTGACTTCATAATAAAAGCTGACCTCTGAGTAGGGCTGTGAACATCAAGTCACAGCAAATTCTGGAAACACACTAGACCACTCACCTTGCAGTCTGGGTAGAGGCAGCACTGTAAATTCTGAGTCCTAGCCAGTGTGAACAGGCTTGGTGAAGAAATTAGAAATATTCTCCTATTAGAGATGAACTCCAAACAGCTGCAAGTGGCTCCATTCCTCACTCAATTAACGCTTGTTGACAACAGTGGAAGGGTTGCTCAATTCAGCTGTGGAGGATAAGGGCATTTGGTGTCTCCAGGGCAGACCCACCTGTGGTCAGCATTTGCATCAGTGGAGACTCTGGCTCACAGAAGAATTTTCTCTTATCTAATTTTCTACTATCTATCTCTGGTCTCAGCACTAGCTTTTGTACAATTTGTACTAGCTTTTGTAATTTTTGTACAACTGGCAGAATCAGACCCTTGGAATAAACCTCAGCCTCCAGGAGAAGGATGCTGTAAGACTCTTCCCAACTGACAGTCTCTCACCTATTCTTTTGTTGTCAGTTGTTATATGCTTAAGGTATTTACTGTATTCTCCTGCTATAAAAAGTATCTTTTAATAATCGGCTTGTTCATTTATCAGCCATCAAGAAGCATGTGAATCTTTCGGGGCAGTCCCAGCTTGGAGAGATTGTTCACCATCAGTGTGGGTTTGTGAGTGGGGCTTCAGAAAAACAACCACCTCATCATACCGGAAATCAGCACTTCTACTCAAGTGAGACTCATTGATTTCAATATTTTTTATTCTAAGAGTTGCTCATTCAGCTTGTGACGAGTATTGAATCATTCTGTGGTTTGAGGTTGGGGAGAACTCTGAATAAAGGAACTGTGCACTGTGACCAAAGCTATTCAGCAAGTTTGATCCAAATTTACAAATATTTTCCATCAACCTGAACCAGCAAAGTGTGCTGAGCACTGAAAGAGCAGCAGCAAGAAATGAAAAATTAATAATACAGTTCTCTCATCAAGAAACAGCTTTTCTGAACCGAGAAGAACAGTATCCTGTGCTGGTACATGACAGTATTTTTTTTCCGGTGTATTAGGCTGAGGGTAACCAAGGTCTGAGATTAGGTTTCTCTCTCAAGTTAAATTAAGTGTTTAGGAATGAAAGCCCTTGGAGATTATACTTCAGGAAAGGTCATGACACAACACAACACACACTTCCACGGTGCAGTAACATAGAACCTTTCACCTAGAGATACACTTCAACAGGAAACACAGAGGATTCTTTTACTGGGTTTTGTATAGCAATATCACATCAGTAACTTGGAGTACATCAAATAATTGCCTGTTACTTCCTTTTTAATGGAAAATCTATCAATCATAATACATAAATTGGGTGCTTGAAAGACTGCTAATCTTTTGCCGCTTTGAAATTATTTTTTTCCACTTGAAAAAGAGGTAAAATATTAGCAGTATCTGCTGAAGCAACAACAGCAAACTTGTATAAAGGTATTCTCAAAACTAAGTATAAAGTCTTCTGTGGGGGTGGTTCACCGCTTCCTTTGGCTGCCACACAGGAACTCATTTAGCAGAGAAGATAAAAACAAGAGCTGAGTGAAGAATAATTAGACAGTAGAGATGACTCTGGATCAGGATTTCTTGACATTGTGTGCTGGAGAATGACATTGTCAGTTGCTTGTGGTGCATATGTAAGATGCCCCACGTTTCTTATTGTTAATTGTGGATTATATATTTCTCTGCTGTATGATTTTGGTTTCGTGGTGTGCAATGACAGTTTAGTTTCAGCTTAAGATTTGTACAAATTTCAGCAGAAAGATAATATTTTGATAGAGGATCCCCTGAACAGGAGTAAATCCCATAAATCTTTGTCTTATCTGCAGGAGGCACATTTAAAATTATTATTGCCCCCAAAAGCCCTTTGTAAGTATTTCCATCACACCCAAACAAAACATCAGAACTTAGAATACTAAGCATTTATGTCTTTAGTATCTTTTTTGTTCATGTTGCTGAATTTTCTCTTTATGCTAGAAGTATAATTGAGGACCACAGATGAAGAGCCACTCAAATAGTCTTCCTTTTCAGGCAAAAACCAAAACACAAGTTTTGTCTTGAAGGCAGCCTACGGTTGTAGAATTTTCAATCCAGACACACAACTAAAATGCAAACTGACTGGTTCTCTGAACAGTAATAACCTCAAATCCTACCAAATGTCATAAAAAGGGGTGGAATAAATACCCTTTGGAGAAGAAAAAATAATCCTGTCCCTACAGATATGGAAAACTGGAGAAATCAGTGTGCTTGTAAAGGTCTGAATGCCTTTGAAAGGGTCACAGTTCTGCTGTATTTAGAGGATGGCAGAGTTTGAACTAATCATTAACTCGCTCCAACCCAGAGTGATCTGCATGCTCCACAAAGACATATGACAGTAGTAGGTACTGTCTGTGCCAAACATGAGAGGCTGGGAAAGGAGTCAGGGTGAATTAATGACTGTTCTCTGACTTGACTTCACTTGACTTTGTCAAGCAGCAGCTCAAGATGTGGAAAAAGATCTGTCGTTGAACCATTGTACTATACAAATGGCCCTGGCTATGGCATTAAATGCAATGATACTTCCACAGGGAAGCCATGGGGAAGCAGTGCAAGTTCTTTTCAAGCCAGTTTATCCTGAAGATGCAATGAAAAGTCACCTGTAATGGCAGAAGCCTTGGAGCCAAAGCCCCAGGAAAGAAAGGGTAGCATATTACCATTATTTCTACAGACAACATTTAAAGTAAAGGGAATTCAGATAGCACTAGGTGAACTTTTGCTTCTGGGAGGTTTAGGGCAGAACCTAAGTGAGAACATTCGTAGGTGTAATTGCCAGCATACACTTTGAGGAGGCACCTTCAGAGGCTTCAAAACAATTTCCTATTCAGGAATTTTATGACAGATTTTTTTCTGAAGGACAGATATAAAGCTTTGGTTGGTAATGTAGTAAACCTTCAACCCCATGCAGCATTGGATGTAAAATTGCTGCCCATCCAAACTTACAAACTATTTTTAATTTATCATTCTGTTGCCTTCATATATGTCCAAATGTACTTTGGATACCCATTTGCTGGGGAGAAAAAAAAAAAAAAGAAAGAACAAAGTTATCATTTCAGGCACATTTCCAGTGACCACAGTCTGCAGATAAACATTTAAGGGCAACCCATGCCTCTACCGCAATCGTCCTAACAAATGATATGGCCACATCAAAATTACTAGCTGTGAACCAAAACCAGACTAAAATTAACAGGTTTTGAATCTTAGCACAAGAACAGACGTGTTAACTCCTTACATAAGTCCAAGACCATCTGCCTCCTCCCATGAAAGTCTGCAGATGATTATTACTACCTGGCATCTCTATATTACCTGTCCTTCTCCTCAAACACCACGTGTACAGCCAGTGCGTTACAGTCCACAGTGGAATGCACCGTACCAGGTGCATCTAGGTTTGCATTCTTTTAAATCTGAACACTGTGAATAGAGACATTCCCAAAGCAACTTCCAACAATCTCTTCCAAAACACAGGCAACTGGGCCATAAATATCGCAATGTCCCTCTAGAGATTACATAATATTTAACAGAATTAAACAGACAAGAAGATCGACTTCTACCATCAAGACCACATAACAGGTTGCCCTCTAATCATTTCCACCTTTAAATAAGGTCACTGCAAAAAGGAAGATGGCTACTCGCTATCTTTAAAACTGCTCCACTCTACATGTTATGAAGAATAGAATCAGAGAACAGCCCAACTTGGAAAGGACCTCAAGGGATCACCTGGTCCAAGCTTTCATGGGAAAGGGAGCCTAGATGAGATTATCCAGTGTCTTCTCCAGTCAAACCTTTGAAGCCTCCAGCGAGGGGGCACTTCTCAGCCTGTCTTCACCAATGGGTTCTCCAGCCCTTTGATGTACCATAGCTTAGCTTGTGTGCACCAAGAAGCACAGTAAAGGCAATCTAAGTATACATTACCATAACCAAGGTGGAGGAAGGAAGGACAGCTCTGCTAGAGACACAAATGTCATCACTGGATGCAAACCTAGACAATAAGATGTCTGTCATCATAGATGTTCCACCAACTGAGATATAAATCTTTGAAAATTCAGTGCAAGTAAACTGCCGTCTTTCATTGCCTGTGAAATTACTGAGGCAAGCTGTATGTACAACTTTGAAGTTTTCACTTTTCTCCTCAAAATATGCTTTAAAAAATGTTACTACACAGGAATTCTGATCAGTGTATGGATGTTCACAGGCTGTGAAACTTCAGTGCATATTTGTTGAGCAGTAACTTCTAACAATGTGGGCACCTACCAGCTGGCAGAGGTTTCAGGACAAGGGAAAATGAAGGAATGCATTTCAAAGCTGTGTTCACTTCCCATTTTTAAAAAAACTAAGCAGATAGTTGTACACTCCTTGCAGATTGCTTTGTTAATCCAGCTCTTCTCACACAGGTGGATTCAATACTTACATTAGCATTACAGCTCTATTTTATTTGTAATTTACTAGTAGAGCAAATAGCTATGTTCTTACAGCAGTGACAAACATGGATATGCAGGCTGTAATAATCCCACATAGACGACAGCTTTGTCAGTTCTCAGACTAAATAAAAAGCAATTATAATTTTCCTTTTCCTAAAGGCCATATTGACTTCATTGTCAGTATCAGCAAAAAGGAGGACAACAAAAACAGGAGGACAGAAAAATATCTCTTTTTTATTTTCCTGCAGTTTTCGCAGGCTTTCTGAGAGAAAAAAAGGATGAGAAACACTACTAATTTAGAATATGCAACTCCTTCAAACAGGCGAAACTGTAGGTTCAGATTTGAAAATCTATAGGTTGAATTAATAGTAATTAGTTGTTTGAGCAGCACTGTTCTGTGGTAATTTGTTCAGATTCTTCCATGTTGGTATTTCCTCTTCCTGACTTGAAAATATATTCAACATCAACTCTTGTATTCACATGGATTTTTTTTCCCATTAGTATCTTATGTGCTTATTTTTCCTCCAACATTCACGTCAATGTGAAAAGCAAACACATTTTACAAAAGTGATGTTTTTTAAATTTTCTTATGATATCCATCTGGATTAAACTAGTGCTGGTATAGGAAATGCCAGATTATACACAGGGGGTTGAAGTGGCTTTCAGATCTTAGACTTATGTTATTCTTTATTTTCTGTTGCCTTGAACCCCATTCAGCACTCAAATGTACTTACCATCCACTGTGTAGCCATAGTACTGCTAGTTGAAGTAAAATCCATTATATATAACAATTTCAAAGCTGAATCAGATGAGTTTTAACATCAACTTAATATTTTAAGTTATACATTGTCCCTGGGTCAGCAATCAGGATGTTGTTGTTACAACATCTTCCAACTCTGAGTTCAGCCACGTGCTGACCTTGCACAAAATTTAAATTTGCTTACATCATAAAGCTATGATTTAATATTACACTGAATAAATTAGAGCTTAACCTAAGCTTTACCCCTCTATGCTATTTGTGTATTGCTTGGGATGCATTTTTGTCTAGAGTTGTTCTCTTTAAAAGAATATATTGCTTCTAGCTCACCTTGAACCTATCTAAGACAAGTAATTTTGCAAGTATCCTCTTGCAAAATTAATGAACTTGCTTTGCAATTTATTTCCTCGCAAACAATATTAAGAAAATGACTTCATATTTGAAGAATTATGGATTTGCTGAGAACACCGTCCACAAAGAAATATTGCTGGCCGCTGCCCAACACAAACTTGATTGAAACATTTTGTGGCTAAAAGAGCGTTGACAGCAGCGTTCTGAGCACCCAGGCTTTCTCTGTGTCCCACCCTGTCCCCACAGCAAGTGGGCTGGAAGGGGACACAGCCAGGAAAAATGACCCAAATTGATCATACCCCCCTGCCAAATGACATCATGACAGCATTAAAAACTGAGCAAAAAAGAGGTTTTGGAGAGGGAACTGTTGCTTGGACGCTGTCTGGGCATCAGTCTACTTGTGGGAGGTGGTGAGTGACTGCCTTTGCACCACCTGTTTTGCCAGAGCTTTTTCTAACTTATTCAACTCTTTCAACTCAGGAGTTTTCTTGCATTTGCTCTTCTTATTCCCTTCCCCATCCCATGCAGGGTGTAGTGAGCAAAGCAGCTGTGTGGTGCTCATCTGCTGGCCCACCACTCTGGCCTAACACACAAGTAGTTTTAGCAATTGACATGACCTGTTTTCTTTAGAAGTAACGACAAATTTAATTTCTGATACCACATGAACAGACAGCGGGCATTGAATATTACAACAGATACTTGTTTTTTTTAGTGCAGTTCTGAGCAGGAGATTTTAGAAAGTGTGGGTGGGATGGACTGTTCCAATCGAAAGTCTCAAATCACTACGTGTTGTAACAGCAGATTCCTGTAATGGGTGCCCCTGGGTACCTTCCAACTAAGGAGAGGCAACATATCAGCTACGGTGCAATAAACAATGCTGATATTTTGCTTATATAAAAGTTTGTGTTGGTTTTGCTAATTAATTTCTTTTTCACCTTCACAACACAATTCTGCCCGTGGTTACTAAAAAAGCTGCTGTAAAAGAAAGATCGATAGGTTTTACTTGGGAAAGAGAGAATACTTTGTAAGATGTCTGCACTTCTGCAAAGACTATGACATGCCACAAAGATCAGGTAGTCCTACCCTTGAAGCAAAGGTTTTGTAGAAGAGAAGACAGAGGATTAACATACACTTGGATCTACTAATTACTACTACAGTGATTACTACTAATCACTGTTTTGTTTTTCTTACTGTTCTCGTGACTATACCACAAGGAAGACATAAAAGGAAGCTAAAGACAGAGCTGTTATGCTGAAAAGTGTTAAGATGCAGGAGATAATGCCCATCAGACAGCACTGCAGGTTTCCCATTAAGAAGAATAACACCATGTTAGTGGCAAGAAGTCATTTTTAGCTGGTGGCTGTTTGATAGCCTCAGGAATATTTTCAGTGACACCCCTAGAGGACAAGTGTCATATCAGAGAAAGTACTATCAGAGCCAGACATTACCTGAGGTTAATAAATAAACAGCTGAAGCCAACGCCTGAGAGAAAATGCTAGTTGATATATTGAGGAAAGCAAAGATTGCCTAAAGAAAAAACGCTTCATCTCAATAGCTGCTAAATAACACTTAATATCAACAGTGAAGAAAATGCCCAAAGGATCAGCGACCATCTGATGAGCTTGTGGAATTTTTTTTCCTAGCAGATCACAGCAGTTAATTCCAGAGGTACTTGTCTTGGAATGAAAATAAGTATGATAGGATAAATCTCTTACTGGCCTTGGCATAGCTGCGCTCAGGCGGGGAACTACTTGCTGCTAGTCCTTGAAAACCAATGGTATTGTAGACCACCATCAGGGTCTTGCCTCTACTCTCCGTCTCTTTTTCTTACTGCTCCATTGAAAAAGGTGGAAAAATGAAGACCTGTTGCACAGCTGACAGGAACTAAAGAATATACAGCCACATGAACACCCATTACATTTCAGCACAAGTCTTCATATATTGTTTTGAAGACAGAACCCAAACAACAGAACTGTGAGGAGCAACAAGACCTGTGGCTTCCACCTAACTCCAGAAGCTCTGCTGTAATAAGCCCAATGGGCAACCGCTACCGTAGAAACAGCTGATCGCCCACCACAAAAACAAAGATCAGGAGCTAAACCAACTACCCCACAGGCCTTATCCAGATAAACCTCTTAAAAAATTCACAGTTTGGTTGACAAGCAGGTGGTAAATGATTGATAAACCAATTTTACATGAAGAACAGCATCACAGAGGAGAAAGTTCGGGTTTTTTGCATTACTACTCTTTTAATAGAGCTAGTCTAGAAAATATTCCCAGTACTTCTACAAAAAAACAAAATCAACACAAAATTTCCAGGATTGGCAGTTAATTATGAATGAAAAGAGTTATAAATAACACATGTATTAGACTAGTACCCAGTTCACCCAGGCTGAAGAAGCAAAAGTCTAAACAAGTTAAAGGCAATGTGTATATGTGTTACAAACGTGCAAGGAACCTAAGTCAAACTCCCAGTAAGTATAAAATAAAAAGAAGTAAAACCAGCTAAATAAACAGAAGTGAAAATAGACCACAGTTCCACATTGTAGAAGGCACTATGGAAATAGATGGAGAGATGGAAACTAACAGCATTACTAAAAGTTACCCAAGGCTGCCTGTCATTCTTGAGGCAAACAGAAATGCTTCAATTCTAGAAGATGAAACAAATCTGAAGAAAATAGACTGCATTTGCATGGAGATGTTAGCTCCTGCTTCTTGACTTTGGTTCTCTTTCAAATATAAGTACTTCTGCTATGGTTACAAAAACAAATGGGGGAAGGATGACCCACTTTACAGTTATTACTGGTTTCTTTTCTAAATGCAAAGAACTGACCATTCTGTACCCAGACAGCTCCTTGGTGACTAACAAGGACACATGAGCTGATTCATCCTCACCCACAGGAATATTTTCTCCCTTGCTGGAATATGACATTCTAATGTTCGAGGAAGCTCATAATTCCCAAAACATAAAGTCTCAAAGACAAGTGGTCTCATGAAATGAAGCTTTCACCAATCTTGTAGAGAGAGTCCTAGCACCTGACATGGACAATAAATCTCTCTAGGTGGTAAGTTATCACTAGCTAACATCTGAAGGCAAGACCCAAAGCCTGTTAAAGCCAATGAGCAGCTTTTCAGTCATTTCAACAAGTTCTGCATCGGTTCAGGAAGGCTACAGCTGATGTGTGGAGACGACCTATACACTGCTTCAATGAACATTATTTACAAGTCACGTCAAAACCAGATTTATATTCAACTATCCAGCTTGGGTTATTGCAGAAAATATGTACCTTGAAACAAAACCTGAAACCCAGCTCCTTAATGGGAAGATGAATATAATACTGATGCCACTTTCTGTGCAGACTCACCACTTTGTTCACCAAGTTTCACTTACCATAGTATTTCATAGAATCACAGAATGGTTTGGGTTGGAAGGGACCTTAAAGACCATCAAGTTCCAACCGCCTGCCCTGGGCAGGGACACCTCTGATCAGACCAGGATACTCAAAGCCCCATCCAGTCTGGACACTTCCAGGGATGGGGTATCCACAGCTTCTCTGGGCAACCTGGGCCAGTGCCTCACCACCCTCACAGCAGAGAATTTCTTCCTAATATCTAATCAAAATCTCCCTTTTTCAGTGTAAAACCGTTCCCCCTCATCTTATGTCTCCCCTCTCTGATCAAAAGTCCCTCCCCATCTCTCCTGTAGCTCCTTCAGGTACTGGAAGGCTGCTATAAGGTCTCCCCAGACCTTTCTCTTCTCCAGGCTGAACAACCCCAACTCTCTCAGCGTTCCACATAGGAGAGGTGCTCCAGCCCTCCAATCATCCTTCTGACCCTTAGTTCCCTACATTTTCTTACATCTACAAGATCCTAATTCATACTTCTTTAAAAGAAAAACTTGCTTTCTCTCTTTTCCTATCATTAATACATCATGCCAATAGAATCATAGAATTTCCCAGGCCGGAAGGGACCTCCAAAGGCCATCTAGTCCGACCCCCCCACAGTCAGCAGGGACACCCCCAACTAGACCAGGTTGCCCAGGGCCTCATCGAGCCTCTCCTTGAATATCTCCAGGGATGGGGCCTCAACCACCTCCCTGGGCAACCTGTTCCAGTGCTCCACCACCCTCACAGTGAAGAGCCCTCTCCTAATCTCCAGTCTAAATAGGCAGCTCAGTTTCTCTGGAAGAAAAGGAATACAGTTCATATTAGATCAAGTGATAGATTTTACTTTTAACATCAGTTCCATCTGGTCTTCAGGAAATGAGATAAAATGCATTTGTCACTACATCAGTGAAAGGGTAATTCTAACATGTAGCTCTATCAGCTGAAAATCTGATCTTTACCAGCACGGTGAGTCTGAATGTCTCAAAAGTAACTACAAACTCTCTTAGATTTTGTAAAGCTGGTGCAAATGACACATCAGTTCTAATGTCTCAATATTGTCTACAAGCTCAAAACATTATTATTAAAATGCATTACAATCTGAGGAAATGCTAGGTTAACTTTTAAAGTTACTATAAAATAGCTAGCATGTCTTGACTGAAAACCTATACTGTATCACTCAACTGAAACCTGCTCTCAAGTTTTAGATGCATTTCTTTCTCCATTTAACTGGATTTTGTTCCTTTACCATGAACTCTGTCTCCTCAGACAAAATCCAGGGAGGGGATCCAAGCCTGGCAATCACTGTGGCCATACCCAGGTGTCAGGCAGCTGCTTCTTCCTTCTGCTACAGAAACAGCCCTCCTCAACCCTCACTTGAAGGTGGGTAAACACCCAGGCAAGCTTCCCCAGACCTCCAGCAAAGTCCAAATGCATCTTCCTGTACTTGTCACAGAGTGCTGGGTTGTTACCATATATCCCTGTGGGTGGCAAATAAGGCTACCAGCTGTCAGCCTCCTGACCCAATAGCCAGATGTGGGCAGTGGAGCCACCATCTCCAGCTTTTGGCAACCAGGCTTACTGGCCATGACGGATAAATAATCCAAAAGTGACTTTTCAAAGTTGCTATAAAATTACAAATGTGCTGGGTGTTTAACCAAGAGAATATAAACTAGGAAGATTATGGTAACCTTGCATTTGTTGTCGGTGGCACTGGCATGGCACATGTACAAAAAAAGCAAGAGACCCCAAAGAAAAAGCACGTGGCTAATTACAGGACTATAATCCACTTAATTTATCCAAGTGACACTTGCACCATAATCTGTTGATCTGAACCAAAACTTGGTAGAAGAGAGATCTTCCACTTAGCACACAATGGTGTAACAAGATTCCATGGTTGGAAATTGAAGGCAGAGCCAAAGGGAAAAAACCACATATTTTTTTTTAACAGTGAGGACAGCCTAGCTGGAATTGCAGGGAACAGTAGGCGAGAATCACTTCACCTTGTTTTAGCTGGCCAGCGTTTGAATAGTCAAAATTATGGTGGGTGCCCTGTATTGTCAACAGATATCCTCCAAAGGGTGATTCACCCCTTCTTTAACATCTTCCTCATGACACGCTGGAGGTCCTCATGTGCCTCCACTGATTATAAAGAGTTCACTCAACTGCAGTAGACAGGATACCTGTGATAAACAGCTACAGCTAAATAAGATTAATCCTACTCTACATGTGTAGCTATATATACATACGTACATAATACATACATATATTGTGATATATCAAGCCCAAGCATATCTAATAGCTCTTGAAGGGAAGGTTCTGGTTTCCCATACATCAGCCCGTTCATACAGTCCTAACAGAAGTATGATCTCTCTGTCCTCACCTGCCTTCAAAGGCATTACTGGGAGACCAGATGAGCTGACAGACTCCTCAGATTTGTGTCATTTTCAGCAAAAGTATTGCCTTGATTTCTTTTTATTGCTTCTTCCCATTCAGTATGGTGTTAGCACTCACAGAGATTTTCTGTGAATAACAACAACCAGTTATAAACATAACCATGCATTTATCTGAAATGAACTTCTTATGACCTACCTGTCTATTACTTATAAATTCAGAAGAAGAATTGCTGAGTAAATCAGGTGCCATTATACCAATGAAAGAAATTACTTTTGGGAAGAAAATATCTGAAGACTGAAGCAATAGGTGCATGATGTCACTTCCCTTTATTGTAAGAATGAGGTAATTTCTTTAGACCATTTATGATTTCTTCTCTTCAAAAGCAGGATCATCCTCTGTTAGTTCCCAACTTAAAAAACTTCAGTGGAAAGATGTCATGTGCAGCAGTGCTGTGTGACTTTTACTTTTAAGCCACTATTTAATTCATGACTTTGTTATTACACTTGCCCACTTGCGTTTGTTCAAATAATCCATTTCATTAATAATAGAAAAATCTGTGTCCTTAGTATACTTCATTTTTATGCAGCAAAGTTCTCACGGCTGATGTTTCTCTGATGTCCTTCATGCATCTGTTTTCTATTTACATATTTTAAGTCAACGGAGCCCAAACGTCCAGTGTACGCTGAAAGCTTCAGAAGTCTATCATGGATTTAAAACTTGCAAGAAAACATGCAGAATTTTTTTCTTTCATAGTGGCCCGAGTAACATTCCCATGAACTACCTGTGGGCAGTGTCCAGGTTTTGTTTGTCCCATAGCTACATCAGAATACCCACCTTTCACACACACCTTACTTTTATAATTTTGGTGTGGAAGCATGCTCTCTGAAGTAAAGATCAAACATTAATATCATGGATATCTAGAAAATGTAAGACTACAGATACTACCATAATTGGATGAGAGTTAAGAGAAGACTGTTAAAAGTAGAAAAGGAATCAACAATGATAAACAGGGTTTCTGGTTGCCATATCCATGCCAAACAACAAATGATGATGCTTGCATAGCAAACAGTTCTCCACAAGGAAGTGTCACCTTCAGATGACAGAAAAGGAGCACTATTCTAATCTTGCCTTGTGACAGAACCAAGGTCAACCTGCATTGTGTGAGATGTTGCACAAGGACAGCAAGAGGGGCAGCACCACGTGGAAGAAATTCAGTACAAATAACCGAGAGATGGAAGGAGAATCAGAGCCTTGAAGAGTTCAAAGGGTCCCAGCAGAAGAAGTGACAGAATGAAGGCCACAAAGCATAAAACCAAGAACAACTCAGGTCCCCTTCCCATCTACAGAGTTAGTGGTGTTTTGATGACTGCATGACTTCACTTGACTTCGAAGAACAGTGCTGTATTGTACTCCTTTTACAGGAATTTCTACATAAAAGACAGCAAGAGGGAAAGGAAGACATCAGAGAAGTGCACTACGTACATGTAGGTACAATGCAATGAAGATGCTATAAGAGCTGTGAAAAGGCAAGCACACAAACCAAATACAGTGCAGCAGCTCTGATATTCCAAGGTAAAAATATTCTTCTTGGTCCTTTTGTTACGGGAATCTCTTCAAATAAAGCAGCACCTGTAAGTACAGGACTGTCCCAACCTTTATCCTCTTCCAGCCAACACCTTTAGTTATGAGCATCCATTTCTCTCAGATCTACATTGATCCTTACGGGGCAATTAAACACTGGGTGTTATTGAGCCATGTATCTAATGGTGTGTGACAGGGTTAATTTATTACCTTGGCTGTTAGGTTTAGATAAGAAAGCAGACTTTGTTTCCACATGGGTGCACTTACTTTTTTTTCCTGTACTCATTCTGAGTAGCTTTTTGAAGAGCTAAAAGTGAAACGGAGAAGTAATATTAATAACAATGGGGTTCTATGTCCTCAATGCATTTTTAAATAATAACATGCTCTACCAGCCTTTTAATAATGTATATCAGCTTTCACAGAACACTGCTAAATCCGAATTCACTATTGATGCAAAATACCATATCTGTAAAAAGGAGAATAGTAAAAGCACCTGTTATTGTACTTTTTTTCATGTAGTGTGGGGACATACCTAGTTGTTTCATTGTTTTCACCTGTGGACTCAAAATACATGAACAGTTTCCCAGGAGATGCTAGTGATTACTGATGTCATGCATCATAAAAGCTTGAAGGTTTGAGTTAGTAAAATATTTTTGTTCTATATGTCAAATCTGAATTAAAGCTTCAAATGAGATGAGAGTAGTTGGTAAAGAGCTGAAGGCAACTGATAAAATCTCAGGTGGCTGCCCAGCTCACAAGGATTTGAATAAAAGCAGCAGAAGTTCCTTTTATCTAGTACAAAGAGAGAGATACCATCACTGAATTATATGAGAAAAAAGGGGGAGTCGTGTTAAGCTACATATGTGGTGCTACATAGAGCTCTAAACACAAAAAGATCAGAACTTCTAGATTATTTAATACAAAACAAAAGGGTAAACAGAAACTTCATTTCAGCACAAGTGTCAGGAAGAACTATATTTTCTTTGTTCTTTATCTTTTCTTTTCTAAGCTTCAGAAACACTAATTAACCTGAGATACAGTTCTTCAGGTTTCAAGCTCTAACTCATTAGTTTAAACAAAAAAATTTATCTCAGATCAATGTATAATTAAAAAAAAATTAAATACAATCAGGTGCATGTTATCTTGACCTGAGAGTGGCATAAAGGGGAACAATTACACAAACTTAAAGAAAAAAGTCTGCACTTTTTTTTTTTTTTAATCTGGTATATTTGGTCCCATTAATAAAATAACTTTGTAGAAAAGGTTAAATATGGCTGCCATAACTTCTATTGATATAAAATCTCAAACGCCACATTGGACCAATCAATAATTTTGTATTTATTAAAATGTAAAAATAAAGTTACTTTGGCTCAAAAGAAAAAAAAAGTACTCTATTAATTTCAGGAATTTACTGCAGACATTATTTTATGCAATATAATTAAATTCTACACAAGCTTTTTTTTTTTTTATTTCTCTCTGAATGCCATGCATAGAAATTCAAATATGCTTTCATTGTGCAGCAGCTGTATTAGCTCTTTGTCTGTGCTATTTACGCCTTCTTTTGGTCTACTGTTTCTACATCTGAGGCTTGTAAATAGAAGCATAAACGAAGAAGTAAACTGTGTGTAATGCTCATGAATGAGTCTCACCCACAAAGGAAGGAGATGCCCTATTTAACTATTCTGGATTGTTCCTGGAATCTGTTTTGGGGGATATACACCTCTGAAAATTGCTTCCACAGCTTTTCAGCAGAGGGATCATGTCATTGGTTAAGTGGTTTAATGACCCCTTCAGTAATCCAGTCTTCAACTGCAAGAAAACAGCAGTGAGATTAAGAGTGAAATAAACAGCATGCTAAAAAAACCCCAAACAAACTACTAGGAAATATCCAGTCCTTCCCTTTCACAATTCTGCACATTTTGAAGCATGTAAAAACACAGAGACTCTAAGCTTAAGTCCTGTGTTAAGGGATATGGTATTACCTGTGGAGCAAGTGAGATGAGAAGCTGTGAATGCACCTTCCCTTATTGATGAGACTTTCCCCTGAGTGGACATCTAATGCCTTGTTTGCTCCACAATGAAATGATTCTTTAGGTGTTTAATGTAGCGCACCACAGGGTGGTTGCCTTCAGAAGCCTTTTAAAATACAGTTACTTCAGAAACTGAACGTTGCCTCCACTTTCTTTCTCCCTCCTTTGAATTCACCTCAATTACCAAGAAGCAGAGACTTGGTCAAGTAGAACATTGATTTCCATCTGCCAGAAAAAACTTTTTTATATGTAAAAGAAAAGTTATTAATTACAATACAACTATTCCTAAGTAAAAACTATGATCTTGAAAACCCCAGAAATCTGTAAAATTATTTTCACCTCTGAAAAACTGTACCAGTCCACCTTCCAAATCCTGACCCAAGTTTCTAGGTTTAGCTACAGAATACCTGTCCCAAATCTGTAAGCTGAGTGCATGCTCATGGAATACATACACCAATGACAGCTGACTCTCTACTCATACTTCTTATACCTGTAGGCTACAACATTTTAAATAATACTATAACTACCTGCCTTTTTATGCCTTCAAAAATCTTCTCTTGTAATGTTATCTTGCACAGAAACTATGGCAATGTAATTGTATTTACACTAACTCTGAAATAACAAAGGGAAAGGAAGCAACTTTAACACCTCCTGACTGGAAGATGAGCAAATATTTAAGCAAAAGACAAGATAAGGATCAGATGTTAAGCAGTTGGGGTTGGTAAGAAAGCGTAAACACTTTCCTAGAAGAGGAAATGATATAACTAAATGGAAGGTTGGGTGGCAAGTCATACAGGGAGAGGACTCAAAGACTACAGTACTTGTTTATTTAATTATATTGGGCCTTTGATATAAAAAGGCAGCCTAGACACTGCTGAAAACTCTGTAAGAGAAGGGAGAGACAGGACACTGGAGGAAATGTTCAAGTTTGGTACTACCATGACCCCTGTCATTTTCAGTTTCTTTTAGTAGTATTATTATTAAAAGCATTAGTAGCAGTAAACAAACTTAACTAACAGTGCTAGTTAAATCTATTTAACCTGAAATTACAGTCCTTGATTTATTCAGCAGGTTTCTTGGTTCTCTTATTTAAGATTACTTTTACTATTGCTACAGGCCACAGCCTCCCCCTGTCACAGCATTGGACAGAAAGTGCCGATTCGTCACTGACATAACTCAAGTCAGACAACAATACTGGAGGGGAAAAAAGAGAGCAAAAATCTACAATAATTCATTAAATATCACATTTTGCTTCAAAGTTTGATCTTTTTTTCCCCCCTAGAGTCAGCAAGGGCATGAATCTGAAGCAGAAAAAAGGGCTGCTGTAGATAACTCACGTGGTAAGAAAACCACAAAAACAGCATCGTGATGGAAATCACATTCTGAGATAGACCCTTAATGACTCAGATATTCTGAATCACTTTTCAAAAGGAAGTGGTTTTTTCTGTATGGGGGGAAAGGATATCAGCCAGTCACATGGCTCTTCGCTGTATTTGTACTCAGGGCTCTACTCAAGTCACCTATTATCGCCAAAAAAAAATTGCACTTTGCACATTTCTCAAAATTACCAGGAGTGGGAGAACAGACTCTCCACTTGTGTCATGTGGGCAGAATCTTTTCTTTTTATTGTTTCCTTTCAGCAGTGGGATACCAGAGTACGGATGGAGGAAAGACAGAGCTGGCCAAGGATGAGTATGGAAGTGAGATGCACCCTGCCAACAGACATGAACCATTGTATTTAACCTAAGTCAAGGCACACTGGTAACCAGCTTTGTTGTCCAGCATTTAGTTTCTTTGTTAATGCTCAGGAGTTGCATCAACCAGGAATTTGACACAACCTGGGATGTGTCTTTCTCATTCCTACTCAAATCTTCCTAATACTAAATTTAGCCCTAAACTTAGAATCATAGAATCATAGAATTTCCCAGGCTGGAAGGGACCTCCAAAGGTCATCTAGTCCGACCTCCCCGCAGTCAGCAGGGACACCCCCAACTAGACCAGGTTGCCCAGGGCCTCATCGAGCCTCACCTTGAATATCTCCAGGGAAGGGGCCTCAACCACCTCCCTGGGCAACCTGTTCCAGTGCTCCACCACCCTCACAGTGAAGAACTTTCTCCTAATCTCCAATCTAAATCTGTTCCCCTCCAGCTTGAAGCCATTTCCCCTCGTCCTGTCACTGCAGGCCTTTGTAAACAGGCTCTCCCCAGCCTTCCTGTAGGCTCCCTTCAGGTACTGGAAGGCTGCTATTAGGTCTCCCCGGAGCCTCCTCTTCTCCAGGCTGAACAACCCCAGCTCCCTCAGCCTGTCCTCGTAGCAGAGGTGCTCCAACCCCCTGATCATCCTTGTGGCCCTCCTCTGGACCCTCTCCATCAGGTCCATGTCTTTCCTATATTGAGGGCTCCAGACCTGCACACAATACTCCAGGTGAGGTCTCACCAGAGCAGAGTAAAGCGGAAGAATCACCTCTCTGGACCTGCTGGCAATGCATCTTTTGATGCAGCCCAGGATGCGATTGGCCTTCTGGGCTGCAACTGCACACTGCCTGCTCATGTCCAGCTTAAAAAAAATAATCTCCTTATAAAATTGCAGTGCTCTTTTGTTTCACTGTTGCTGGCTCTACTAGGACAAGCATTGATATTGAGAGGCCTATAAATGCTTGTTTTCCAGGGTATTGTTATGCTATGTCCTATACGGACCGTTTGCCACAGAACCTTATTTGATGTTTTGCCTAAATGTTCAATAACCACCATGCTTAATTAGAAACAATTGGAATTTTTCTTAGTTGAAGTCCCAGTAAAATTGTTAAAAGGGGAATGACTTGTCTTTTAGTGGTCAATGAAAGATGACACGTGAATTAGACCATAAGGAAAAATGTCCTTTTCTAAATGTATGAGCACTCTACCACAGCAATCTTTCTGTTGTCTGGGCAGGGCTAGAGTAGAGGACAAACTTAGACCCCCTCAGCAAAAAGATACATCTTCCCTTCCTTACCTGTCATAAACACTTAAAGTGAGGAAGTTTTGACTTTAAAGGGGAAGTGCTAGGCTCTTACGAGAAGAGGTGATTCTTCCCTCTACCTATATCAGTAATTTATTTAAACAGAAATGGGATCAATGGAAACAGCAATGGGACAGTGTTTACCTTCTTTAGTTGAACTTCCAGCCTTGTGGCTTTCAGGTGTTAGAGCTCATAGCTGTGATACAGATGAAGGGCTTGCTGAAGTCTCTCTTGCATGTAGATTTGGAGAAGGAAAGCCATGCATACATTCCCCATCCTTTAGAGATGCACTGGACTCCGCAAGAACACAATAGTAAGCATGGTAAGAAATAATGTTATTATTTCCACCCTACCCCTCTACCCAATGCTGCTGAGGCCACACCTGGAGTCTTTTGCCCATTTTTGGGCTCCCAGTTGTTGCCCAGGGAGGTCACAGAGTAGCCATTCTGAGAGATAATCAAAAGTCATCTGGACATGGACCTGGGCAACAGGTGTGGATGGTCCTGCCTGAGAGGGCTGGACAAGACAACCTCCAGAGGTCCCTTCCTACTGCAGCCATTCTGTGACGCTGTGAAGGCAGGTGACAAAGGGCTCTAACACCCTGGATATGCTAATGAAGGATTATGCACGAGATATCTGCACACTGATGTAGATGAAAAAACACCGAAAATTAATGACTGCTATTCATCTCTTTGTATCACATATGAAACATAGCGCAAGAGGACAGTAAGGTTGTGAAAGTAAGCACTCAAGAGTCATGAATGGCATAATTAAGATTAATGGACCAAAGTTTTTTTTTCCTTTGTGCATATATACTATGACATTATTAAATGACATAATACAGTTTCTTCCCCACTCCTTCTGGGACTTTATATATTAGAAGTACATTGGATTATTTTGCTCCAACTTGCACAATCTGCTGGTAAAATTTGGAACAAGGAAATGTTTTCAGTGAACAATTATAAATACATAGCTCAGAACACAAGAAATTGTAAAGTTGGCCTTGTAAACACAATAAACGTAATATCCTTAAATGCTATATCAATTGTTCACTTTTTATTACCTTGTCAGTTTTTACCCTTTTAGCTTCATCTCCCAAAATAGCCAGACAAGCAGGTTCTCTCCATTTCCCCCTAGAAGCATTAGGTTTTTCTTTGTGTTTGTCAAAAGCTGGGTATATCTCACTCTCTGAATGGCTAGATTTGCTCTTCTGTGAAGGAACTGATATTTCAATCTGATATTGTAAAATAAAAGTCAAGGTTAAAACACATATTCGGGAAAATAAATGTTATCCACATCATAAAGAACTGAAAGCAGGAGGAAGGGACACTTCTTTTCCCTTCCTTTTTGATTTTCCTTTAAGGACCAACAAGGTAGAACAAACCAAACCCATTAAACACAAAGAGTGGAAAGAAAAATCACTATCTGTCTTGATTAGCAATCAAACAGTTATTTTAAGAAGGACGTGTCTGAACAAACCTCTCCCTTTTCTATAGTAGAAGGTATTATTGGACAAAAAGAACAGTAAATAATGACAATAATCCAGTACTGTAGTAAACGTGAAGTATAAACAAATGAAACTGTAAAAGCTACAGGCTTTTACTTTGAAATGTAAAGCTTTACAGTTACCTTTGAAACTGTGAATAACACCACATCTGAGCATGAGTAGGAGAGAAAACTTTTGGCATGCCCCGAATACAAAAACCATTAATTGTCTCCTCAGTGAGACACAGTGGCATTCTTCTGGAAGATAAGCATAACAAACAAACCAAAAAAAAAAAAAAATTACTGACATTTTCAATGAAAAATAACACTTTTGTTCAACAGCATAATAGCTGATAAATGAAGGCTATCTACAATATCACTGGGGGTTTGAGTTTTTACTGAGAATTACAAAGCTGATTAAACAGCATCCCCAAATGAAGGAATGAGCTAGTACAGGAGCTCCAGTGACAGCTCCCTCTAAAGCTACAGAGGGGCAGCAGGGCATAAGGTTCTGCCAGAGAAATGACACAAAATTCTGCAGAAAAAAAAAATAAAATCTTAAAAAAAATTTCTTTACACAGGTGCCTGCCTAACTCCTGTTTCTGTATGTGGCACCTCGACTTTGCACAGGATCTAGTCTCCTCAGCAGCGTTTCACTGTAGTGAAAATACAAATGCAGGGCAGCCAATGGGGCACCTGCATTGAAACAAGTTACAGCATAGCCAAGATCTAAAGAGAATGTTCCTCTTCCTTTGGTGTAGTGAGATTTTCCCCAGCTAAGCGTGCTTAAAAACACATTTGAGGTGTCTGTTATAACATACATTAAATAATTTCAGCAACATTTTCACATCGAATAACATTAAACATTGTTTCTTTTTAAGAAGTTAAGTTTTAACTGCCAAAACCAGAAAACTATTTTGACATTAATCAGCCAAGATACATAAAATCAATTTTTTGGTGCTAACAGTAGCATACGGATTTAAAGCAGCTTAACCAGTTTCCTCTTTCTCTTCCTCAGTTATCTTCTTTCCATGTACTTTCTCATCAACGTGTGCTCAATATGTACTCATTGCTAATTCTCTCCAAATTTCCCTTGGCTAATCTGGAATCCCAAAAATACAGAATACTTCATTTTTGTAGGCTACTGTCAGAATTCCTGGGATCACTATAAAAAATAACTGATGAATGGATGCTTATTTTTTTTTTTTTTTTCTGAAATGCATAGTAAGACTCAAAAGGATCTGAATATTCTTCAAAGTAATTTCTCCAAAACTCGAGGACACTTGGGTTTCTTTCCTTTTCTGACACATCTGAAACTACCATTATTCAAGTCTTCTCACATACTGATTTCAGAGAATCTCACCTGCCCTTAGATGCACATTTGGGTAGACTTTAGTGTTGTGTTTCACTACTGAAGATTTGAGTCTTTTCATATAAGTGGTTCTGCTATTTTTTTGTGTTTCAGATGCATCTCTACCAGGCACACAGGTGTTTCCAGTGGGAATAATTCAGTTTTTTGAAGGAAAGACTGTGGTATGGTAGCTCAAATGGAGTGTTTGCACAGTTTTTCTTTCAGACAGTATTTTGGGTTGTTTCAATCCCTGCTCTCACAACCTTCCTTCTTTTGTTTTTATGTAAATGTCAGCCAGTTTAACATGTGTGAAGAAATATTCATGGCGTATTACCAAACAGTTTGTACTCTTTGAACGAGAGACACACTGATCTTCATTTTCAAAAAAAAGCCAACTGAATATTTACACGTTCAGACGGTGTGGTCAATTGTGTAGCACACATTCTCTGTAACTTTGAGCCAAATTATATGTGTTTTTCACTACAGCAGACAGAAAAGCACGTAGTGGTTTTTGAACACTCAATTTTAAAACCAGCTTGTGTAAGGGTGGGATATGATACCACTGTGATACCATTTTTATCTACATTGAAAGGAAATCCGCAGAGATTGGAAATGTTTACTAAAATACGTAGAGGCTTTGACATTTTGCTTCACTCTAAGTCAGAATGAAAACCTGGCTTTTTGAAATTCTCTGAGAGAGAAAATTCAAGGAGAACAAGCTTGGGAGTGATCAAACCCTTTTGTTCTGACAACACACTGTATTCGCTATGCAATATGGAAAACCAAACCAGAACCAAACGAATATAAACATTTATTTCCAAAAGTAACAGGATCTGGAGCAGCCAAACCCAGGGCGAGTCAGTGTCCATCCAGGGTTACAGAGCATGAAGATGAGAAAATGCTCCCAGGGGCTTTTAAAATGGTCCAGAATTGACCGTTTCCCTTAACTCTGATGTTCCACAGAAATGACTCTCTTAAATTGAATAGGTCTGTATTGGAACACTGTTAGCAGACTTTGTTCCTTATCTTATCTAAATAGGTGTTAAGGAATGACACATCCCACCACCAGTATCTCTTACAGTCACCCTCATCTTCCATTTCTACTGAGTGGGGTGGAACACGGCAGTTCTAGAAAGAGATTCTGAAAAAGATTGCTTAGAATAGGTCGAAAACCCTATGCTTAAAAAAGGCTGAGAGACTTGTTTAAATGGAAACATCTATGGTTTAATCCCACATCAAGTATATGACTGGGGTGAGCTGTTTTCTCGTAACTGCTTTGGCATTATCCCATATGAGCTTCTTCTACACGTTTCCATGAATTTTATCTTTTATCTTTGACACTGAATCATAGCAGTGAAAAAAAAAAAGCAGCAGCTGAAAAATAAGACTTGAAAAGTGCAAGTAGCTTTAAGAATTGATTGTTTTGCTCATACAATTTTGTATTAGTTCACGTTTAAAATTCACATATTCCAGTTTGCTATGCATTAACACCTGAGAAATATTATATATAGTATTATAAGAAGTATCTTTTGTTCATTAGGCATTTTGTACACTAAATTATAAAATAGAGGAAAAAAAAATTATTCTAGGAATTGCACTATAGTTCCTTGACAGTGATTGCCTCTCCTGCTGCAGTAGGAGTGACGTGGAATTATGTGACACCCAACAAGGTAACTGAAGATTGGTTTTTTGTGCTTGTTTTCTGCACTTCTGAGAACTTGGAGAAATGGTTGAGGCTGGTGGTCTGTGCATTATTTGAATCAGTTCCTTTGTGTGCTGAAAGAGCTTTATTGAGTGCGTAAACCTGAAGCATTGCATGGATTTTTAAGGAACTGTGTGAATTCTGCCCACTTATTCAGCATTACACCAGATAATCCAGGGTGAAGAAATCTTAATACTCTATCCAACCACGTTACAGGCCGAGTGAAAATACTCTAATTGTCTATTTTTCAATCTGACAATTGGAGAGAAATTACAGATATCTATCATCAGATGTGTCATTATAGTCAATTACACTACTAACTGAAGCAAAATATTTATAGTATTTCTATGCATTAAGAACTTCAATCTTTTTTTTTTCCTTCTTTCTTTTCCTCTCCATTGTTTCAACTGATGGTCTTACTATACTTACGTAACTATTTGAAAATGTGAGTATTAATGTCAGCATTTAATCCTAGCTGGCCCAGGCCACACAAGAGTCATTGCTTCCCCAGGCAGGGTTTTCCCCTGAAGTACAGACAAATGTCATGAGTGGGTATCATCTCACGCTGATTGCTTCTACTACATGTGTGGGAATATCTACCCCAACCTACCCAGCAGCCTGTTTGTGCCAAATTCTGAAAACATTATAGAAAGCACCTTCCTGAAGACATGCAGAAATTTTAGCCTACATAAGACAAGAAGCCAACGTGAGTCATTTATCATGACTCTCAGAACTATGAGCCCCTGGTCACTGCTGCTGCCCAGCAGGAACTGACCAATTTGACGTGGATGGACTTAACTTCTTGTGATGGCTGTAGCAGAGTTGTGCGTGGCCACCAAAGAGGTGGTTTTCTGTCGCAGGGCTTTTGACAACTTCTACTTGTCAACAATAATTTGCAAACATACAGTCCTCCAGCCACATTCATGCGATTAACAGAACCCACACTCTATCTATAATCCCTCCAAACCCTCACATATACTAGGGTGTATTTATAGAGAGTTCATATACACCCAGAGTTCGTTTAGGGATTTATGTTCGAGTTCACTTCAATGTGTTCTAAAGTCGCTTTTGTAAGCAAACATTACTGCAGGTTAGCCTAGAAACCCTGTAATTGAACATTTCCAGGCATTCTCACCTATTCTTTGTAATGGAAAAAGACTGGCTTGTTAGAGAAAGTCCTGCAGTGCTGGCATCCCTCGGCTGTTCCAGAAGACTTTTCCTGTCCTTTAGCAGTACTTCGGCTGATGAGACCTTTTATCAGATGATTAGAAAAGAATTAACTGTCACAAAAGGGGATGCAGGATGATAGAGGGGTATGCTCTTGGGAAAGTGATGGGTAAACAGTGAGTGCAATCAGGATTCTCCAGGCAGAAAACAAAACCTGCCCTGAATTATGAGCACAGAAAGCTGAAAATCAAAGAAGACAACTTTGCAGAGCCAAGAAGATGCTTTTATGGCCACGGAAGACATGATGAAAGATATAGGCAAAGACACAAAAATAGTAAACTAAGAGGACAATGGTTCCATCTTCACCCTCTGTTGGCATTGATTGATGGGCTAATGGGTTTCATGACACAGCTGAGCAACCCTCCTTCCAGATGTTCCGTCTATCTTGGCCCAGCAACCACCCAACACAATGCTGATGTTCTGGGTTTCTGGAAGGCACCCTCACATATTTAGGAAAGGGAAATGAATATCGATAGTTCCTATAGCTCTACTATGGCATTTTTTGGCATCTAAAATATAATTTTCTGCATCTTGTGGTGCTGGCTTAAAGTTTGTCTTACCATGACCACAGTTGTTCAATGATTTTCACCAATTAAGGAGCTTAAGCAGTTGGTAGCTTGTAAAATACTTCATGTGACACAACACCAATATGAATTTTTCATATTGCTGCAATATTTTTTAGTAAGGTGAAGAAACACAGATGGAAGTTCCTGCTGAATAAAATAGCCTAAATTTGATGTTAATAAATAAGTGGCTTACTAAGATTTTACTGATTGGTAAGTTTTTTTGGATATGTTACAGTACTGAAATAAGTAATTCCTTCCATGAACAGAAAAATCCATGTACTGCATAAGCAAATAATAGTATCTATAGCATTCAATAAACATTATTTCTAATAGCCTTGCTTTCTAAGAATATGTGATCATGCTGTATGCGTGTGTTAAAATGTCTGCCTCCTCCAATACCCTTTGGTCATAATTGCCCAGTTCACCAAGTCTTTACCAAGACTTGGAAAAAACTACTTTTCCACAAATTTTAGGAAACTAAGGTAAGGTGAAAAGACTCTCCTCCCTTCTGGCCAAGAGAAGGGGCTCAAGTCTGCATGAGACTTTCAATGACATAGTCCAGAAGTGGTTCAGAACAAGTTAAATCTTTTGCTTTCTCCTCCTCAGACAGTATTTAGAGAAGAGATGGTGATGATGTGGGAAGATGCAGGAGGCATGGATGCATAGAAATGTACAGTACATATTGATAATTGCTGCTTATGGAATTGCTTGGTTGTTTAACTTTCTTGCCAGCATTTACTTTCAATATGGCATGGCATAAAAATTCACCTGAGACCTTGCTTCTCCACTGAAATGGTACTGTTCCCCAATATGCCACATTTTCTGTATCTGGTAAGTAGGATTTGCTTGAATTTCTTCATAGGTTCTGATACAATCCATGATCTTAGCTTAGGTGAAGAGGTATGGTAAAGGGGTCTAACTAAAATAGTGTATTTTCTACCTATGTTGATATCAAACCTGTGGCATAGAAAAAGGCTGAGAATGGCCAAACCCCAGCATCAGACAAGAAGATCACGTCAGGCATTCCTGTTGTCCAGGTACTCTGTTCCCTGGGAAATAAAGGTGATACCAATAGGTGGATTGGCTGGTTAGGACAGTAAAGGGCTTGGAAAGGTGAGAAAGCAAAGCAGGAAGGCAAATGCAGAATTGCTAGAAAGTTTGGCACAGATGTAATTAAACAAATTTATGCAAATTACTTTTCATTCCCACAAGAATAAATTCCTCCAGAGGAAATCCGAGTTACAGAAATGTGAGTTGTACTTAAGCTGTAGACTGGAACAGCATCATGAGCACCGCTGTAAATGTCTCACACACACCAGCCCATAACTTTTTCAATTAGCATCTGCTTTAACTTGAGGCGTGGAATTGTCAGACACTTAAAGGTAAGACTCTTAAGGGCAGGAGGTAACCGAGGCAGGTGATCTGTCAGTCCACAATTCCCCTACTCACACACAAAAACTCAGAATCACAAATGTTAAGAAGCATCCTTTGCCACTGAGAAGGGACACTGTTTTCCTGTGCAGATGTTAACGTGAGCTAATCTGTCTCTAAAGAGAGGTCTCTTCCTAGAGGGAAAAACAGATTTTAAATGATGGAGCAGTATGCTCAAAATCCTACATAGATATACATCCATGAAAACCCACTCCCACTGCCAGCTCTAATTCCATGAGAAAGGTGACTTCAATCTTGTTTGAAACCTGCCAATCTGACTTTACCCCTCTCAGAATGGCTGACCATCATCTTGCATGAATTCAGCCAGAATCCTTTGTTCCCTAGAGAGAAAAGTATCTGATGTGCTGCAGCTCTGTTGAAAATAGGCTGGAGATTGTCTCACAAGCCTCAGAGGAGAACCTCTGGTCCTGAACCTTCCCTATCAGAGAGATGGACAGTGTCCACTGGGCTCTACATTGACCCTCCACTAACCACCAAATGCAGGGACACCTTTACCTCACGGCGCTCTTCCAGCTGCAGCCTGCTTTTCTCAGAAAGCAAAGCCTCTCAGAAAAACAACTGGATTATACCAAGATCACCTGCTCCCTCCTCTTTCTGAAGTACAATTAAACTGTTTTCTTGGTATTATTGACAGTGGAATGCTCCATCACATCACCTCCATGCTCCCCTGGTGCAGGGGCTGGACGTGCTTATTCCTTGTTTCACAAACTCCTTCTCACCACATGCGCTGCAGTTTCTCATTAGCTAGGATATTAGGATATTAGGAATTAGAAGGATACCGTATTTAACCTTCCCAAACTTTCTATTCCCAGTGCTAGACCCTGCTCCTGCTATAAATTCTATGTATATATTACTGTTTACATAGTAAATGTTCAGAATAGAGCCAAAGGTTTGCGCATTCTTATTATATACTCTGTGATTGACACAATTCTCTAAACACTTGCACCTTTCACCGCTCTACATATGCACAAATAGAAAAATCAATGTATAATTGCTGACTGTGAGGAAAGGGATAACCTTGCAACCTGTGCTATGTCAGTGAAGGTTGCGAAGATACTTATGGGAGCTGCAAAAACAGCAGATGAACTAACCTTATACCAGCACACCTTGGAAAATCTTAGATTAAATACAAACAGTGTGTGTAAATTATGATTTAAACGTCAAGTGTGACTAATATTATTTATAACTAACTTTTAACTGCTGCTGCAATAATTGCCTTCACGAAGCAGATGACGTGCACCAGGTGTAACACGTTTGAACCTCCCACCTTCCTAGTCATCAAGAACCTGTGCTGAAGCATACCTGACATACTCCTTTTAAAGTAATTAGGTTCAGCAGGGGTTTCACTATTACCATTAGATCCTCAGGTATCTCTGACTTAAAATCAAAAAGAATAGTGGGATGTCCACTGGTAATTTCCTGTTTAATACCTCTCCGCATTTGATCCACATTAGTTAAAATACAGCAAAGTAATCACTGTGTGATTACGTTTAGGTTACTCTGGAATGAGTTATACCACACCTTAAACCTATGGGCTACTTATGATCCTACTCCTGGTAGTTTCTTACAGTGACACTGATTTCAAAGTCAACAACAGAAATGCAACTGACTTAAATAAATCACTTTCACGCAAGTAAATACTATCATAAGCAACAAATAGAAGAATAATGGAAAGAGTAAAAATTGTGGCTTAATTAAGTCCTTGCATCCTATAACAAAAATAGCTAAGAATTGGTTTTAGCATATTGGATTTTAACATTTTATTGCTTCTTTCCAGATTAGAAGCATTTCTTAACTGAAAAACTCATCCTAGGAGACAGAGGACATACAGGAACTAATCTGTAAGTAGAAGAACAGGACACCTAAACTATCCCAGTGTAATACTTGAAGGAACTTGTTTCACGGGAGTATATACATAAGGAAACAGGAATCTTCATATACAGAATGGATACTTTAGATGTGTAAATATGACCTCAGACACAGTTACCAATTTTGCAAATATATTTTGCATGCAAATACTGGATTCCGTACAGTCAGTAAGTGTATACACAAATTTTGTTGGCAGCATGTGAGCAGCCGTTTTAAAAAATTACTGGCTTTATGCAGATCTGATGTCCCTGAAATTAGATCTAGCTACATCTCAGCTAAACTCACATCTGTTAAATGAAACTGTATTTCCTTTCCTGATTTTTCAGTTTTCAATGACACCATTCATGAAGATGTTAATTCAAAAATATAGGTCAAAAAGAGTAGACTATTATTTCCTGGTAACTGAAAACTTAAGTGGAATTTTAAAATTAGAAATTAAATAATTTCCATTATTATTATTTTATGAGCACCACTATACCAGTATTCCTTGAAAAGGCCAATGTATAGGTATTTGTTACCTATATTACAGCTCCATCTAGAAATACTCTATTTAAATTTTACTCTTGAATTGCTGTATTAAGCAAGGATATCAATTTCTACTATCAGGGCAGAATATGAACCTGAGGAGTAATATATGAATTATAGTCTTTTGTTGATTTTTATAGGCTATGCATGTAATTTCATTTACAGGAACACCTATTAGCTATGTCTGACAGAAATGTCCTGTAGTTAAATAAAAGATATAGGTGGGTGGCTTATATTAAGTCATTGCAACTGATTATCACAAACTGAGAAATCATTGTATTGAAAGTAATGAAAACGATATATTCCTCCATACTGTGATTAACCGTTTGTTTAAAAGTGTCAGGGTAAACAGCATGAAAAATGACCCAGGCTTGAAACGAAAGACCATCCTCCATGCAGCGGCTGGGATTAGCCTGCATGGGCTACATCATGTGTCTCTGAGGAAGTTCTGGAGGTATGACGACTGCAATCACATTTTCCTGTTTGTTCATTCTTATCAGAATATTTTCCTTTCCCGAGCTCCTGTAAAAGCACCTATGCAAACATCCAAAGGATACCTAAACAGCTGCAAAAATACAAGGATATTTGTCAACGTGCAAATTTTTGCCCATCAACAGTCAGAAATATGCTGCATAAACCTAAAGTCATTCATTACTGAGAACCCTTATGGAAGGTAGCTGTAATTAACTAAGCAGGGAAAATCATTACATGCAACATGTTTTCAAATTCAAAACGGAAAAAAACACTGTCCTTTGTAACTAATTTTTTGCCTCTTCTTATGGAAAAAAAATTAATAACTAACAAATCAGCTTTCAAAACTGAGGATACTTTTACATTGCTTAAAAAAATAACATAACTGTAGATTATACCTATAAATGGAATCACGCAATAGTTACAGGCTCAGGAGAGAATCCATGTGTGCTTTATGTGAAGGCATAAATTATAAATATAGAAAAGTATAAACTGACAGGTTTCTCTAGCATTCAAATATAGGCAATAATATGGAACTCAAATTGAAGAACTACAGTCTTTAAGTAAGACTGACAGAGCTTTCTTGTACCACTTGTTCCAACGATCCTGAAGGCAAAGAGGTGTTTTGCCACGGCCTTTCAGGGACATAAACTTCAGCTCTCAGAACAGAGGAAAAATGCTGGTGCTGCTTAATTAACTATTATATACTAAAAAAGACAGCTAATCTATCAGAGAGGATACTGATAAGGACAAAGACACATATGAAAAATCACGTATGGAAAATCACAAGCAGTGATTTCAAAGCAAATAAAATGAATGTTTTTACATGTTGGGTTTTTTTTTTTTTTTCAGTTTGTTATTATGATTTGACTCTTGCAACATTTCCTTTGGAAAAATACACCATTTGCATGGCTGGTCTATTTTCTGGGCCCTGTGTCCACTTATGCCCGTGCAGTTGCTGCTCTGTTTCTGGAAGAACAGGCACTGTGGCAGCTACAGCTGCCACGCAGTATTATATGAAAAGCACGCTCCCACTTGCCTCCTGTGTGCTAAGTCACCTCTGTGACTGAAACTTACCTCTTTATCTTTTTTTTCATCTAAACTACACTTAAAAGTTTATGGCTGGCAATTATCTAACAACAGCCTTCCTCAGGAATGCGAGATATATGACCCGCAGTTTGGGTTCCACTTGCTGACCAGCTGCATGCAGTCCATGGACTATTTCTTGAATTTTCAGGTTTGTCTGTAAAATTAAAACACAACATTGACAATTCCAAGTTAGTCCCGACCCAGGGCTGTCTGAGACCACACTGCTACAGTACAATGCTCTGAGAACAAGCCAGCACAGATGTGCCTGGATTTGAATGTGCTATGCCTGAAATAACAAGCCTGATCTCTGAAACATACTGCTTTGTCGACATATTTTGCCAGATATGAGCTGATAGCTATTGAGATGTAACAATTACAACTAGAAAAATCTAAATGTAAGAACCAGTAGAACGTTTGTTATCTGTGCCTATTTTTAAAACACCTACTGTAGGAGGCTTATGTGAAGTGCTAAGACATCAGCCTAGAACTAGCAGGTAAAATGGATCCCAAAGTCAAACTGCAATGGCTTTTCTGAAAAGCAAAACTCTGCAATGTTGTAAAAAGCTGTAGCAAGGTTCATCCGTGAACACATGCCGAAATGACAGAAAAGTGTTTGGCCACAGGAAAATACAGTAAGTAGAACAATTTGAGCACCCCGGGGGGTGGTGCACCATTGGCTTTGCTCTACACGATTTCATTTTTTTGCACTCTCTCGTGCTATGTGTACTTTTAAGGGTATTAGCCTTTATGGGCACATTTTCACGGCGCTTGGTTAGGATTCGTGGAAGAAAACCACTGTGTGCTCCGTCACGCTCTGAAAGAAATACCAGGCAAAGGACAGCAGCAAACAAAGCTTCTGACTCCCTGTTAGCACAGGCCAAGGTGTGGCCAGGAGCTCCACACAGAGGGCTACTGAATGCTGCTCTCTTCCTTTAAATGGTTGCTTCAGAATAAATGAATAATTCACTTGCTGATATACTGCACGACCTAAGATGGATATCCATTCAGATGAATACAGTATGTTTCCATCAGCACGTCACAAAATGCCCTGTTAAATTTGCAGGAAGGCAGCAAGTGGTCTGAAACTAGAAATGTATCAAACTGAAAAATACAGTATGGAATACAGAGTATTTTGAATGAGATTAGTAATGATTAGAATAAAATGTATACTGACATCAGTGTAATTCACTTTTTTTAAAAGTCAACAGTAAAATAATTACTCTTGGATTAAACTAGCAAGCTCTGCACAACATCTAAATGATATGGCATAGAAACTGTATGCTTTGTAATTACCAAGAAAAACGCAACGCAACAGGTTGTGAGCAAAACTGTCGGGATGGACAAATAAAGGTAGGACAAGTATTTCCATCAATGTTCCAAAAGTTTCCATCAATTGAAGTATGGCCAGACTCAGATCAGCACAGAACAAGATTTTCCAAGCAGGAACAATTTTGATCCTCAATGTTGTAACTAACATAAAGCTCCAGACTCAAGAGACGTGCTGTGCTGAGGCTGAGTATCGAACTGTAACATCACTTTGCTTCTGAAAGGAAGATTTGCTGCGTGCACTAAGGCCTCAAGAAAAGGGACTGAAACATTGTGTGGCTATTTATACCCATAAACTCATGACATTTGCAAAATTAGAGGGGGGGGGCAAAAAATCCAGTTCTTTTCCAGATGTACCCTGAAGTGAGACAAGTGAAAACCTCTGCCTCTATGCAATGGTGCTGTTCTAAAATTGAACAGAGAAAGTGAACAATCACAGGCAACTACACAAAAGCTGTATAAGCTGTTTTGGAAGGCAGACAAAAGAAACCAAGGGAACAGTATCACATACTAATATAAACGATTACCTCAAGGTAGTTGTTCACATATCTTTTTGCATCTGCTTAAGAGACAAAATGCAGTGATTCAATAGTAATTTCTTTATGAATTTTGAAGTTGTATACATGCTGACTCTTAAAACAGGGTAGATTTTCTATCAGTATTGGTATTATCATTTTTATTTGGGCTTAATTCACCTCCAGCTTAAACATTTATTTGAAAGTGTATCAAACTACACAAGAACAAAAAGGGGAGGGACAAAAGGTTATGGAAGTTTGGAGCTTGAGAAAGATCATTTTTAATGTGACAAAAATGTCCTTGAAAATCAATAATAATCAGGAAGTCATTAAACAAAAATAACATTTGAAAACTGTTGAGCTTTTATTTTAGAAATAGCTTATCATTAATGATCTATTCAGAAATTCAATACAAAAAATATTCAATGCAAACAAAAGTTTATAATTTGTATGACAAACATGGGAGGATTGACAGTTCTCAGTGGTGCCCAGTGACAGGACAAGAGGAAATGGGCACAAACTTGAGTATAAGAAGTTCCACCTAAACATGAGGAGGAACTTCTTTACTGTGAGAGTGGTAGAGCCCTGGAACAGGCTGCCCAGAGAGGTGGTGGAGTCTCCTTCTCTGGAGACATTCAAACCCCACAGGGACAAGTTCCTGTGCAACCTGCTCTAGGTGCTCTGGCAGGGGGCTTGGACTAGATGATCTCCAGAGGTCTCTTCCAACCCCATATAATTCTATGACAGCACAGACCCAAAATTAAATATGCAGACAGTGATGGCAACTGTTCAATGATTGCCTTACAATAATCAGTCTGGGAACACATCTTTATTCAATAAAAATAAAAGAAAAAATAAACATGGCAGAAGCAAAGACTTTTAAGTTACAGGAAATAAAAGTATCACTACTCAAGTTCTTGCCCAGACTCTGCCCATCTTTCCATCTCCCCAGCAATGCATATGGCCTCCCATGGGGTTATAACATCTATGTAGGTAGGAAGAATTAGCATTCTCTAACTGCTTATTATTTGGCTGGGGGAGAACAAGGGGAAGAACTGGAATAGTTGGAGCATTTTGGGTTCTTCATTGCAGGAAGGCTGCTGCCTTATCACTCCATCCTGCGACAGAAAGACGGATAATTCCCCTGTTGCTATTTATTTCTGAGACAGGGTAAAAGTGGAAAAGTGGAAAATAACTGCGCTCAGGTAGAGGAGAGAAGCAGGTTTTGTGCTGAAATAAGGAGTGAAAGTGAAGTTTATATGGTGTTTGTATATCCATGATCCAAGGAACACTACCTCTATAAATAACTGAAACACTGGGTCATTCACTTTACGTGGCTGTTCATCCTAATAAGCATTAATGTTTAACAGCTTTCAAATGCTGTAGAAAACCTAATTAATCCTCCGGCATACCTGTGAAGTAGCTTCTTACTTTACTGATGGAGAAAGTGTGGCCCTGTTCAACTGACTTGCTCAAGGCCATGCAAATCAGTGTCAAGCCCAGCCTGAAAGCTGTAGTTCTTAATCATTTATTGAGCTGTTTGGACCATCCTCACCGCAGTCACCACTCTTACGGTATATATTACCATGTTAGTGATGTGTTCAAAGGCCTCGATGACACTGTAAGTCATTCTCTACTACACTGGAAGACAGAGCTTGGGATGCCAAAGTCTTTGCAGTATGAACTAGATCTATGAATCACGGAATCAGGCAATCACGGATTGGAGGATGAAGGCTGAAGGACACCTGCCACTGTTCATAAAATAACAGGAATTATGCCTGCATCCACTCTACACTAGGGAACTGAGCACGTGTGGGCTCTCAAGCCCAACTGCTTCACAACTCCAGATGGGAGCTCTCCTGGTCCCCACGGCGGGGTGGCTGCACACAGGCAACCAGTCAGGAAGGATGCTTGCCAGCCCTACATCCACCGGCGAGCAGCACCGAGCTGGTGGCACGCTCGGAGGCACAGCAGGAAAGGTCGCTGCGCTCCGGGCTCTGCCAACAATCGTGTTCAAGCACCTGGGAACACCCCATCTTCCTCACAAGCACAGGCTGTGTTAGTCCTACACAGGCAGGATCCTGTGCAAAGAATTTTATTTACCACAAATCAACAAACGGACGGGTAGTTTTAGTAGACTTTTATGCGCCAGACTGAGCTTTGGTCTTTAAATTAAGTCTGAAAAGTCATAATCTACCTGTGCTTTGACATTTCAATACTAGACCAAGGGCAAGGGATACCAGGCCCAATAGCCAGCAGAGAAGAAAGTTGTGTATATTTCCCAGATTCATCATCCTACAAACTGACTCTAGGGAACAGGCAAATAGACTTTTCTGAGGGTCCTGCCCAACACCGTCCACACAGCAGGGATGAAGGAGTCTCTTAGCATCTTTTATACCAGGGATTTCAGAAAAAGACAGATCTGCAATAAGGACAGGAAGTATCCAAGAAAAATATCCTTATACTTCTTCCTTCATCCAAACATATTCATGTAAATAAGCCCCATGAAGGCTAATGATGATGGAGGGACAAGAACGTCTCTCTTATGAGGAAAGGCTGAAGGATTGGGTATCTTTAGTCTGGAGACGAGAAGACTGAGGGGGAATCTGATCAATGCTTGTACATACTCAAAGGGTGGGTGTCAGGAGGATGGGGCCAGGTTTTTTTTAGTAGTGCCCAGGGACAGGACAAGAGGAAATGGGCACAAACTTGAACGTAAGAAGTTCCATCTAAACACGAGGAGGAACTTCTTTACTTTGAGGGTGGCAGAGCCCTGGAACAGGCTGCTGAGTGAGGTGGTGGAGTCTCCTTCTCTGGAGACATTCAAACCCACCTGGACATGTTCCTGTGCAACCTGCTCTGGGTGGACGTGCTTTGGCAGAGGGGTTGGACTAAATGATCTCCAGACGTCCCTTCCAACCCCATATCATTCTGTGATTCTTGTGTAACGGGAGCCAACTTAAGAAAGAGGAGATGCAGGGCAATGTGTGTTACCTGCAGTGCCGAGCGACCCGGGATGAAGAACCTTGCCTGCAAAATGAACAGAAACGGTCTGTCAGGGGCAGCGATGCAACACCTCAGCTTGGCTGATCTTACCAGAAGTCCTCTTTCTGTGGGGACCCTTGCCAAACTTAAAACGGCCCTCCCCAGAATAAATCTCCTGAAGCCCCCTCACCCTCTTCCCGCAGGAATTCTTGGCACAGCTGCCCTCCCAGTCCCCCACACACCCCTACACGTGCTGCTGCCCTGGGGAGGCACCTAGAAAAGCCTGCCTCATAAATGGAATTTTATAAATATTTACACTGCATTCCTATATTTAGGCGTTATCACTTCTACAGCGGCAACAGCGCTGTGCTAAAATAAATTTTATTTAGAAATCTGTGAGGGAAAGCAAACAGCAGTAAGCAGAAACCCACAGAGGCAGCGGGCGACGTTATGTGAAACGACGGTCACAGCGCCGAACGCGATACCGGCAACACAAAATCAAGAGTTGTGAGAGATTGCCATTGAAACTGCGTTTTCTGAAAACAGAAAAAACGCTGTGAGCCCTGGCTAGAGCCAGCTTCTCCTTTCGCTGACCCGGGCACCCACCCAGCAGAACTCCGCCGATCCCAGCGGTGTGACTGGAAGCAAACCTCGCCTTTAGAAGGCAAGATACGAAACTTCATTTCAGCAGATTAAAAAATAAAAACACCAAAAAAAAAAAAAAATCCCCAAGAGGTTGGCTGGGGAGCTGCGAAAGTGGGAGCACTAGTTTGTTTTAGTGGCCTCGGGAAAAATTCACTTAATACTTTTGGGTAATGCGAAGCTTTGAAAACCTGAATGTTTGGATGCCTTCTGAGAACTCCCCAGAGACGTACAAGTGTCAACGTGCTGCTATTTGTCAGCTCTTTTAACCAACGGAGGGGTAAAAAAAATTAAAAAAAAATTAAAAAAATTTAAAAAATGAAAAGGTATCTACACGTATCGCCTGGTAGCATCCGTCGCACGCTGTCTTCTGGATGGCAGAGGCACCCCCGTGTGAGGAGAACCTGATGTGCCCAAACCCACTGAAATTAGCAAAATTATTAATGGCAAAGGTAGGGCTGGGGGTGTGAGAGCCGGCGAGCTTGAGTAACAAAAGGAAAAGCAGGGGGGAAAAAAAAAAAAGAAGTACAATTTCAGGAAAGCGCAGTGTAAATACCTTTCTTGATAGCCATGGAGCAAGACAAACAGTACCTTGCAGACCCCGGGATGCATTTTTATTATTTTATTTTTATTGTGAAGGGTAGAGCAGCGGGTCTTTGCAGTAACATGTGAAGGGAAGGCTCCTTTTTAAGGCGATTTCTGAGGAAACCGACAAGGGAAGACTCCTTTTTAAGGACATTTCTGAGGAAACCGACACCCCCCCCCCCCGAG
>NW_015090796.1:4027619-4028015 GCF_001431845.1 Calidris pugnax | reverse complement strand
CCCCCCCCCCCCCCGAGAGCTGCTCGGCTGCCCCGTGTGAGGGCGGCCCTGGGCCGGGAGGAGCGCGGCCTTTCCACCCCCTCAACCTCCCCACGGCCGGGCCCGGGGTCCGCCACCGGCCGATCCCCTGCCCCGGGGATCCTGAGGGGGCCGGCGCCTCCTGCCCACCCGCGCACGCGTGTCCCCGTGAGGAGAAAGGAGCGGGAGGGGGGGGTAGGAGGACGGACGGCGGCGTCGCGCAGGCGCGGAGCGGCGCGGCCCGTCTGGCTCCCGCGCCTCGCCGGTCCGGCCGGCGGGAGGGAGGAGGAGGGAAGGGAAAGGAAGGGAAAAGGAGGCGGGGTGAGGCCGCCGCAGCCGCCGCTCCGCTGGGCGGCCGCCGCCGGGGCCCTGCGGAGC
>NW_015090796.1:3699102-4027312 GCF_001431845.1 Calidris pugnax | reverse complement strand
CCCCCGGTTCCTTCCCCGGAGGGGGCCGCGGATCCCGGGCCCCCACCTTCGCCCCCTGGAAAGCGTGTCTGTGGGACTCCCGTGGAAGTCCCGCACAAGTTTTGCTGCCCCCCCTTCCCCCCTGCTCCAACCCCTTTCCCCTCCCTTTTCTCCCCGGTTCCGCTCCAGCAGGAAGGCTGCTCCGCCGGGAGAGCGCCCGGCCACGGCAGCCCCGCAGCGGGCACGGCCGGCCCGGGGGGGGCAGCCCTTCTCTGGCTGCTTCCCTCCCTCCTTCCTTCCTTTCCCCCCTTTTTCCCTCTTCCCGGGCCATCCCCAGCAGCAGGGAGGCGAAACTCCCCTTCCCTTATTACTCCTGTCCCAATTGGGGTCGGTTCGAGGGGAAAAGGGTGCTCTGGTCGAGCAGAGTTAGGGTTGGTGTGGGTATTTTTTTTTTTTTCTCTCATTCTTTTTTTAATTTTTTTTTTTTTCCCCTGCAAGTTCTCACAGCCATGCTGCAGGCTGCCAGGAAGGGTGAGCTATTCCGGTTGTGGTTTAACTACCTGTTGGGGAGACTTTTCCAATCTCCGGCAGCACCATAGTCTTTTCTCAGCAGAGCCATAAACTGTTTTTTTTTCTTTTTTTAAAAAAAAAAAGTTAACAAAAGTGCTATCCGTGTCAGACAATACTTTCTATACTGTCTCATCATTTAGTATTGCGTTGCTCTATGCAAAAAAAAAAAAAAAAGAAATATTTAGCGTTTCCTTTTCATATACAAATATAACTAAAGTAATATACACGTGTTTGGTCTTTTTTAAACTTCAGGCAGCCTTGAGTTAAAATTAACTCTATATTTTAAAGTTTTAGCAGAGAGGCTGTTTTTATAAATACAGTCATAGAATAATAGAATGGTTTGGATTGGAAGGCCACCTAGTTCACCCCCCTCCTGCCATGAGCTGGGACATCTTCAACTTGCCCAGACCCCCGTCCAACCTGACCTGGAATGTGTCCAGGGATGGGGCATCTCCTACCTCTCTGGGCAACCTGGGCCACTGTTTTACCACCCTAATCTCATTGTAAAACGGTGTGTTCCTTATATTTAGTCTAAATCTTCCCTCTTTTACTTTAAAACCATTACTCGTCCTAAATAATAACTGCTTTGCTGCTCAACCAGTTTAAAATGTAGTTAATTAGGTAGTGTTTGGAGGAAAAAAAAAAGAAACTGCAGTTAGTTTTTATTATACTTATCCATCCATTAGGTTAATCGGGATTCCTGCAGTGCTGGTAATAGAAAGAATTTTGCACCAGAGGCAGACCATTTCTGTGTATATACTGTGTGAAATATAAGGTCAGATAATGATACATACAGTTTGTGTAATTAGTAAGCAGTCTAAACTAAACCTTTGGATTTAACTGTAGAAAATCTGCAGGTTTATGTAAAGCACTTACAAAAGCCTGTATTAAAACAGAAAATCGCCCTCAAGCAGGTACCTTGCTCTCCCCAAAATCAAATTGCTTCAAAGGCTTAAATTGCTTTCATTGGTATCTAGAAATACGTTGTTCCTCAAGTTACAGTGAGTCTAGTTGATAATTTGGGCTTTCGAGGTGCAGGGTGGCAAATGTATTCAAGGTATAGGTCAGAATGTTAATCTGAAACCCGTCAAAATTGGGGGTCTCTTTTGTGTTCTAACTCCACTGTCAGAGAATTAACTTCTGCACTGTTTCAGGTACTTCCAAGATTTTAGGAGCCATTGTAATGCTACAATTCTAATTATTTTAATCAGCCATGTTATATTTTTTAATTGTACAAGGAGGACATAAAATGTAACATTATAGGTTTTATTTTAAATTAATCTCTCAAACTTTGACAGGCTTCCTGGTAATCCTTTATTCTTTTAATTTCTGGACTTCTGTGGGAGTTTGTAAACGTTAAGGCCTTGTTTTCTGAAGGCAGTTTTTGAATAGTGTTAAACTTGTAGACTTCCCCAAAGACCTAGAAATAGGATTAGGCAGATTTGACAAAGGATAAGGAGGGAAATGGAAGCACATAAAAGCAAAGTTACTTCTTCAGTGTTGTCTGCCAAGCTGGTGAGATACAGAATTATGCTCTTCAGGTTTTCTGTCTGAAAGATCAGACTGCTGCTTCTCTTAGACCTAGCCAAGTTCCTCAGAGAACTGAGGAAAAAGCCAAAAAACCAAGCTTTTTAGAAAGTGGGGTAATTGTTTATGAATAATCACCTGTTCGATTCTAAATAATTGTTAGCACATCTACAATTCTCAGTGGCTTTTGCAGTCAGAGTGTTGTCTTGCGAGTCATGTGGAAGCATGATTGTTAACTTTCATGAAAGAGGATGTTAGATTTCTGACAAGCAGTACATGCTTATTTTATTTTGGTTGACGAAGCTACTTATGCAGAGAGAAGGGACATTGGATTTTTTGCAGGACCAGGGCATAGCTCAGTAGTTAAAGGCTCTTAAATTTGATTCAGAAGTTCATACCTCCATATATTTAACCTTTTTCTTTATAATTTTGTCCTTGTGTGACTTGTCCATTAAAAAATATAAGTTGGCTGATTAAAATAATTAGAAGCCTTTTTCCCTTTCATTCATCTCTTATCTATTCTGTACAGCATTAGTTCTTACCATTCTGAGCTAAGCCACTTAAATTGGCCATATGTCGACAGTAAATTGTATCCTTTCAGTCCTGCTGTTTTAGTTTGGAAGCGCCCTTTCTTTGTAGTCAGACCACCTGCTTCCACAGAGTTGAACTCTTGATTTATTACCAGAAACAAAGATCAATATTATCTATCATCTTACTGAAGGAAAGATCCAATATAAGTCTTTAAGAGCAGTAATCGATTCTCTAATTTAAACTTGGATTAAATTTCTCCATTTGAATGTGATTACAAAACTGCTGTGCCATTTGTTTAAATCTGACTGCCAGCTCCACCCTTTCCCGCTTCCTCCTAATTCATTCAGTTTTTATAGGAGGCATCCAGGGTTGGATGGATAATTCCTCGATTCTGTCAAATGGTTTTGTTTCTTTTGTCTTGATTGCTTACAGCATATTATGTGTACATCAGAAAATTGAGAGCGCTCTTCACTCCTTGCCGTGCTTTATATGAATCACTGTTCTCCTGTATAAGAATGAATGAATTAAAAATCACTTTCTTTCGTAACAGTGACAACTCACTAGGCTTTGTTGCCTTCCCATGGATATGCGTCATATTTCAGGATTTACTGAATGATTGATTACTGATTCCAAACAAAAACATCTGGTAAAAGTTGCTGCTGGTGTTTCCAAGTTCATGCTCCAATTACAGGTTAGACTTTTAAGTAAAAAATAAAATGGAGCTTTTGCATAAACTTAGACACAATTTTCTCACTTTTTGCATCTCCTAACTTATTTTGCAAATTTAAAGAAGAAACCCAAAAAACCACAAAATCTGAGTGAGTTTCCAGTTTTTAAGTGTTAGGCCATAAAACTGTTACAGACCAAACTTTTTTTTTTTTTTAAACATGAATTAGTTTTTAAATGCCATATAATTGACATTCTGGCTTTCACTGTAACTAAGCTGAAGAGATGGGAAGTGAAGCAGATGCAAGTTCTGCACTTACCATCAGGATGCTGCAAATGCAGTTTGTTCTGGGTAGTCAGGATGTGTTGGTCTCTGCTGGCAAGCACCTAATATGCTTGATTTCCTCTCCTCTTTTCCACATACCTAAGGAAAATGGGAGCATGTCTTCTCTTAGTGTGTTTTCTTTAATTTTCTAGAAGTGGGAGGAGATTGTTAGCACCTCTCTTTATTCACAAACTCAAAATCCCCAAGTAGGGTTGATTTTTATCTTTGATCTGGAGTGAAACTGACTTAAGGCTTGTCTATTCAGTGAGTGTCTATGTGTGGTTTTTCATTTTTCTGGAGCACTGCAGCAGTGTGTTTATACTGTAGCTTAATGCTGGGTGGGAGGCACAGGATGATAGGGATTAGAGTGGGCAACTGGGTGTTTGTTTTCATCATTTTTTTTCCCGTGCTTTCTACCCCATTTGCAAAGCTTGCTGACAGAGGCCGAAATAGCATAAAGAAATGCCTTCAGATTTAATGAATGGATGCTATTTAATTTGGTTGTGACCCAGCGGTATGTGGAATAGCTCAGTTATTTATGTATTTGATTAAAAATCTTAGTTGACAAGATTATTGTAGGTCCCAGTGTTGCATTACAGTGGCAGAAGCTGTTCCAGTATATTCAGCAGAGCTGACGTTTTTGTACTGTTTTTTTTTTTTTGAGCAGTGGTTATCAGTTTGAAATGGAAATCGGGTTGAAATCGAAAGCTATCAACCATACAAAATGAAAAAGGCTGTCAAAATACCGTCTGTTTAAGACAAATCTTAGCCAATGTAAATGTATCCTTGGTGCCTGTTGGGAAAACTTAATAGTGAGAAAAAGAGCTGAAGACAGACGTGGAGGGAGAAATATTAAATATGTATGGGTTGCATGAAAGTAGGTTATTTTTCTGCCTGCATGTAGTGTGAAGTTCTAGTTCCTTCACATCAGTGTTGAAGGTGGCAAGCCCAGAGTTCTGCAGCATTTGTTTATTTCAGTAACTCATGAAAATTAATTTTTTTTCTGAATAATAGGAGACGACTTTTTTTCCCATACTGATGAATGAATCTGAAAACTGAGGGGAAATATTAGCATGTTCGGCTAGGTACTGTATAAACACAAAATGAAATGTGCTGTAACTTGATTCTAGTGTGTGAGGCTTCTTTTCTGTTAACAGTTGATACGTTCAGCAGGTAAATGTCTCTTTTTTAGGTAATTAATTCCTTTATTAATTCCTGCTCTCTAACAAAGGGAAACACCTTATTTTTCTAAAGTTGATGGGTATTTTACTGGTTTGGCCACTTCCAAAATAGACCTGAGTATAAATCTGGTTTTAGTTCTGGCTGAGTGTGTGGTGTTAGAAGTGCTGTCTTAAATGCATGGTTAAAAGCAGCAGAGCAAAGTTGTACCTAACCATATATAGGAAGTGAAGCAGAAAGTAAGCTGAGTATGTTAGGTATGTATATAAATTAAAGTTTCAGATGAAGAAAAACAGAAGTAGAACAGCACTTGATGCCGGAAAAAGTTTGAAGAGGATTTTTGAGTCTTTAGGCCAATATTTCTAGTTAACATCAGATGATGTCATGTTGTTTAAACAGTGAGTAGAGTCTCTTGACCTGCACTTTATCTAGTTTTTTATTTTGTGTGTATGTTGACTCTTAGGGCTTCAATGTGGGACTTTTGCACTTCATCTACTGGCTTGCCCTGTTGAGAAGCATAATCTTGTGCTGTGTTTCTTCACCTTTTCTTGTCTTCATGTTTTGTGGCTTTGGGGTGGGGAAGGACACAAATTTTACCAATGGGGGCATGAGTCTCTTCAGTGTAGGACCTGATCTGTTGATTCAGCCATGGGACACCTACAGCAGTTTTCCAGTGACTCAGATAACTTTCTTTCTCCTTTAAGAAAGTGAAAAAAAATCAAAAATGGTGGTATTTGTCTCTCTGTAGGCAGAGCAGGAGGGAGGAGAAGGTGTCTTGTTTGAACATTGGAGATTTTCAAGACCCACCTGGATGCAATCCTGAGTAACATGCTCTAGCTCTAGGCAATCCTGCTTCAGCAGGGGAGTTGGACTAGATGATCTCTATGGTCCCTTCCAACTCTAAAATTCAGTGAAATTCAGTGAAACATTGTGCTGCATAGAAGTATTGCAGTGAAAGGATTCTGTGTTCCTCTGTGTCCAGCCAGGATTTGGTCAGTACCAGTAAAATGTTACGGGTGCTTGACAAGTTCTCCAAACTTGTCCTATTTTATATACTTCTATATACTATATAAAGACTGCAGGCAGTCTTTAGTATTTTTATTTTTATGCATAGTGTCTGCTCTATCAGTCTGGAACAGACGAAGGCTTCTGTTCTTATATGAGTCTATCTTTAAATTACATTTTATGTTGAAGGTGGTGAGTAGCAGTCAGCATGGATTTAGAAGAGGGGGGGAATCATGCCTAACCAACCTAACAGCCTTCTACAGTGCGGTCATTGGCGCTGGGAGAAGCAGGGAGAATTTAGCTCAACTTTAGTAGGGCTTTTGAGAGCATCTCTCGTAGCCTTCTCATAGACAAGCTGGCAGCATATGGGTTAGACCAGTGGACAGTGAGATGGATTGAAAACACACCGAATGGCCAGCCTCAGAAGGTCGTGGTCATCAGCGCAAAGCCCAGGAGGAGGCAAGTCATGGGGTGTTCCCAGGGGACAATGCTGTTGAACGTTTTGATGAATGACCTGGGTGCTGGGACAAAGTGCACCCTTAGCAAGTCCACAGACAATGCAAAGCTGAAAGGAGTGGCTGAAACACAAGGTGGGTGTGCTGCCATCCAGAGTGACCTGCACAGGCCAGAGAGTTGGCTGCGAGGGGGTCTCATGAAGTTCAACAAAGGAAATATAAAGCTCTGGCGCGGGTTGGGGTGTGGGAATAACCCCGAGATGGGGGCTGACCGGCTGGAGAGCAGGACATAAAGTTCCTGGTGGACAAAGTCAGCAGTGAACCCTCATGTCCAAGAAGGTTAACAGTATCTTGGGCTGCGTTGGGAGGACCATTGCCCACAGCTTGAGGAAGGTGGTCCTTCAGTGCTGGTGAGACACATTTGGGATGCTGTGTCCAGTGCTGGGGTCGCCAGTACAAGAGAGACATGAACTTACTGAGGTGCAGGGTCACCAAGCTGATGAAGGGACTGGATCGTCTGTCAGACGAGGAGAGGCCGGGAGAGCTGGGACTCTTCACCCTGGAGAAGAGGATGCTCGGGTGGGTCTTACTCATGTGTATAAATCCTTGATGTTGGGGAATGAAGATGAGGGAGCCAGTCTGTCCTCAGTAGTGCCCAGGGCAAGAGGCAGTGGAAACAAATTTAAAAACTTGAAATTCCATTGGAATTGGAATAAAAAAAAGCCTTTTTTTATGGTGGGAGCGGTCAAACAGTAGCAGATGTTGCCTGAAGCAGTTATGGAATGTCCATCGTTGGAGATGTTTAATACCCAACTAAACACTGCCTTGAGAAGCCAGCTGTATGGGAAAGGCTGAACTAGATGATCCCCAGAGGTCACTTCCAACATAAATGATTCTGTATATGTGTAAGTGTGGTGTTTATACTTGGGGTTCAGTGTTGAACGCTGATTGGGGACAGGAATAACGGCAGAGGTAGTAGCTAATAGGGAAGACTTTAAAGGAAAGTACAGGAAATCCCCAGGTTGGTAAACATTCTATTTTCTGTGTACGCAAATCTCATAATTTCTGCTGTAAAAGCTCAAAAATTTGCCTTTTAAGGAAAGTCTTTCTAAGGTAGATAACAGTGCTGCTTAAATAATTAATAAATTTGCTTGGAATATCTACCTTTTCCTTCTAAGGCATGTTTTTTAGTAAAATTATTAACGTTGCCAAATTAACTTGAAAGCTCCAGGGTATCGAGGTCTCTGGGTACACTCAGTGTACCCAGTCAGTGTTCTGGTAAGTTAGCAAGATCTGGTAAAATTCTTTTGATGACCAGGCCCTAAAAAAGTCGTTTTCATCTTCAAATTTTGGTATTTTTGGCTGCTTCTCAGGGGAGCTTTGTACCAAATCGGTTCTTTTTGTTAGGATTTCCTTTTTTTTGTTAAACTGAAATAGTAATAGTTGTTCATCCTCAAGTGCTACTTGGGTTTTTTTTTGGTAAGTAGACAGTTTCATCAGGGTTGGAATATATAGAATCATAGAACAATAAAACAGTCCCATTTGGGAAGGACCATGAAAGATCATCTGGCCCAGCCTTCTGTGGGAAAGGGAGCGTATCTGAGATTATCTAGCACCCTGTTCAATCCCATCTTGAAGACCTACAGTGAGACTTTCCTTCCACCCAGAGGAGGTTGTTCCATTAATGAACGTTCTCACTGTAAAAACATTTTAACTGCTGGAATACTCTGAGGAGTTATATCACAGTATATGCATATCTTAACTACTGGAACACTGAGACTTCTCCAGGGAGAAGAGGCACAACTTGGTCTTTCCTCATAGGGCAGGTTCTCTAGTCCTTTGATCATCCTGTGGCCCTCCTTTGGACCTTCTCCAGCCTGTCCACATCTTTCTTGAGTTGGGGGACCACAGTACTCCAGGTGCAGCCTGACAACTGGGTAAAGTGAGATGATCACGTCTCTTGCTAGCAGTGCTCCTGCAGATGCAGCCCAGGATCCATACTGCCCTTGTTGCTATAGTAGAACACTGCAGTCTTGGGTTCATGTTATTGTCCACCAGGTCCTTCCAGGTCCCTCTCAGCAAGGCTGTTTCCCCAGCCACACAGATCCCAGCCTGGACTGGGCTCCTTTGTTATTGTGACTCAGGTGTAGGACTTCGCACTTGTCTTTGTTGAACATCATACTGTTCTTACTAACCTACTCTTCCAGCCTGCCCAGGTCTCTCTGGATGTCTTCTTCCTCACCACCCAGTGGTGTCATCAATGAACTTGGTGTTTTCAGTCTCATCATACGTCTCATTTATGAAGATGTTGAACACCGTGGGGCCCATGTCGATCTCCACTTGTGACAGGCTACCAAACAGAGTACAAAACACGGGTTACCACGCTCTGAGTGGCCCATGAGCCAGTTTCCTACCCATCTTGCAGACCACCTGTCCAGTCTGTATCATGCCAGTTTGTCCAGTTAGCATTAATGTCGAGATGTTAGGTGTATGTAATTTGTGTTTTAAGAAGTTGAGTATGTAACTATATGGGAATATTTAAAACGTAAGTTTTCTATTGAGGATTACTGTTGTTGGCTCAGCAGGGGCTGAGAAATCATGAAAATATATTATTTTCTTATTAGTAGCTACTTACAGATAACTTGGCCAGGGGTTTCTTCTGTGAACTTCCCCTTGCAGAGGACACTGCTTTCTTTTCCAGAGTAGTTTCCCAAAACCACATAAGTTTAGCCAACCTTTGATAATCAGCTCAGGAATCATATATGGTAATTGTGTGTAGATTTGTGTAAGAGTTTTTTTCTAAAATTGTGGTATCTTTTCATTATTTTAGTCCACCTCTTGCTTTCTGTAAAATTATGTGTATGTATGTAAATATTCACCCATACATAGGACCCACACAAAAGGAAATTCTGTCTGTGGTTTACTCATTCGGTTTCATATCATTATTTAATAGATAAATTGCATCATCTAAAATTTAAGAGTAACCATAAATCAATCAATTCCTTTTTTATATTGCCATCTGTTAGTGGAGTAACACTGGAGATGTTAAAAGGTTCAACTTTGGATACTTGCTTAATCCAGAAGATTAAGGAATTGCTTGGATTATCTGTTTCAAACCACACATTTTTCCCAGATTTTTTTCTTGCATGGATTTTTGTGCTTTCCAAGCATCTGTGGAGAAATTTTTCTTTTTGTTCTTTCCACTTCTTGGCAGTAAAAGGGATGCTGGAGAAATGTCTGTCTTCCTCCAAAAGCAGAATGTTACCACGCTTCTGTAGTAATCATGTTGTTCTATGTTCAAGTCTAGAAAAAGTTCGTTTTTTTTCTTAGTTGTACACACAATTCTTTAACATCACGCTGTTGGATTTGTCATGTATGGATTATGCTCTCTAGGTTGTATTCCCCCACTGTTGTTCATAGTGCATGTGGGAAGTATGTGACCTCTTTTAGCTTGGGCATTGTACTTATCTTTGATTTCTGGTGTCTAACTGTCAGGGTTTTCTCCTTACAGAAGCAGCTATCTGGCCATGGGTGCGATGCACCTCTCTGGAGAGGTGCAGGGGGAGGTGAGAATGGAGCACAAAGCAAAACCCTATGCTTTGTTAGAGAGGGTGAGGTGCTCTAATACATTTAATAAAATTGATGGCATGGAAGATGAAAAACCTCTTAGAAAATCCTTAATTAGTGTCAAAGAGTATCTGCTGATTTTTGTAGCAGTATTAATGTTGTTTCTATGGTAGTTACTCTTAGTTCAAACAGAAAAAGGCCTATTTTTGACCTTAGGGTACAAGTAGGAAGCATGTAAAAATGGGAGGTTTCTTGCTAAAAACTTTAATGAGTTCCAGAATTCACTTCCTAAGCTGATCCTTCATTAAGAATGTGCAAGCTGTTTCAAGAGCTGTTTTTTCAGCTGGCTCAGCTATATTTTACCTACTTATTGGTAGCTTTTGCAAAAATGATATAGGGAATCAGTCTTCTTTTCAGTAAATATACATCGGGTAGGTTTGGAAGAAATATTTTGACAGTATAATGTCACATCTGTGTCTCATTAAAGTTCATAGCATTGCTTGTTAGAGCAATTGAAACTTCCTTAGTGGACTTACTTAAATGTATTCTTTTTTGACTGTGCGCTTGTCTTGCTCTTTCATCTTGGCATAATCTTTTTAAGACATACTGAGGTTTTTGGTTGATCTGTTTTGTTCTAGCCCGGAGTTGATGTAGGCTCTGCTGAAAGTCTTTTAAGGGCTTATTTTGGAGGTGCATGCAAGTCCCACGGTTATCGCTGGCACAGTTGGTGTGCCCTGGAGTGCCTGTGGTGTGAATTTCCATGTCACTTGGCTGGTTCCTGGTCTTCAAGTGCAGCATGATGGTTCAGTTTTCCACATGCTGTTTCTGCAGGGCTTTGGAACAGACAAATGAAAAAAGCAGAATAATTCTTCATTAAGCTTACATGGGTATGCTTACATGCGTTGTACGGCCTCTTAGAAAAACACATAGGGATGCAAATGGGATAAAAAATCCCACCTCTCCCTTTCCTAGAAGAGTGTGTAGCTCAATTTCATGCATACCGGACAAAGAACACTTGTCCTCGTTAGTTTCAGCCCTTGTTTCATTATCTTAAAGGTGCATCCAGTGTAGTAGATGACAGATATTTGCAGAACTTTTTCTGGCAGGAAGTTCTTTGTGCTGTAGAGAACTGCAAAGACTTGGTCAAAAATTGCTAACTGCTGAATAGTAACAAACAAGACGGCAGGAGGACGTGAATTTCTTAAAGTCTGAGTGAAACCTACCTTAATTTAAACTCTACAAATAATGTGCCTAAAGAAAGTAATACAGCCTTACAAATCTGACAGAGATGGGGGATAAAGTGTTAAAAGGCAGAGTCTGGTTAAAAATGGTACAGCTAAGAATGCATTTTAGGCTGAGAGAAACCAGAAGACTGAAATGAAACTTGAACAGTGAATAGGAGGGTCAAATCTTCAGGTGGAAAGTGTGAGTGGGGGTGGTTGGTGTTAAGAAGAAACAAATAAGAATGCAGGATACTTTTTTTTCCTGTTTTTTGCTCCTCTGTCTTCATGAAACTATACTTGAGACTTCTGTGTGCTGTTTGAAGCTGAGGATTTTCCCAGCTCAGGGTAATCATCTTTGTTCTCTTTTGCTTCTGGTGGGAACAGAGCTCTCCTGGTTTCAGGAGGTGATAACAAGAATCTGTGATGTGTGGAAGGTACTAAGGCAGTGACCGAATTGATAGGAGGGGAGCTCTGACCACGGCTCCTGTGAGTTCTCCCATTCTTCTTACAGGTTTTGTTGAAGCAGCCAGATATGACTAAAAGAGCTTTGAGTGGATATGGCATTTGAGGACTGCTTTTCCTGTGCACCCCAGCTTGCTTTCTAGACGGAAATAGAGAAGCCTGCAGCTGTTACTGACATCTACATTTGCACTAAGTTGGTGAAAGACACTTTTACTCCCCTTTGGCACTTTCTCCTGCGTTCCCTCCTCCCTAACCTGCTGTGTTCCTAAGTAAGAGCTGCAGCGTGCTGTAACAGCAGGGTCCTTTGGTGGAACAACAAAGCTTCGTAGTATTTGCTTTTCCCATGTGCAGAAAGGAAATATGTAAATAAAAGGATTTGGTTGAACAATGTGACATGCTTCCACACACAATAGCAGCTGCCTCCTTCCAGATGGTAAATTCGCCATCTGCTGCCCCTTTGTGAATGGCCTGTACCTCGCATGGGCCTTGTGGTGTGTCCATGGTGGGGGCCAGAAGTCCTGCTGAGGGACGGGGTGTAGTCATGTTCCTGGCCACAGGAGAAAGCGCTGGTTGGGCCTAGTGAGGCTGGTGTGACTGAGTGTTTGGGGCCCAGCGTCTTCCATGGAGCGGGGGGAAATTCAGAAACTCTTGTTTACAAACCGGAGGTAACAGCTCTATCTGCTGTTTCATGAGGTTCATGACTTGGTTTATGGCTGTTGGCCAGGACTGTCCTCCTGCGCAGCTGTGTGTCACTTGTGTGGGTACATAAGCTGTTCGGGGTGCTGTTGTGTCTGAGCTCTGTCTGTTTGCTGTAATTAAGATTGTGATCCATAGGGCTGGAGTTCTGAACATGCTGCGTTTGATTTAAACTGGCAGATGGGAGTATTTTATTGCACAGCTTCTGAGCGGTTTGTGGAACATGGAAGCCTATTATTGGCATTTTCTTAGAAGCAAAATAAAGGTAACGAGTATACAAGTTTATTACAGCAGTTAAATGGGTTGTCATGGAAACAACCACCTATTGGGATCTATAGTTGGTAAGACATTTCATAGTTGAATCCATGACATTCTGCTGCAAGTCTACTTGTGTTTTCTCTTTTAATGCATCTCATAATAGCTGTTGTATTGTCAGGGCACTAGCAGTGATTCAGAATGTCATTTAATTATGTTTGCTCAAAACACTGTGAAAATAGTGGATTGTCAGAATTAAAAAAAATTGCAAAGTTACAGAAACACAAAAGTGTTCCTAGGTAGGAGTAGGCAAGTAAGCAGAGGTGACTGACTAGAAGTGATAGGGATCTTGTCTTTGGCAGTGATGGAGGATACGCGTGTAAGTGGTAGTGAGTTAAGGTTTTGAGTGTACACATTTGATAAAACACAGCCAGAGGGGCCACTTTATACTTACAAACAGCCAGGCAGGTTTTTTATTTGATGCCCTCCTATCCAAACCTCATGAGACTCGTAGTGTGCTGTAGGTAGAACTCCCTTTTATGGCTGTTCAGAAGCTGTATTGGAGGTAAATCAAGAGTTCTGTTTAAGTGTTGCTTCTAACTGTGAGCACATTAAACTTGAAGCTTTTAAAAACACTGAAGTTGTTGATGTTGACGTATAGAACTGAAAATGGTGCAGAGCCTCTAAAGAGGGAAAGGTAATTTTTTGTGATATATTTTTGCAGGAACACTGAACTCAAGTTTTGTTGAGACACCTGATTGAGGGTTAAAACCAGAGGATCTGGGACTTACTTTATTTGAGAATTTATGATTGCCCGGTCCTATCTTTCAGACGTTCTGTACTCTTGATTTCTTTGATGAAATTATGATGAGTAGGGCAGATTCTTTAATTTAGTCATTTTTGTCATACCTTCTTTGGGTAGCATTGAGTATTGGGTGGATCTTCCTTTATAACTGATAATACAGCATAAGTGATCTTAACATTTTCCACTAGTATGAATTTGTGTTCAGTACATTAGCCAGTCTTTAGAGAAAAATTGATCTAGGGATGTATTTGAAAACAAAAATAAAAATCCACAACCTTTTAACAGAAGCATTAAAAAAAAAGATAATGCCACTCCTTAATTGAGCACTTGATAGCCTTAAATCAGATTGAGAACTGCCATTTGGTAAAATAATCTACGATTTGCTATCAAGCTACTTGAAAATAATGATGTGAAGTTGCTGAGTGCATCTTCATATAATATTGAAAATGGGTGATAGCTGGATGAAATGTAAGACACACCTTTCTGAAAATGAAGTCTTTCAACACTGCTATGTTGTGTATTGCTTGAATAAAGTGGTTCTGTCTAGAGATGAAACTCTGCTGTCTGGAAAAATGCAGTTATTTCTCCACAAAAATTTTGCATACTCTAATGGTATCTTACTTGCTGGTACTTAAGTGTGTATCCTGTTTTTTGAAGTAGTGTGCTATCTACAGAGGCTTTCTGAAGATATCACTTGGGCCGTTTTCTCGTTGCTCAGTATTGGCTGCTTCATTGCTGTTTATCTTCATATCAGTTGGTAGTTAAATTCAGTGTTAATACTTATTTCTGGAGCTAGTGGTATAGAGTAATTTGTGCATTACACTAATGCACAGCGAACTGTAAAATACAGTGTATTTTCTAGCAGCTGTCAATATTTAAAATATGTGCTCAGTGACACTGAATTTAATTGGAATCAGAAGTTAACTACATATTTTTATTTTGTAAAATCTTTTCTGAAGTGGGGGAGTAAACAACTTTGAACTCTACTTCTACTTTACCAGGTAATAAATGTCTTATGTTAGGCTTGATGTAAAACTGTTCAATGTTAGAGGAAATGATCTCCAGTGTGTTGGATATAACAATATATAAATATATTGCTGTCACCGACAAGGAAGGTGTCCTTGTTGAAAGCTTCTGGTGCTAAAATTGGAGCACCCATGTTTTTGCTGTCATTGTAAGAAATCCTTGTCACTTGCAGAGAAGTTGAATGTTTTGTTTGCAAGTCATCCTGCCTTTTTGTTTCCCTAGTATATCTTTTTATTAGTAATTAGCAGACTTATTAGCCCTCCCACCTTTCCCATTTCGAAAGTGTGCCTTTAAGTTTCGCGTTGTCTCTAAATAGAGTTATGATTATTTTTCTCAAGTGATAAATAGGAACAAATAAAAACTTAGTGAACCTATTGTTAGTTTAAAATGTTGGGATGTTGGTTTCAAAGAATTTCTTGATCAGGAAAGTTTTTGGGTCACGGGGGAGTTTCTTACTTGGTGAAAGTCTGCAAAGCCCAGTGATCGTGATGCACTAAGAACAACCAACCTCGGTGTCAGCCACGCTGTGCACACCGAGAAGCAGAATTTTTCATCCTAGATACCTCAGAACAGCTGGTTTTGGTTTTGTTTCATTTCATAAAGGACCCTGCTGGCAGGGGAGGTGCGATCCACTTTTTTGCAGCCTGCCTTTAAGGGGCAGGTTTCCGTCTGTGAGGCGCTGGAATGGGATGAGGGAAGCTCTCATCGGCCTGGAGTGCTGCAGGTTGTAGGGACACAGCAGGGCTTTTTCTGGTCTAACTCGTTTTGATCAGGATGAGGAAGAGAAGCAGAGGAGACCTGTACGAGCCAACAGGCAGCTCTGCCAGGGTAAACAGTATCTCTGCTGGTGCTGCTTCTGCTGGTATACGTGGTGTTTATCAGTCTAGAATATCTGATTTTCCTTCTGATAAAAGCTCTCAGAACTTTTACTTCTATTTTGTAGAAAAGAAAAAATGCTTCTGGTCAGATATTATCAACAGCCCAGATTTTTTTTCTTTTTTTTTTTCCCCCTGAAACTTTAATCTGTGCAGTTTTTGATATTCTTGCATATATTAGTTCAAAAGGTCATTTACATATCTCTTCCAAAATGCGTTTTTGTGACTCTCACAGGACATACATAAACTGTGAAAGCTAAAAGGCGGATGGTCTGAAGTTGTAAATGATTTAAAAGTGTCTGAAACAGTGGCTGTGTGGAAGCTGGCGTTTTCTTGAGTGTAGAAGCTAAAGGTTGAATTAAGCGTTTTTAGTAGATGGATGCAGAGCTAATAAATTACAGTATATAGCTCTGGAACATGCTGTGGCTTTGTGAAGGTGATGAGAACAATGCTTGGCTTTATATTTGAATGGCACTCTCTATTGCTACCTTTTTTTTTTTTTTTTTCAAACCTAATGTACTTGGTCATTTGGAGTAGGACGAGTGTTCTGGCAAAAGCTGTGTGAGTAAACTGAGGTAAGGCAAATGAATGCTTGGTGGTAACCATCTAACCTTTAGACTGAAGTGTTCCTTTGTCATATTTCAGCCTGTGGTTTGTCACGCATCTGCACTTAACTTCTAATTGATAGAGTATGCGTCATGATTAGGAAAGACTGTTTTGGGGCTGGTGGTCTGGTGACTGCTGTCACCCCAACTCAGTGCAGGCTTTGCTGCAGCAGTATCCGTGTCAGCTGAGAAACAGGTTCTTACAATTCACTTCTCAATTTGTGCTTTTGGAAAATCCAGCCTGAACTGAAGCCTGGATAGGCTTAAAATACAACAGTCCTCCAAGTCAGGTCAGTCACCTCTGGTTCTGTTTATTTTAAATAAGCAAATTAGGTAAGAGAGAAAAGCTGATGATATGTACAGAGCCTCCACCCCTTGGGATGGTTTGTTGGGAGATGTAGGTTATCCGGAAAACTGTGCTGTCTTTAAAAATACTGTTTATTGGGAATAGGTAAACTGGGAGGTTGAACACGTAAAGATGTGATAACTTCGAAACACAGGTTTGGAGTTAGTTATATCAGTTTTGACCTACTTTCATAGCTCTATTCTGTAAGAATAAACAGAAACCTAAAGTTCTAAGAACACCCATTGTTACTCTTTTTTCAGGTGGTATCATGGAAAACTTGACAGAACAATTGCAGAAGAACGTCTTCGACAAGCGGGAAAACCTGGAAGTTACCTTATTCGAGAGAGTGATCGGAGACCAGGTTCATTTGTGCTTTCATTCCTTAGTAAAACAAATGTCAATCATTTTAGGTGAGAATTAAATGTTTTATTTCAAAATGCTGTAATCTGGTTATTTCTGGTTTTAGAGAACAATAGAGTGCAAACAGAAAACAATCATTGTTATTGTAATGGAATATTTTTTGACTCTTTATTCTTGCATGGAACAGCTTTTTACTTGTGTTTAATTGTTTTAAAATATGCTGCCTAAAATTTGCTTTATAGGCTAAAGAAGAAAAATATGAGGAAACCAACATAATCTGGCTAGAGGAGCCTATCAAAGGCAGTTGTGAATAGATTTAAAGCAACATGCAGGTTTTGGTAGTCAGTAAAGGAGATTGTTTTGGGTCTGCTCTGTAGTAGCCATTGTAGCTCACAGAACATAAAGTGCTTGCATATGTGCTTGCTTCCTTAATTTTGAGGGAACTGCCCCCAAAAGCAAAAAAACCCCAAAACCAAGAAGAAACAGATTATATAGAATCCAGAGTTTTGCTAGAAACAGCTTTTAGTATGTGTTAGAATCAATTGTTCTAAATACAAGTAGCTCTTTATCCAAAATTGTAACTACGATTATTTTACCATGGCCAAACTGTGTACATTAGTAAGTTCATTTATTCTTTAGTGTAAATGAGATGTATTCTGAGAAGAGCTTGAAGGTTAGTCAGCAAGTGAGGTGCTGCAGTGTAACGTTCATCTTTATGAAACACGAAAGCAAATGTTTCTCCATCAGTAAAAGAAATCTTTATCAGTTGTCTTGGTAGCAACAAACAAATTCAAAGCAAATTTTTCAACTTCCGAAAGTGGGAATGATCCAGAATGCCAACATATGAGCCACTATGTGCATGGTTTGCAAATGTGGGGAGGTTTTGGTTGCATCTGCTGTGTGATGAAATGTGCTCCAGAGGTCCTGGTCTGCCATTGACATGAAGGCATAATTGTCAGAAGTGCAGACAATATAGCACACAAATAGTATCTCACGTTTGCATCCTGCCATCTGAGCTATCAATTTCAGCTTCTCAGCTGTACTGATAGTCCTTTGGGAACTGGTTACTGTGAAGCAGAAAAGTTAACTGTGCTAATACTTGTTTCCTAGTGCTGTTTTAGTCCTGAATTATTTTTAATAACTTCTCCTTTTGAAGCCAGTTTTGGGCAGTTGACTATTGGTTCATGCCCACCATAAAACTGTTTCTGGCATCCCAGGTGGAAAATAGTCTAACGATTTTGGATTCCAAAGGGAATTAATTTGTTAGCTAATACTGTTCTTCAGAGATTGGACAGGTTTTCAGTTTCATTCTTTGACTGCCACATGTGTATTTTTTTTTTTGTTATGAGATAGGCAAATGTTAAACTCAAGAACAGTGTCAGCCTCAAGAATGGCAGCCTTAAAGTAATTTTAGGCAAATACAGGGGTGGATGTCCTCTGACCTATAGGGTAGAAGTTCTGTTTCCACCAAAGCTTGGTCTTTGCCAGTTGCAGCCTACCAGGAATTTTCTGTTATTACAGTCTTTCTGTATTTGCAAGCTCAGTGTTTGGAGGAAAGGTTTCACTTAAGCTTGATGAAATAATAATCTGAAGCACTAAATTTCATTTAGTACCTCATTTCTATTGAATAATTTACCAAGGAACCTTACAGAAAATATGCCAAAAAGATTTAGCCTATGTCCTTAAAGCTATATTGTTTTCTGACTCCTGTTGGAGTGCTATATGCTGAAAAACTTTAGATTTCATCTCTGAATATTCGTTTTTGTGAACATGTCACATCACTGTTTGGGAGAAATGATTTGGTTCAAAGAACTGACTGAGATTTTTTTGGCAAGAATGTATCAGAATACTGACCTGCTAAAGAAAAAGAGTAAAAATGGAATAAACTCATAAATAGTGTACTCGTTTGGGATGAAGGATGTGTTTCTTGGCAATCAAACGTTTGGGGTTTTTCCCTCCCTTCTTGATTTTGATTTGTTCACAAGCTTTGTGAAGAGGTCAAACTTGAAGTAGAACACCAAGAAGATTCAAGTATGTTTATTCTTGGTACTGTAATTTATTTCGAAATATCCTTATGATAATTTATCTCTCTTCTGGAAACTGGAGAGACAATTAGCGTGAGTTTTTAGATTTTAGGTTTTTTTTTAACGGCAAAATTTGCTTAGCTTGGTAACAGTTTGTTTCTCAATTTAATATGTTTTTGTAAGAATGAAAGCTAGCTGTTGCTCAGGACTCTTGTCTGATATCTGTGTTGCTGGAAAAAATCAGGTCTGCTCAAAAATACTGAAGTTGTTTCAGATTAAGTACCAGTTCACTTTTTCAAATGGCTCTTGAGCATAACAGGAAGGTTTTAAATACTGTTAACTCTTTTACCTGAATAAATAATTTCTGACTGCTGTTAGAATTTGTACTGAATAGCGATGTAATGGTAATTCCCATCTCTGTACCTTCAGAAAAATATAACCTTTAAAGAATAAAATGAACAGATTTATAAGAATCCTTTATTGTGTTAAACTACTGAAATTACTGGTTTTGTAAGCTTTTTCCCCATTAGCAAATTTTAAAATTGAGTATAAGGAGATTCTTTGATCATTCCAAAGTTATTTCTCAGTTTTTATTATGAATGCTAAACTAACTGTAAGAAAGTGACTAATTTTTGAAGGTACTTGTTTTCTGCATTGTATAATCAAGTGCAGTTAATTGTTGTTAAAATATTTTAATACAATGTTGAATTTATATAAGCCATTATAAAAGATTTATGTCCTGCATGGTGCAAGTAATAATGCTATTGTGTCTACTAGTGCTTTATTTCAGTTTTCCAGGACACTATCATTACGTTTTTCTGTTGAACTTCATTTAGTTCCAACAAATGTACTGGCTTTTTTTGTGAATCAGCACTTCCTTTAGTCTTAAAATACTGGTGTATCATGCGATATACCTACACAATTTTTAATGAAACATTCATTACCTATGATTCACTTGATATTTATAGAGAGCTTGTATTACTGCGTTTTGCCGAATGTTAGACATCGTTTTAAAAATTAAACATCCCAATTTCCTTTTTCTTAAAAATTAAGAAATTCTTTTGCTAACAATTATTTTATCTCAAACTTTTTTTTTTATTAACAGGATTATTGCCATGTGTGGGGATTATTACATTGGTGGACGTCGTTTTGCTTCACTCTCAGACCTAATTGGTTACTACAGTCATGTGTCTTGTTTGCTGAAAGGGGAAAAGCTCTTATTTCCAGTAGCACCTCCAGAGGCAAGTAGTAAAATTTTTAAATGTTATTTACTTAAATGTTAGTAATGTAAATCCATAGATTTCTTTGGAAAAAGCATTGTAGAAAGTTTTCTGTGGGTCTGCATAGGCTCAGCATACGTTCAGTATAAGAATATAAAAATGCATTCTTACTGATACAAAATAGTGCTTTTTAAAAAAGTCAATATTTAATGAAAACGTGTAATGAGAAAGCTAGATGTGAGGCATTGCAATTATCTCCAAATGTAGCAATAGCATTGTAAGCAAACAGAGATAAACAAGAAAACATGCAGTTGTTGGCTAGTAAAGAGCACCATTGTACTGAACCTACCGATATTTTATCTTTAACAGTGGTTTCAGAATATGCATCCTGGAAGTAGCCAAGGTTTCTGAAAATGGGGCTTCTTTCACAAGCCCATCTTTAAAACAACTTAAGTGACTAAAATGAAACAAAACACTGTGTAATGGTGCCTGCCCCCAAAAGAAAACAAAACCAACAACAAAAAATCGAAACCAGCCAACCAAAAAAAACCAACTTGAAACACCAACAAACCCCTAAACCTAAACAAAGATATTTCTGATTGTTAAACTTCTGGAAGTTTCCAGTCTAAGTGGAAGAAAGTTTAAAAGTATACTTGTATGAGAATTATCCTACTGGTAGTTAATTTTGAAGATGATAAACATATATTATTGGTCATTCTAGAAGACAAAACAAAATGAGAGCTCTCGTAGCTAGCTGTATGCATTATGCTTTGCTACCTCTCAGTGGTTTTGGGCTTTGAAAATTTACAACTGCCAAGTGACTGTTACCAGTCCTTTGCCTCAGAATACTGTAATGCTGGGGAGAAAGATTCTGCACTAGAAAGAGTGAAAAGTATGATGTTTACTCTCTTCTCTTAAACTATAGCCTGTGGAGGACAGAAGGAGAGTTCGAGCAATTCTACCTTACACCAAAGTGCCAGAAACTGATGAAATAAGGTATGTTTTAATAATAGTAAAAGTTGTGAAATTCTCAAGAGTATTTATAAATAGTAATGATTTAAGTATGTGTTCATATTCAAATATTATTCAGTTGCATCTTAAAGGTTAAAAGACGATGCCTGTGGTTTTTTTGTTTGTTGTTTTTTTTTTCTTGAAACAGCAATAGAACTTTTTGTTCTTAATATATTCATTTGTAGCATTTGTAAGGGAAGTTACACTAGGTTTATAGAAGTAAAATTAGTAATGTTACAGTTTTGAAGTATATTTTATAAAGCCCTATGTTTTTCTCTAATTGGGTAAATTCATGTCTAAAATAATCCTGTGCAGAAACATTGTATATGAGTGTGAAAAAAATGAGCTGGCTTTTTTTCTTGAACTGCCACATAACTAATCACAGATAAATATTTCAAGCCAAACAAATTCTGACCACTAGAAAGAGAATATGAGCATTGACTAATCATAAATGGAAAAATAGAGTATTTAATGCTGCCTTTGAAGTAAGAAAAAAGGAGCAATGTTGAAAAAGCATTAATGTTCTAGTGTTCATTTGCTTACCTGTGCGTAGAAACTTGGTGACTAATTTTTCCAAGTTCTCTTCTCTATCCATAAAATGGAGCAAGAATGGTTCTTTGTTCCCTTCTCATGCCTCCCTCCTTCTGGAAAGTCTGTGTGGAACAAATGATGCTTTAAAATGTGTAATCTCCCGTAATTTTAAGATCTTAAAAAAATTACTGAATTGCAGTTCAATCTCTCATCTTCTCATACTTTTCTGTTAACTGTTACTTGCTTCCCTCAAATGTTGGTACCTCAATTGCTTAGGAATTGTCTGTACTTCCCACCTTTCTTGCATTTTCATGAGATGCAATGAGGAAAGGAAACAAAACCAACAGACCCATATTCAATAGAAGAGCATGCGCTGGTCACTTGGAATTGATACTGCTTTCTTGAGATGTCAGAATTATATATATATATATATATATTTTGGATGGAAAAGTAGGAGGATTTGAAAGAGATATGTAGTGATTCCTGATCTCTCTAATGAGACAGTCTTGGTTTCTTAAGTTATTTAACACACCAATTGAGTTGGGAATTGCTTGCTTTTGGGAGTATTAGCCTAAGACATTGAGAGAGGGATACAAGAGGTTTATATCCTCATTGGGATGGAAATTTATCCCAAGGCTCACAGTCCAGTCCTATCTGACCTCTTTAAAGAATGCTGTGAGAATATTTGTCTTTGTTTTTCTCAGCAGATGAGAAGAAGGTAGTAAGACAGGGAAGGGACCCTCTAGTTGCCTATTGCAAGTAAGGCTTCCCACTATGTGTAAGACCAAGAAAAGATTGAGTCCATTAAGTGCCTTACTGCACCTACCAGCTTCAGAGGAAAAAGCGTTTTATTACTTCCCTATCATAGTAATAATTGTAGAAAATAACACCTTTTCTCCCTCATTTAGGATACAGCTAAAATACAAAGTTTAGTGTTTGGGTTTTGAGATCCACGTGGCTAGAATAGTTCTGCTCATGGCATAGTTGGGACCAAAGTTCTCAGTTTGTTCTAGGTCAAAGTAATATGCTCTTGAAGACTTTGTGGATTTCAGAGGATCTTGACTTAAAATTTTAATATCATAGTTAAATATTTAGAAAGTTTGAAGCATTGCAGGTTTAATTTCAATCCATGTTCCATGCAGTCAGTACCTTAATGCATAGTTCTTTGTAATAGAGCTGACTTGGAGGGTGCTCATGCTCTTGCTCTCTGCCATTCTTAGGATTCTGATTCATTAGCAGCTGGATTTATTCTGTGATTACAGTAGTGGTTTATTGGGTTTTGTTCTTTAATTCTTGCTGTTTGCTTAGTGCTTGAGTTAATGCCTTTTCTGTTAACCTGCTTCAAGTGAGAGAAATGCCACAGAAATTTGTTCTGTAATTTTGGACTGATATAGTAGTTAATGAGTTTCAGTACTTTATTGCTATTTCCTGTACCCTGATGAGAATCTCAGACTAGATTGAGAAATCTCACTGTGCTACAATGAAAGGTTTTCATGTGACCTAAGTTGGGATAACACTTAAGGGGTGATTTATACTAACCTTCCAGAAATGAAACTCCCTTAGACATATTAATGTCTGTACTATCTTTGTAGCACTTGTATTCATATGTGAGAACATGAATAGGTGCTCCACAAGCTTTTATTATACAAGATTGATTTTTGATGAAAGGAGTCTTACTTTCTTATAGACTATTAAGGGTATTTCTGATTATTTTATTTGTGTTTAGTATTTGATCTCTCTCGATAAAAGAACAAAATTGCTAATTTTTATTATTGCTGTGGTATTATTTTTATTTTATACATCTTTAGCACACATTGAAGTTGACAGAACTGAAGTATGTATTAGATACTAAATATAAAACCAAATTAAAAATACTCATATATAGTAGCCACTTAACTGTGAGGAAAAATACACATGATGTGCTAGGTATTGATTAATGCATTTTTCACAAGCAGGTTTTCTCAAATCTTTTGCAGAAATTAGACTCAAGAATTTGTTGTGTTCATTAAACTTTATTATGGTTTAAATCTTACTGTAACTCTCTCAGTTTCCTTAAAGGAGACATGTTTATTGTCCATAATGAATTGGAGGATGGCTGGATGTGGGTGACAAACCTACGGACAGATGAGCAGGGTCTTATTGTCGAAGACCTGGTAGAAGAAGTCGTAAGTAATTTTTATATTCAAATTTCTTTTAATGAGATTTTTTTTTTAATAAAATTGAAATAAACCAAAACTAGTGACAAATAGTTGCCTGTTTTCTAGTTAATGTACTTTTCTAGTAATTGGAACTACTAATTTTGAAGTAGTATAACAAACTTTTAAGCCTAATTTAGTATCAAAACCTGCTTATTCATGTGTTGTCCAAAGAGAAATGCTAATCAGTGGTACTGTCCATTTACTAGGCAGCTTCCTAAACCTTTCTGTCCTGGTAAAGTATCTTTCACTCTTTTAATTGCATGTCTTTTTTATATTTGCCACAAAATGTTCACAAACTGTACAGAATGTAATGTTGCATTGTGGTAGGTTTTTCTCTTTTTTTTTAAGGATGAACTGTGGGTTAAAAATGTTTTGATGAGTTAATTATACCTAGAAGGGCTTGTGTGGGCTCAGGAAGCTCTCTAGGTGACCTGCAGATAATTCACTTACAGTAGGGGAACAGATGGCTTAATATATTTCAGAAGGGGGAAAAAAAAATATATATATTTTTTTTAACAAGCTCATCATTGTTTTGGAGTCAAATATTATTGAATATTTTTGATAATATTTTCCTGCACAGTACATGTGTTTTGCTAATAAGTGTTACCTGCAGATGCTTCTCACAGATCCGTGTCTGGATGTGAATGGCTAAATTGAAGTGGCAGCACTAGACTACAGAACTGTAGACTGATATATCAGTGGTTGAGTTAACCTTAGAAAAGCTGAGATTTAAAAAAGTTACCACCTCTAAAGAGGGACTTGAAACATGACTAAAGTAATCCTCTGAAATAACATACTTTGACTGAATTTCCACTTAGTGGATGAAGAGGAAAAGTTACTTTTATAGGACTGCGATGAGCCCCTTAGTTCAAAAATAGACTTCTTATTGTATCTACGGAAGGTCTTAACCTGTGAAATTTATTTTTTTTAAACTGAGCTGTACTGTTATCATGCACTTAATGTGTTAATTTTCTCTTTAGGGAAGAGAAGAAGATCCACATGAAGGCAAAATGTAAGGATTTTTCTTTCATTATTAAAAGCAATCATAACTGTAAACTTCAGCTATGAGATTTCCTAGCTTTTGGTCAGGTCACCCAAAGATACTTATTTTTTCATCTCTAGACTTTTTTCTGTCCTAGCTGCTCAAGATGTGTGGATAATTAACACAAAAGAGTCCCGTAATAGGTATGCCTATTGATAATGGGTTTGGCAGTGTTAAAATCTTAGATGAGTCCCAGTATGATTGCTTTCAGCCAAAATATGCACAATAGACTGTTGGCTGAACGTAGTGTTTGCCTTAGAGGTAGCCTTTATTTAGATCTGCACAGCTCTGAGTGCTGGAGAGAAAGCAAAGTACCACTATAAAAATGATAGTTACAGGTTGTCTCTGTCAGCATCATGTCATAACACTTAAAGAGAAAGCCAGAGAACTATAAGATTTCTTCTGTTTGCTGAAATACTTCATTTTTTTTAAAGATTGAATACAATTTGGAATCAACAATGTATTGATTTATCAGGCTGCTGGTAGATTGTTTTCAGTAGTAAAGATGAGTGGCAAAAGAAAGTTCCAAAAAGTTTCTAGCAGCTCGATTATTTCATCTGTCCTCCATTTGCTTCCCCTATTTGCACCGTGTTTTCTCTGTTGCCCAGTTTGCAAGAGGTTGATGGCTGGAAGGAAGAGACATTCCTTGTTACCTTCACAGGAGAGAGAAATTCACTGGTGTATTTGCTGCTTTTTTACTCTTTGCTAGTGTTCTGCTAGTCAGTTTGGCAGTAGAGAGGCCTTCAAATGTCAGATTTTTTATTTATTTTAGTAGTTTGTAGCAGACGCTTGGAGCTGTGATACTGCCTGTCTACAGGTATTTGTGCCACTCAGAGGAATCCTGGGGAGGGAGTGATTCCTTCAAACATTCCCTTAGCCAGAAATTATCCTCTAAAGGTAGTACAGAAGCTAAGTTAGAACTGAGGCTCTTTTCTGATACATAAAAAGGCCATATTTTTAGCTTTTCTTTAAAGGACAGATTAAGCTATGAAGTTGTAGCATGCCAAGCTGTTGTGTGTAGTTATAAGCATCAGGCTGAGACTGGACAGAGGCTACTGAACTCTTTTAGGACACTGCTCTGACACTGGACTCTAGGATACGAGGTGTGAGATCAAAGCAGCTTGTATTCAGTAGTCTATCGAAGCTAGGTTCTATTTCCACAGCTTCTGGCAAAATTCACTTTTTCTGTACAGTGTTTAACTTCCTTGTTTGAGCTTTGGGTTCCTTGAGTCAAGTAAATTGCTCTATCAGACTGACTTCAAGTAATGCCTGTCAAATTATCTGCCATTTAGACAATTCATTTTCATCTCTAAACACAGTTGAATTTGAAAGTCAAGTCCAAATGTTGGACATTTTTATAGAAATTATTTATATACCTGTTAATGTCAGTATTTTCATGCTGTTGGTAGATCAGAATCATTAAGTAGCATAATAATTGATTATCTCATCTATATGTATTAGGTCTTTTTAAATAAAGATCAATTCATAGGTGCCAGAGCCTTGGATGTCACCACAGCCAAAAAAGAGAGCTGGTAGTCTTGCTTTCTAATTTTTCTCTTCATCTTTGTTAAGATGGTTCCATGGGAAGATCTCCAAACAAGAGGCTTACAATTTGCTGATGACAGGTACTTGTATTTCTGATTGAAGTGTAGTGGTAATGAAATAGTACAAAGTGATCCTATTGATATTAAATGTGGCAAAGCAACTTCTTTTTATGTGTGTGTCTTAGTCTAACCACACCCTGTCGTTGTTACCTCGGTAGAATACGACATAGGAAGAAAACTATTGTGACTAGGAGTATTGAATATATTCTGAAGCACACTTAATAACTTGATTTATATATATATATGTGCAATAAATGATTTATTGATGTTTTCATCAAAATGCTGTGGAGAATATGCTTTTCTATAGCTAGAGGAAAATATATTACACACTTTTTTAGCCTTTTCAGAGAGCAAATATTTTTTTAAATGAAAGCATCAAGATTTCTGACCCATATATTAAATAGCATATTTTAACAATTTCTGTCCTAATAGTTAATTTTTGAAAAACGTTGTCAACCATTTTTTTGTACGCTCTTGTACAGAGGTAACAAAGATGTGACTAGGTTGTCAGTTACAGCTAACCCATTTTGCATTAATTTTGCCAGCGTAGTACTAGCTCATCTAGTTTGAGATCATTGTTGGAACTTACCTTACAGACTTTGTTTTTCTTCATTTGTGCAATTCTTGCTAATTTATGAGGAAAAAGATTTGACAAGGGGTCAAATACAACACCAAGAAAATTAACGCTATTATGGTATCTTTTCAGTTGGTCAGGTGTGCAGTTTTCTTGTGAGGCCTTCAGATAATACGCCTGGTGATTATTCACTTTATTTTCGGACCAGTGAAAATATTCAGCGATTTAAAATATGCCCAACATCGAATAATCAGTTTATGATGGGAGGCAGATACTACAATAGGTAAGTTTTAATGGTAGAAGGAATTGCGCATATTTTATATTTGTGTTAAGAATTTGTGTAACTTGCTCCTGATAATTATTTACTGCTATGATTATAAGGCTGCAGTTTTCTTAATTGTATACTAACCATTTTACCTAACTTGCTTAGTAGTTACTTGTAACTGAACAGGTTCTTAAAGCGTACAGAAGCCTAAGCATACCTTGTTTCTTTCAAAGTACTGTCCTTCTGCAAACCACTTTCTTCACACACTGCTTCTTTCTCTTCCACCAACTTGTGGATTGTGTGGCTTCTATATGGATCTGTAATTAAAACAATGCTGTGTTGTCCTGGAAGGCACTATTTGTGTTCTTGTCTGTTTGAAAAGGGAAAATATGGATGTGAATTTTTGTCTGAGACATTCAGTAGAATTTTCAAAGAATAGAAATGGATATTTACAGGAACGGTGAAAAAATACCTGCATTGTTGGAACAAGACATTAAATTCCATTGTGTGATACATGGGTCAGAAGTACAGATCACTTCCTTTGGAGTGAGCAAAGTTGGGATGCATTTGTTTTCCCAGTGGAAGAAAAAAATAGTAATTTGTACAAAAAGAAAAAGAAATAACAAGAGATATGTTTCCCCTTTGGTGGGAGAAGCTGTCAGTACAGCTCCATCCTTGATAATCTTTAGAGTTGTTGTAGGTGCAAGACTTCTCAGTAGTGAAAACTCTCCTCCCTCTCCTTAACAGAGTCTGTTGCCTGCCTCACAAAATCAGCAGTTTTCCAGACTTGCTCACCTAGAACCAGGGCATTCTCCACCTCAGTAGAGAATTTCTCTCACTTCCAGCTTGGTTTCTGAGTGGGTAGAGACCCAGCAGCTGGTGTGTCTGAGGAAATCTCGAGGTCTCCTAACGAAGAAGTTCAGTGGACTTTTTTCATACGCTTTCAAATGGACAATGGTGTGCGAGGTGAAAACATGGGAACCTTATGCACCTATGGATATCCCACACCCAGGCTGCTTGACATTAATTCCATGTAGACTTCCCTTCTCCATTAATTAGTCTGGCCTCCAGATGTCCTCACTGAAAGCCAACCTGGCTGCAGTGTCAGCTTTCATGAAAGTAAATGTTCTTTTGCTCATTCTCTAGTTACGTGGATTATTAGGAGGATGATTGACAGAGTCCCCAGTCTAGCTGTCATACAAACTAGCAAATTTGTGGAACCCTTGTTAATCTCAAATGGTCTTGCAGCAATAAATCATATACCTTCAGAAAGTTATTGCATTAAGTAAGGTATTCCTTTGGATTACTTTAGAACACAGTGCTGGATTTACCAGAGGTGTGTATATAAATCAGATTTATCTGAAAAACAAAAAGATTCCATGGTGTTGAATGAAAAACAAGATGGTGAAGATAAGCAGCACTAAGATACAACAAAATGCTTTAATTTTTTTTTTTTTTTAGTACTTTGGTAACTAGTTTGAAGAGAACTTCCTTAGTGTGAAGGAAAATCTGCATAGTTTTAAAAGGTTTTGCTTTTGCAAATTTTGGAGAATTTCTACTATACTCCCAGGCTCACATTCAGTCCCACTTAGTATGTGCTGGAAATGGGTAAACTTCCTGGAGGTTCAAGTACGCAATGCAAGATAATAATGCCTCAAAATGAAGATGGTGACTGCCCAAATTCTGTAATGTAGGACCTACAGCAAGAGGACAATAAATAAAAAAATGAGAAAGAGGGAATGAACTTGTGAGCTTTTTAATTCTTTAATTAGTTCATTTAATGGGGACACTGTAAGAAAGAAACCTTTAAGTATGTGAAGCCTAATGTGTTTTTCTTGTGTGGAATAATTGATAGTGGCTGAAAAACAATAAACAAGGCACTGAATCCAGAACAGAGATACGCAAAGCAGGAATTTATGCAAGGTAATGAAACTGTTCAGAAGCATTTCTTGGTGCAGAGAGATCTGTCTCTGTGGATAACCTGTATCTAGAAATGTAGTGTTTATCTTTAAGGTGAAAATTTTAGAGTCCAGAAATTCTGCTTCTTGTTTAAATGCATCTGTCTGACAATTTCCATTAGCTATAAGCTTTTTTATATTAAACTGTTTCATTGAATGCTCTCAAGGGTATCGCCTTTGAAATCCGATACTAGTTTTTGTGTCTGGGGTAAAAGATAAAATTAAAGCTGTCTGCTCTTTGTAGGGTATTGATTACAGTTATAGTCTCAATAATTTCTTAGACCAAGATTTTCTATACAAAAGAAAGAACATAAAGAATAGTAAGGAAACACAAAAGGAAAGAAGTTTGTTTTATTTCTCAGGTATTTTTAATATCCAGACATGGGACTGGAACCACGATAACTAGTATAAGGAACAGTACGTCTGCTTGTATTCCAGAAGAAGTTACTCTGGGTGATCATAGGGAAAGAGGTCCTGGGTACATCTCAGGAGTTTTATAGTCTGTGCAGCGTAGGAAGACTAATTTTTTTCCACCTACCTGCTCCTTTTCCATGTGCTTCCACCACTCTATATGTAAATTGCTTAGAAGTTTCTCTTGATGGGTATGACCTACAGGCTGTGTTTGCAGTCTGTTATACAGAGATCTGCTTTCATTACTTCATTCTCTGGTATCAGCTCTGCAGAACAGCCAACCTGTTGTATCTCACCTGTCCACACGAAGGTCCCAGTATATCTATAGCACCTATATTGCATACCTGTTGCTGGAATTAACGTTAACTGTGTCAAAAAGGAGTGGTTTCCCATGGACGTCAGGAAAGCGCTTAACTTTTGTGTATCTTTGTGTTTATTTCATGGATAGCAGATTGCTCCCTTAGTCATCTTTCCACATTTTCGTGGAAAAAAAAACTAGCAAAGCCATTTTTCTTGGTGGCTTTACTGACGGGGGTGAAGTTAATTTTCTTTGTAGAGGCCAGTGTAGTGCCATGATTTGGATTTCTGAATAAAACGGTGTTGATAACACACCACTGTTTTGGCTCTTGCTTAGCAGTGCTTGCTCAGTGTTGAGGCTTTCCCTGTTTTCCAGAGACCCAAACTGACCAAAGAGGTATCGTCAGCAATAAAACCTGGAGGAGATGGGTGTTGCTCAGACTTTCTGAGCATCATTCCATTTGTGAGAGAGGTGGTGAGACACTGCTTTTCCACTGCTGGCATCCTCCCCCCACCCTCCCTTCTTTTATTAAACTTTGCCTTCACCCATGAGTTTTGTCACATTTGCTTTTCCTGGTTTTTTTTTGTTTTTTTTCCCCCCTGTCCAGAGGGCAGGGAATGAGCAAGCACTGCAGGCTGTTTAGCTGCTGACTGGGGTCACCCCTCCACAGGCCATTTAACATGTCCACCCTTTTCCTCCTCCTTTTCTTCAGTGTTTATTGCTAAACGTGGTACTGTCTGGTAGGGAATATCCCTTTGGCTGGCCAAGGCCAGCAGTCCTGTGTCCCCTCCCAGGTCCTTGCCCACCTCTGTCCTACTTGTGGGGTGGGCATGGAGGAGCAGAGTGGGGGAAATGGGAAGCCTCAACACTGCAGGGATGTCTGGGCAATAGTCAAAACACTGGTGTGCTATCAGCCCAGCCTTTGGTCAGCCACACGTCTGAAACACAGCGCTTGGGAGAAATCTAACTCTGTCCCAGGCAGAACATCTGCAGCTGTGATTTTAGTATCTGTCGCATGAGATCTCAGTCTGAGGATGTCCAATTAGTGGTGTATGGCTTTTACTACCGAGGTGATGGAAACTAGAACATGTTACCCGGAAAGGTGGAAAGTCTCCATCCTTGGAGATGCACAGGATGTGACTGAAGAAGGTCCAGAGAGCAACTTGCCATCGCTGACCCTGCTTTGGGCGGAGGGCTGAGCTGAGTGGTCTCCAAAAGTGCTTTCTATGCTCACCCATTCCGTGAATAACTTCCATGTGTGTTTATCAGTGTTTTTATGCAAGAAGTAATTTATTCGTTTTAGAACGAGTGGTAGGAAAAGCATACCAGGCCATTTCTCCTGTCCTTTTCTTTTATCTATCTTCTTTCCAAAATTCAACTTGCATAGCAGGTAGCATTCAAAAAAATGTGTAAAATTAGGTGGTGGTCTTTGTTTCTAGTGATCTTAAGTCAAAGGAGAAGATAAGAAACATTGGCCCAATGGTTTACAGATTGAACAAGTTTCTGAGATACATTAAGCTGTCTTTCAAATTCAAGGTGGTAACTTAATTCCAGTTGTCTGTGTTTCAACTGGGAGATTAATCTGTATTGTGGTGGGTTGAACAATATGGCTTTAACACTAATTCTTTGTCTTTTTAGTTTCACAGTGTATAGAAGGGTGTTGCTTAGTTCTGGATTCTTTGTGATTTTAAATGTCAGTTGTTGCAATAATTCTCAATTTACTCCAAGTATTAAAAAGAAATTATACTGCTCATGATGATGAGATACTTCTAAAATCATCCAAGTAGGGAAGACCTGGGGAACCTAACCAGTCCAGTGCTGAGCATTTTAAAATTCCTAAAGTAACTGCAATGTAGTGTTGAGATCGGTCTTTATTTCTATATATCAAACCTAATTTAACTTTTTCGGTATTTGTTTGCTTTTTTTATCCCAAATCTATGCTTATTTGTACCTCCCTTGATGGGTTTTGTGTAGGTAGGATTGTTGTTGCTGTCAGACACTGAAGGAGGCGGTGGTTCATTTTCCTGTCCTCTAGTTGAGTTTTTGTGGTCGGCCTGATTTCATGCTTGACTTTTGACATGTTAGATAACTGCGATCACTCGCCGACTCACGTTCTGTGGTGTACTTGTCTGGAGATACCTGCTATCTTTGCATTGGCAGTGTTTGGTTTGTGCAGGCATTTGAGCTGTCGTAGTGGTAAGGCAATATAAAAGTGGCCACCTGAATCGAGTCCAGTTGCAGGAGAACAGAGCTGCAGAGCCAAGCCCTTAGTCGCTTCATCAAGGTGTAAAGCCCTAATCTGTGGTGGTGGTGCTACAAGAAGGAGTTTTCAGATACAACTCAGTCTATTCTTCAGCCTACTTTACGAAATTGGAAGAAACTAGGCATCTGCTCCTTATCTTGAGGAACTCCTGGCATTTTTGACCAAGGAAGGAGAGGAAGCATTGACAGTCAAGGTATTCTTGATTCAATGAGTGAGAAAAATGATGTAAAGCTGTTTTACTTATTACAAGGTGTTTCCAGTAGCTATTCAACACATAAAATGTAATGACCGAGTCATCATTTTCTGTAGTGTGGCAAAGTTTAAATTTCTATGCAGAAAACAGCATACGCAGATTGCATCTCAGTAAAAATGGAAATAACTTGTTTGATTTCAGTAATACTGAATGAGAAATTCATGGCATTCTGCAAACCTGAAAAACAAACATATTTGTGGGAAGATTCTTTATTCTATCAGGCATGCACTAGTTTGTAGCTTTAGAATGAGAGAGGGAAAAGTGAGCAAAGAAGTCTTGCTATAGCTTTACGTAAAGGTTTTTGAGATTATAGTATCAGATATTGTTCCTATGTTGTACACAGCTGTATCCCATTGTAAAAGGTCAAAGATTTCATTGCCGTGTGCCTTCTTGATTGTCTTTGCACACACAGCTAAGTGTACATGAAGTGAAAAGAGACATTCAGTATATTTTTATTTTTTACTTATCTATTTAGTTCCTTTTTTTTAAGGTTGACATTTTGCATATGAATAATTGATGTTCACGTTGCTATTACTTATTACAGTGTAAATTTCATTAACTACAAAAATAAGTTACAGCAGCTCAAACGCTTTGAATTCCAGCCTCTCTCTATCTCTACTTCACTCCTAACTCTTCCAAATGCAATTGCAATCTGAATCTGGTGATTTGAATGAATGCTTCTCTGTAGAGGAGTGCTACTGATTGAGTATTTAACAGGATAGCTCGCTGATTTCCAAGTATAATCAGTATAACCTCTGCTGCAAACCTTTTCTGTTTTCTATTTGTGTCCTCCTGGAAGAGCATTGCACCGTGCTTACGCTATCTCCCATTCCCCTTCTCTAGTTGCTCTAGGACTTTGAGAATTATTGCCAATGAAATAGCAATTTTCAGCCTGGTTGGAGAGCTGGTAATGCACATGTGCTACTTGAATGTGGAAAAAGCACTGTCCTCGATTGGCATTTTAAGCAACTAATTAAAATATTTTGCAGAGTTTAGAATTAATACATTCTGAATACAGGTTTGTGAACTTTCTTGACTTCAGTATATTAGTAAATTCTCATTACTACGAATAAGATTATCATGATTAACAGTTGATTTTTATTAAAACTTTGTGAGAAAGTTTTCTCTTGTTATATGGAAAAGCAAATTCTCTAACGTGTTTAACATTTGAATCCTCTTTTTCTTATTGGAACAGTATTGCTGACATCATCGAGCACTATAGAAAAGAACAGATTGTTGAAGGATATTACCTTAAAGATCCTGTTCCAATGCAGGTAAGATTTCATCTCATGAGTGTTTGTTGTTGAAGACACAGACCTAATCATGATCAAATCAATTTATGAACTGAGTTACACCAGAGATACCAATGGTAGTTAAACAGCATCATCTCCAATTTTAATTTTTTTCAGCTTGTGTGTGTTTCTTTTTCTTTATCCTCAAATGCATTCACTTGCCAAAGGTTGGCTTGTAGTCAGCAGATGATATGGTAAGCTCTGCCTGTGCTCTGAGGTGTTCATCCTCTGCTGTGTGCCCCTGGCTCTGGTCCCTGGCTCAACCATGCTGTGCTGTAGTCCCATGTTAGGGGCAGCCAGGCTGCTGCCCTCCTGTCTTCTGTGTCTGGGGTTTTTCTTCTGCCAGAGGAAACCTGTTTGCACAGAAAAGCTGCAGGCATGATTGCAGGAATGTTCTGGAGTGCTATGGCCCCATAGCAGGAGTTCTTCCTAAGATACCATGAGTAATAAGTGCACCACATCATCTAGCTTTTCATAAGCTTATAGCTAGTTATAAAATATACATGTGGATTTTGTTCCCTCTCTGTTCCCTAACTTTCCTGTTTCAGTGGTTAGAAATTTGCCTTTGATATCCTCCCTAAGTAGAGTTGCAGTCAGTTCACACTCCTTTGTGAGATCTGTCATGTTAATATGGGAATGTCTCATTTGTTCTGCCTTAGCTCACTAAGATAAGCATACCAAAGCTGATCCTGTGCTTTTGTGATGTTCTTGTTATTGCCCTGCTGCCACCAATTTTGGCACAAGCTTACCTTTCTTGAACGTGGTGGACCAGAACGGTGTAGAGTACCATATCATGGGTAATTCCCTTCCTCTCTGGAAAACACTTAACAGAAATATCCTGGAGTAGGTGTCATTTTCTGTGGTGGGTTGACCCTGGTGAGCAGCTAAGGACCTCCACCATTGCTTGCTCACTTCATCCTCCTGTGGGATGAGGGTGAAAGTAACAAAAAAAAAAAAACAAAACAAAACAAACACCTCCTGGTTTGAGAGAAATGCAGTTAAATAAGCAAAGGAATGAGTGTGGGGGTGATGCAAAGGCATTCATTCACACCCTCCCACCAGCAGACTGATGGCCAGCCGGTCTCTGAGCAGTGGTCACCCAGGAAGACAACACTCCCCACCCTCTACACAGAGTTTTATTGCTAATCCTGATGATATATGACAGGGAATATCCCTTCAATCAGTTGACATCAACTGTCCTGGCTGTGTCTGCTCCCAGCATCTTGCCCACCCCAGCCAAGGAGAGGGGCAGAGTGGGAAATGAAAGAAGTCTTGAGGTCGTGCAATCACTGATCAGCAAGAGCCAAAACACTGGTGTGTTACCAACACTTGTTTCAGTCACGAAACCAAAACACAGCACCATAGGGGCTGCTGTGACAAAAGTTAGCTCCATCCCTCCGGGTCTGTTGTCACAGCCACGTCACACCATACCTCACTCCTCCTGTGAGCCACTCAGGTGCTCAAGTTTCCCATTTTCTGTTTTCTAGTGGTAAGTATCAGCAGATGTAACTTTTATGTTGTACTAGTAGACTAACACCTCGTTATTCCCATCGTTCCTATACTGCTAATTGTGCTGTGTCATCAGTGCTTCCCACTTGTTTGCTGCTGTTCTCTTGTGCTCAGTAATGTGGTTGGGACAAAAAGCAAATGGGAATCCTGAGACTGCTCCTTGGGAGGCTTCACTATAGCAACTTTCATGATTCCTCTTGAATCATGGCAGTAATTGCCTTCATTTCAGCTTTTTGCATAGGCACTTACCATTCCTGTATTAATAATCTTTCCTGCGTTGAGTAATTTTCCTTGTGACACTAATTCAGAGTCTTTTAACCTATCCAGAGATATTTGTGACTTTCTTCGTTTAAAAGTTTAGTGGTCAGTGGTGCAATTTATGTTCAGCTTTGTGTTATCTCCCACATACTACCATGCTCTATGTTTTTGAGGGGAAAAAATTTCAAAAGGCTTGGATAATTTTAGGTTGAGTCTGACTTCCTGCATCTAATACGAAATTTACTTAATGTTTGTCACTAGATCTGTTGTTTTGTGCACTGTTTCTTGTGTGGCTATGGAGATTACCTTGAGCTCATAAACATGGGGATGTTGCTTCCACTGTAGGTCCTGTAATTCCTGTTGGTAAAACACCAAAGTGTTTTTCATCTTGCTTTTGTCATGTTGTTCAAAATCATAATTCTTGTAGATATATGGGCAAGAGGAAAAGCAGAATGTTTAACATGAGCAAGTTCATATGTTGCTTTTCCCCTCAATGCTGTTCTCACCACTTGACAGTCTTGCTTTTTCACGTTTTCTTATGGCTAAAGAACTTTTGCTGATCAGCTTGCTGGGTAAGGTCAAACTTGGCTTGGCTTTTGGCCATTCTCATTTGTTACTTGCATTTCCAGATCCTACAGTTTTCTGTGTGATTTATCCTTTTTCGGCTTCCTGTTTCTGCTCTCTTCTCTTGCCTTGAGTGCTACTCAATTAGGACATGTGAGTTCTAATGAGATTAATGAGGGACTGTGCAACTTGGAGTTGGTTTTCTGTGTGACTTGCACCATTCTTGTTGCTTCAGAGTTTACCCATGGTTACTCAGTCCCAAAAGCTTTGGTAACAAGACAGTTAGAAGCTAGATAAATCTTTAAAGACTTGCCTAAGTTCAGCAGAATTCACGGTGAAAGTTGCTGCTTTTTATTTAATATGAAAAAGACACAATGTTACTTCATAGAAATTGTTCTCTATTGAAAACTTTTCTTCTATCGTAATTCTGGAAGTAGTTTTATTACATTTCTAGCAAGGGTATTGTATGAAAAATTATATTGCTTTAATAAAATGCATGAAAGAACAATAGTAGTGAGCTGATAGCATTCAGTAAGGTGATCCTGGTTGCGTCTTCATAGTATACAATTTCTTAATGGCAATTTCTGAGCTTAAAATGTGTTTTTCTTACATGTTTACCAGCACCAAGAACAAGTGCTTAATGATACAGTGGATGGAAAAGAAATCTACAATACAATTCGTCGGAAAACAAAGGATGCTTTTTATAAAAATATTGTCAAAAAAGGTTATCTTCTGAAAAAAAGTGAGTTTTATGTTTACTGCTGTGAATTTTTTGCAACTCCACCTACGTTGGTGAAGAGGGTCTAGGTTTAGCCGCATTACATGAAATTGAGTATGTGTGCTGATATTGTAACTTAAGTGTGATTACACGTATGTTGTTCTTCTGTTTGCAGTTTGACAAAAACCTTACCACCCTCTTTTGTTTTCTTCGTTTACAAAGTTTACGCTTTCTTTTAAACAGTATGCTAACCTTCTGCTTGACTCTTCTACAGGTAAAGGAAAGAGATGGAAAAACTTGTACTTTATCTTAGAGGGAAACGATGCCCAGCTTATTTATTTTGAAAGTGAAAAACGAGCCACAAAACCCAAAGGACTAATAGACCTTAGCGTGTGTTCCGTCTATGGAGTACATGACAGCTTGTTTGGCAGGTAGGACACTGGCTTTTGGTTCTCCTGTGTTGATGGCTCGTTTGAGGCACATGCAAGACCTGGGCAATATGTCATTATTCAACAAGCCATTGTGCCTCTTGGTTCCTGCCAAGGGTCTGTAGTTGGTGTGGATTGCTGAGAGGTAGTGACTTTTTTAGCTGTGGCTAGCTGGACTGCTAACAACTGTACATTAACAACTTCTACTGAAAAATTTTAGAATTTAGTGTTAAAGTTTTACTGTGAAATAAGATGTGATGCTGATTCCAGCTACTTTGCATTGTAATTTTTAAATATTGAGTGCATTAATTGTCCCACGTTTCATTTTATAGAGATTAGAGAATATAAACTGAGGGTTTTAATCTTTTTGAACTAAGAATTGGCAAGATTAGGAATTCTGTCAATTCCAAAAGACCTACATTCTTTTGATAGGTATTTGAAAGCTAGCTTGGTTAGACAGTCTGTAAGTACTTTTCTATTTAAGAACGAGTACTTCTGTTACATTAGACCAACTTAGCAGTCAACTTGTTCATGTTAAGTTGATATCCTCAGAAATTGTTTTTGCAGAGTTACTGTATTCAGAGATAATTTTCATATCAAATCTTGTTTACTGTAATATTTTTGATATTTTTAATATGCCAACTGCAAGGGATGTGATTATCAGCAAAGAACCAAAGTCTTTTAGATATCATTGGTACTTAACAAAGAGTTTACATAGTTTCTTTATGGGTAGTTAAAAAAAAATTCCACTGTCCTGTATTATAATATCATATGGAAGAAATAGGTACACTTACTCCTACAAATGTTAGATAGAAATTCTGGTTATCATGTGGATCTTAATATTTATTAAAAAATTATATATAGTCAACTTTTAGTTATTTGTGTGAAAAAACTTCAAGGCAAATGCTTAAAGTTGTAGCATTTCATAAGATGCAGAGACCGGTGCTTTCGTTTGGTTTGTTGCTTTTTTTAAACCTTTTTGATAATTTTGAAAAACCCGTCAAACTAATGGAATGAGGAGCATAGGTTCAGATAAAGAGTGGCAGAACAGGAGTGAAAAAAAGTTACTGAAATGTTCCTTGTGTAAGTTGGCAATTATGCAGGAGGCTTGGGTGCTTATTGTAAACAAGGAACATTTTGGTCAAGAGCGAGTGTCTCTTAATCAGCTTTAAAGCAGCCCTGTGCTGTGGGTTAAAGTGCAGCTGGACGGCAAGTGGTCCTAGACGTGGGTGGGAGGAGATGCCCAGTTCCACCAGCTCAGGGAGCTGCAGCTGAGACAAAGTCCCTCCTGTGTTTTAAGCAGCTGGTAACAGCTGCCTTTGCCCTTTTCTGCCTCAGAAGTACAGCGAAGTCTGTAGCCTTGCACAGAGGGTTCTTTGGTGGCAGTGATTTAATTAGCCCCAGACCTGGCTGCTTCCTTCTCTCCCCATCCCTGCTGTGGCCAGAGGGTGCTGTGCCAGCTCTTCTCCAGGCAGCAAAATGGACAGGGCAACCAGAGACCAAAAACTCCTTTGCAAATGAAGTAGGATCATTCATGTAACACTGGTTTTGGGAGAGCTCAGTTTCCTTCAGCACTGTGTGGATGGTCATGAGTGAAGCCTACATTTTACACAGCTTGTAATTTAATAAAGCATTTTTTGATTGGCTTTTTTGCAAATGAGCAGAGCAAAACAAAATGGCAAAGACTATAATTGCATTTAAGCTTGTAGAGGTTTGGGTCATGCACACTCAATGTTTAGTACACGATCCAATACACATTTTACTGGTTGTGAGAGCTGTGGGATACATTCAGGTAGGGGATTCCTTATGTCAATATCCTTTCCTGAACTCCTGGAAGAAGGTAATCATCCTTAATGTATGATTGGGAGCTTATGCTGAAGCTTTCCTGCTTTTAAAGTTTGTGGGAGTAGTTCTTGTTTACAAGTCTTTTCCACGACCAGATGGCTATTTTTTGCCTTAACTGTAAATCAGCATACAGGCCATTCTGAAAGTTTCTCAGTGTTCTGAAACAACCTAGCTATACTGAAGTGAGGTTTTATTAAAATAACATCATACATTCAAAACAAAATGCAGTTTTGAAGAAGCTGAGAAGTTTTCTGGCTGGAGGTTTTCCTCTTTCCATGTTTGATGCTACATGTGTATAAACAATTATTGATGCAATGCTCAGTGGTCCTTCCAGACAAACAGCAGAAACGTATTAGTTCAATGTAATAATTGTTTTGGCACAGAACAACAAGTGAAGGTATCTGTTAATATTACAAAGATTAATAAAACTTATCTTTTTTTTGTTTTGTTTATTTTTAAGGCCAAACTGTTTTCAGATAGTAGTTCAGCACTTTAGTGAAGAGCATTACATCTTTTACTTTGCAGGCGAAACTCCAGAACAAGCACAGGTGAGAGCTTTTGTTGGTAAATATACTTCTATAAGTAATTTCTTTGTCTTGTGGTGCTTAATGATGTTGCCTTTCTTAATGAGGAAGTAAGTGTATCACAAACAGTGGCTATGTCTATATCTATATATGTTATAATGGGGTAGTAGCAGATCTCTGAGGTTGGTGGTGAGAACCCAGCACCTACATTAACCTGCACTTGGGGTTTTTACTTTGGAGAAGCTCAGGTTGGGTCCCATGGACTGAACTTCCATTGTCTTTGTGTGTTTGTGGAGAACGTAGGTTTTTTGAAATAGTTTAATGCAGAAGAATAATTTACTCTTCCAAGACTTTTTCACTGTAGAGTGGGAGCCTTTCTTCAAAGGTGTATTTCTGATACGAATTAAAATGCTAACGCACTGGTGTGTGCCCAGGGATCAAAGTATACTGAACAGCTGCCTTTTGCAATTATTTGTCCTGTCCATAAATTGGTGGTTGTTCATAGTCTGGGGCTCTTATCATGCACAAAAAGTGAGGTTTACTGGTTTTAGTTGGTACCCTTTAGTTACTAGCGCTCTAGCGTTTGTTTGCTGATTAAAAATTGATAGGATAGGAGCCCAGTTCTTTGAAATTCACTCACCAGCAGGAGAGCATATCTAAGATGAGAGAATGTCCTTATTTATTAACTTTATAGCTCTGAAGATCTACAGCTCTGCAAAATACATGTTGCAGCAGAAGTTAAGCTTTGCATTTGATTTTATTTGAATGGAATTAAAGCTGTTTAGAGTGCTCATAATAGACCGCTATTCACCAGAGCGTGAAGGCTGAATAAATTTAGTGTTCTTCTTGTGCTGTATATAAAGGAAAGCAAAAATTTTCCTCTTAAATTAATACAAGTTTATGAAAGTCACTGGGATGACATCAGATGATTTGTTGCACAACTCGCAGCAGCATGCTGTATAGTAATTGAGAATATATACATTAATCTGCACGCTCATTACTGTACATTCATTTTTGCCACATCTGCAATCTCTTCTGTGTTCTAAAAATTAAGAGTGCATAGAAGGTAGAATATCCTTTCTTGTTCCCTGAACACTTGGTATAATCTGCTTTTGGTTTTGATCTGCTTAACAGGCTGCTCACTGTGTTTATACAGAATACAGGGGGGTGCTTATAATATGGCTTTGGCCCAGGAAAGTTTACTCTGGAGCATTTCATAGAATAGTTTTATTTCGATATTAAGGCTCTCTTACAACGTGGCAAATAAATGCCAAAGCAGTGCCATCCTATGGGCTCTGTCATGTGTTTATGGTTTGTACAAGAGAAAAGGGAATGTAAAATGCAGCTTTATGCCCTGGTTTGTATTTTGAGAATAGATGGCAGATAGTTACGCACACTTAAGACGGCTGTTGGTCAAAACCTAAGTTGTGTATTTTGCTGGAGCTATACAAAGTTTGGCAGTTGAGAGACAAAACTAGAGACTGAGGCTATAATGTCTCTTCCACCTTCCACAGGCCCCTTGCAAAGCTCCTCTGTGAGGACCTTTCTCATGCTGCAGTGACTTTTTCAGAGGTGCTCTGGAGAGCTGGCAGTGGCTCTTAGCTGTATATTTAAAAAAAAAAAAAGAGGCACAAAAGTTCTACAGTCAGTTTGGTGTTGGACAACCTGTTTATTTCCTTGATCAAAACAGAACCCGACCATTCATCCACTCTGCTTTATGCATTTTGTGAGCAATGCAGGGGGTATTGGCTATATGCTCCTGTCTTCCTCTGCTAAGGCTGTTTTAGTCCTTTCTGAAGCATACACGGTATTATGACTGCCATGCAGAAGTACTGGAGAGAATAATGAGAACAGTTTGGCTTGTTAAGTGTAATTTTCCTCAGAAGCGAACAAGTTTTGCTTCATTTTATATACCATTTGTAATTTCATGTAATATTACTAGACTGGAAAATTGGTAAAGGTCACGCTGTATATCCATTAGTAATGCTTGATATTTCTAAAAGAGAAAATTGTTCAGATTTGCAAATCCTTTATTAGGTTTTGCTCAGTACAGATAAGCATTTTGCTTTAATATTCAAACTTGCATACTTTGGAATTACAGAAAACTTAGGTTTGTCAAGTTAAAGTGAAAACTTAAGATACTCTTTTTCGATACATCAGTTCCACTGCAAGAAGCTGTATCTGACTTTGTTTTATTACACTGTTCTCCATCCTTCTCTCTTAGGACTGGATGAAAGCTCTGCAGATGTTTTGCAGTTTAAGAAAAACCAGTCCAGGAACATCCAATAAACGTCTACGTCAGGTGAAGCTGATGTTACGGGGTTGGCGGTGGATGTGGAGGAGTGTGTTGTCTTCTTGTTGCAAAACAATACTGATAAATCTCAGAATTTTACTTTCAGTAGTAGTAAATGCTGCATGTACTTGCTTTCCTTTTTGGAGCTGTGTAGTACCCTTGTGAAACCAATTAGAATGACCTACACTTTGTTATAATACATATATATACATAAAACCCAGAATGACTTTTAGGCAACCTTCACGTTCTTTGCCAGGTATTAATTTCTGACTATATTTGAGTAAAAGTGTAAAGAAGTCAGCATTTGTATTGCCTTAACGTTTAAAATTTATCACATCATCAAATTTTTTAAAGATTTCCCATGACTTATGTGGCATTCAAACAAAATACTTGTTTAACTGATGTGTCTTATTTTCAGTAGCAAATACATGCAGAACTGTCTTTGTGGCTTAATTTCTCTTGGCCTCTTGAAAGTGCTGTGTTTGCCAGAATTTCCTCAGGGGCAGAGAACAGGTCTGTGGAGAATAACAGGAAGACACTTCAAGAATCCCTGATAGTTTTCAATGTTTGGATTATGGAATATAGTTGGTTTAATATACAGTGGAGAAAGGAATAAAATAGGATGTTTTCCAGGATGCACGACTATTCTGTAGTTAACATTAAAGATGCTTGGATACTTCCCAATAAATGAACTAAATTATGTGAATTCACAGCTAAAGTGGTAGGTGAAATTAAGGGCTTCAAACTGCAAAAGCAAAGCAAAAAAAGTGTCAATAGGAAATAATTCTTTACTTTGAAAAGCAAACAAAATGCTCATCTACATAAAGAAATAGAATGTAATGTGTTGAACAAGGGAATTTTACATAATCTATTACAAAAGCACCAAATAAGCCATTTGGAAAGCACCAAATAGTGCCAGTCTTTGATTTCTGTGCATAGAAAAGTCAGTATTTGTCTAATGTCTCAAAGATAATTTTAAAAGAAGAAAACAAGATGCCTTAAAAGCATGGAGCTGGAGATTTGTTTTCAGTAATTGAATTATTCTTATTTTGTCCCTGATGCCTCTTAAAATGTTGTTCTGTTACTTCTGTTTCTTGCTCTTCTTATTAGAAAACTTTAGTGTGTATTCAATGTTCATAAAGCAACATGAAGCCTCTGCCCAGAGGATAAAAAATAATTCATTCATGGGTTTTGTGTTTCTGTTCTAGCAACAAAAAGTAAATGTTGTGGTGTTTTTTTTTTTTTTTTAGGTCAGCAGTCTTATTTTGCATGTAGAAGAAGCTCATACGCTCCCAGTAAAGCATTTTACTAATCCGTATTGTAACATCTACCTGAACAGTGTCCAGGTAGCAAAAACACACATCAGGGAAGGGCAGAACCCTGTGTGGTCAGAAGAATTTGTCTTTGAGTAAGTCTTAATCTTCTTGAATTACTGAATTTGACTTGTAAGTTGCATTGTATTTAAAGTCCTTAACACTGTGTACTGTTTTGCATATGCATTTTAAAAATACTATATGTGTATTTATACAGCTGCAACCTTTCAGCCAATTTCTGCATAGGCAGAATTTTCTGTAGGCACCTAAATGTCTTTGTTAATGCAAGTGTCTTTGGCTGATAATGAGAACTCAGGATTGAAATGAGTTTAGAATAAGCTTAAATGCTGGCCAAGTATAGTATTAATTGAGGCTTTCTGTCTTTTCTCCTAGTGATCTTTCATCTGATATTAATAGATTTGAGATAAGTCTTAGTAACAAAACAAAGAAAAGTAAAGATCCAGATATATGTAAGTATTTTTCTGTAAAAAGATGCATATATATTGCAGCAATCGATACTGTGTGTGGTTTTCATTACTCTTGTCAAACATTGTCACAAGAGAATTAAGTGTATTTTCATGCTTGCCATATTCCTGTGTTTGTATGTTTCGGATGTCTGGTACTGGCTTTCCATTAATGTTTTTACAATGAGAACCTGCATGTTTATAAAATGGACAGTAATCCAGCCCTGAAAACCCTGATCGATGGTTTTTCTAGCTCTGCTCTGCAGTAGGTGTTGTGTTACACAATGACTCTGCTTACCAAACAGCAAGAGGCAGGAGAAGCTGTCGCTACTAGTCTGCTCCATAAAATGCTACGTTTCAAAGAGTTTTAGGTCTGTCTGCATGGAATTCCTTTTCAGGTTTTTTTGTTACTTCCAGGGCGAAGAGAAAGGGAGTAAAGGTGTAGTACTTTCATGATTGAAAAAAAAAAAAAAAAGAAACAAACCCAAACAAACCCCAAACATTTCTTGGTGGTCTCTGAACAAAATTTGCTCTGTTTTCTTTCCATTTTACCTCATTTGTCTACTTTCCTTGTACCACCATCGACATTAAACGCAGAGGTACCTCAGTATCGCTTTGAAAGGGAAAGGATTCATATTTTCCTCTGCCTTTTACAGAAATTCCCAAGAACCTATTTTCATAGAAATATAGAAAGGTTTAGGTTGGAAGGGAGTTCCAACCCCCCTGCCCTGGGCAGGGACACCTCCCACCAGACCAGGTTGCTCCAAGCCCCCTCCAGCCTGGCCTTGAACCCCTCCAGGGATGGGGCAGCCACAGCTTCTCTGGGCAACCTGGGCCAGGCTCTCACCACCCTCAGAGTAAAGAATTTTTTTCTATATCTAATCTAAATCTCCCCTCTTTCAATTTAAAATCATTACCCCTCTTCCTATCCTATTTTCTTTATGTTACCTAGACACCTGCTGCTTCAACTGAAGTTTTGTTTCTGTTCCAGCAAATTAGCACAAGCTGGTAAGACCTGTCAGCTTTCTAGAAAATAAAGTGTTTGAAGGACATGGATTTTGAGCTCTTAGAAAAAATTATTGAGATTGTATGAGAAGAAAACTAAAATAAAAATAATAACAATTTGTTTTTTAGGGTGGGTTTTGGTTTTTTTTCTCATTCAAGGTATCTTGTTCCCCCCCATATTTGTTCTGGAGCAGCTTCATCCCCCTGCCTCCTCTCCACTGCCTGCAGGGCAGGACGCCCTCCCCGCCCTTCTCAGATATTTTCCAAGATTTTGTTCTTCTCCATTGTGTTCAGAGCTGTCTGTACCAAAGCCTGTCAGAGTATTTATAATCTATTGCAGTTGTTCTCAGTTTCATATATTGTGTTACTGGCCTGTTAGTGTTTGTACTAATTTCTTTGCTGCTTTTTTTTTGACATCTGTAGAGAAACGTTGACCAAAGTAGAAAAATTGCTACTCACTTTGAATGCTCTTGCAGAACCTAATTCAATTTCAATCCTTTTCCTCCTTCCTCTGACTAGAAAACTTTCTGCCTAGCAAGAGGAAAAAAGATATATTCCCTCTGAGAGACAAAAGGGCTGTAGTTGCAGTTGTGACCATGTTCTTGCACTGTTCTTTTCTGAGCTGGAAAACTCATTGTCCACACCAAAGCTCTGGTTGGTAAAAGGATCTTTAAAAGGATAATTCTTGAATAGGATACTTCAGAAACTTCTTTAAAAATGTTTTTGTAGTTTCCTCCTCTCTGTCCAGATTCAGGAGGTTGTGTTGGCTTTGGATACATCCCACTGATGTGAGGTGGTAGAAGGTTTCCTTACCTCGGTCAGGAGCAGAATTGGCTGAGTTTCTTAATTAGGTACACTCTTACAGCATAACCCAACAGCCCTTTCATTTTGGGGTAAGGATTAGACTAAGTCAACTTGAATGAACATATGTTTCTCTAACTGTAAATTCTATAAGTATTTGTTCAAATAAATATAGATCTAATACAGCTTGGAAAAAATAAAGCCCTAGAACATATTAGTAGACTTTATCTGCTGCTGCTGCAAACAGGGATGGTCAAGTATTATTAGTCAGTTAATTAGAAAATCTCTCAGGACAGTATCACACAGTGTTGAACTGGAATAGAAATTCTGGTTCAGTTTTGCATATGATATTTGGCTAATTTCAAATTTGTTTGTGTTGAAAAACGATCATTTTTATAGTGGAAGGGGTCACCTCATGCAGGCAAGTCTGTAGAGCGAAGTATTAGCCAATGTTTTTCTTTTCAGGCACAGTTATTATTTGCATTAATACCAAAGTTTGGCTTTGAAACTGATACTATAGGAGGATGGGCTGTGTTAAAGTGGCAGTGACCTGTGGCTGCAAAAGGCAGGATTTAGTATGTCCCTGTATTGAGCGTGTTCCTCTTTCTCAAGATTTCAAATGGCTTTTATTTTGAATCATTAATTTGAATTTTTTAGGATTTTTTTGATGGTTCCAATTTGTTCTGGCAAGTTTGTACAAAAACTTCATAGTAAATTCAAGTTAATTTCCAGTCCGAGGACTGGAACAAACCTAAGTTTGAACTACTTCTCGCTTCAATTCCCAGGTTATAAGCAATAACAACCAAAATACAATCTTACTACTAAATATTATGCCTGAAGTTTAATTACCAAATAAACCATTAAGAAACCTCAGTCTTAAACTTTTTGTGTACTGCTGTTCATCATGTAAAATATTGTGGTTCTTTGTGGATCATGATCATTGTCAAGAGAATTCTTACCTGCTCCGTTCTTGGAGAGACAAGATCAACTATTGTTTGTTCTGATGATTTTCTGTACATTTGTTTCTTTTTTAAAATGCGCAATTTTGCAAAGTGTAAATATCCCAAAATTTTCAACTCTAATAGTATTCTCTTACTGAACATAGACTACTAATTCAAAGCTGCTAAACGGGAAAAAAGTCTTGTTCCTTTAAAGTTATGGAATATATATTATGATAGCAACTGTTCTGCAGTCCCTGTACAGATACTTCTCTTCTGACTTTTTTTTTTTTAAATCAAAGCGAGATTATAGTATTTATATTATAGTTATGAAGGGCTGATGTAACCACAGGGAAAAAATCAAATCATCAGTTTATTCTAGATCCTATATTTTGTTCACCATTCTTCTTGCTGAGATACACATGTGCAAGTAAAATAAGATGAAAAGCACATTGCTTGTGGGTTGGTGCTGAGTGGAAATATTCTAGGAGAGTCAGCTGATTATCTGGTCTAAAGACATAGTCCCATCCACACTGGTGATAAGTAGCAGCTGTATGGGAACGTGGTTTTTTAACATAATTTCCATAAACTGTTAAAGCCTTAACCTGGAGTTAGTATAAAAGAAATACATATTGCAATGTTTGGGAAAACTGTAGCAACCGTATCATAATAAATAGTAATGAGTAACGAGGTGGTCCATGAGCAAACCTGGGTGTCAGTGCAAGGCTGGAAAAGAGGAAAGTGAATTCTGAATGCTTTTATCTATTTTTAATTTCTGACTAATACCTGGATTTGCAGGGAAACACTTGTTTACTCACTACTTGGGTGTTACAAAGAAAACTCTCAATATCCATGTGGCATTTTTTAATGTTTACATTCTTTACAGAATTCTTTATATTTCTTAATTTACAGGAGTCTGTTAAACCATCACAGAGAGAATCTGTCAATATATTGATGGCAAAAATCTTGATTACTCTTAATAATACTGTTTTGCTGAAGCAGGATGACATATGCTGAAAATAAACTATTTTTTATCCAATAGTAGCACTGTTTTGCTGGAGGTAACTTACTTGAACAATGTTTTTTTTTCCCTTAAGTGTTTATGCGTTGCCAATTAAGCCGATTGCAAAAAGGACACGCAACAGATGAGTGGTTTCAGCTCAGTTCCCATGTACCATTAAAGGGTATTGAGCCAGGATCTTTGCGTGTCCGAGCGCGATACTCGATGGAGAAGATCATGCCGGAAGAGGAGTACAACGAGTTCAAAGAGGTATGAAGGTGTTTAGCTTTCCTTGGTTTATCTGTCAGAACTAATTTTGTTGGTTCTTTTGAGACGGACATCAGTAACATTGGTTGACATCATTAAATAATATTTATAGTGATGTCTGTATATCAGTACAGATGTATATCAGTTTTTCCAAAGCTGTTACACGTTGAGAGAAGCTTCTGAATATTTTTAAATTTTGTTTTTCTTGCAGCTTATACTCCAGAAAGAACTTCACGTAGTCTATGCCTTATCACACGTTTGTGGACAGGACAGAACACTGTTGGCTGGCATTTTATTGAAGATTTTTCTTCATGAAAAGCTTGAGTCCTTGTTGTTACGAACACTAAATGACAGGGAGATAAGCATGGAAGGTACTGCACTAAATTACACTAACGTTTACAGGAACTCTGGGCAGGTGGGGAGGGAAGGGCTCTGCCACCTTCCTCTTTTCTCCTCCTTTAGTTACCCCATATATCAAAGTGTTAACAGCACATTTATCCTCTGCTTTTTGTTGTTTCCTTTTCTTGATTTTTCATTTTGCTGTCTTTTCTTTCAGATGAAGCTACTACCTTGTTCCGTGCCACCACTTTAGCAAGCACGCTTATGGAGCAGTATATGAAAGCCACAGCTACCAGTTTTGTTCACCACGCACTGAAAGACTCAATATTAAAGATAATGGAGAGCAAGCAGTCCTGTGAGGTGATACCTTGAACTATGTTTTTAAATGTTTTGATTTGTTGCAACAATTACCTTCTGGTTGTTATGTTTTATGTTTGCATTAAATATTAGCTTCAGAGACATTTATTAATTTCTCAAAAGTAAAATTAGTTTACATAAGAAATACAGGAACTGAATTCATAAAGAGATTTTTTTTTTCCTAGATTTTGGCTTTGACCATATTCTTAGTAGAAGTTTTTAAGTTTTTAAATTATTTTTAAATTATCTATTAATTCTTTAGCAATTTTGGGCTATTCTGTAGCAGTTATTTAATGTCCTAACCAAAGTAACTTCTAGTAAACTCAAGATACCATAGAAGTCAATGTCTGAACTTTAGTTTTAATATAAAACTTCCTGATACTGTTATTGAATACTTCCTGAATAAAATTTCCTAATAAAAACTTCAGGAAGTTTTTATTTCAACTTCAATAAAAATTAAATTATTTTTATTGATCCTGAAACTGTTTTTAAAATGACCCTCCTACTTCTGTGTTTCACTTTAACTTGAGTATGAAAAGGATGGGAGTCCTCAGAAATGCCTAGTGTATTAGAACTTAAATCTATTGATTCTTCACGTTTCCTGACTAGATCTGTCAGTTCTGTAAGAGACTTGTACAGCAGCAAGCTTACTTTGAAGTAGTAATATTCAGTTGTATTCAGTAGTATTCAAGTGTAATATTATGAAACTATATAGGTGGTTCTAGTTAGGAAAAGAAACATAATCCTTTTCTCTTTCTGGTTTTAGTTAAATCCCTCAAAGTTAGAAAAAAATGAAGATGTAAACACTAATTTGGCACATCTACTCAGTATACTTTCAGAATTGGTGGAGAAAATATTCATGGCTGCAGAGATACTGCCTCCGTAAGTTTGCACTTCCCTGTTCAGATTTGTATTGGAAAGTTCCTGTTTGTGTGAATTACGCTGCACCTTAAAATGATGTTTATCGTCTGCTGCTCAGTCATAAGACCAATGTCTGTAGGGTTGCTGTATGCACACAGGAATATAGACAGGGTTAAAAATAACACTCTCAGAAATTAGTACTGCTTTTCACAAAAACCTCTGTCTAGCACATTTTCTTTGAAAGAGAAGCTACTAGACCCAAGAGTTCAGGGAAAGAATAATAAAAATAATCTCATATTTCCACAGAAAGGTAGAAGACAGTTAGCAGGCAATTACAAATCAATGTAAGTTGATTACAAGTTCTTTCCATTTTTCCTCCTCAGAGAAAGAGAAGGAATTATTAACAGCTTATTAAAAATACAACCAGGTAGTAGCAGAATGATACCGTGTGATGATTGCTTCTGTCTGCTAGGGAAATGCAGAGATTATATATATATTTTTTCTTTTTTTTAATTGCTAAAAGAACTTGTGGTCATCATGTAGAAATTCAACCATCTAATAAAAAGAGGATAGTTGTGCCAGTTTTCTTTTGCTGCATCATTAGCTTTTAAAGTAGACAAAAGCCTCTATTTTGAGATGGCAAAGTAGCACAAAAGTCTTTCTTTGTGTTACTGCCTGCAAAGTTAGCATTAAAAGTTGTGCTTCTTTGAAGTAGATGATGCAGCTCTCAATGTTATCTAAAATACCCCACAATTTTCCCATTGTTTAATTGGAGAGGACTATTGTTGTAGCTGCTTACCTTTTAAACACCTAACCCTCCTTTATAGAAAAAAATATTTGTTTAATAAAAAGAAAAAAAAATCAAACTAAAAAATTGTCTTTTTTTAAAAGGAAACACTAAGAAACAGGAGACAGACAATTATAAAAGATTTAATGCACATCTGAATAACCACTGAATTGCATATAGAATTGTGTATTAATGAAGGGTTTCCCTTGCCATTCATATATTTACTTTTTAATATAAATTTAGAAATTGGCTTTATAAATGTATTAACTTATAAATTAATTCTTAAAGTTAATTTAAAGTTTATGCAAATTAATTGAAAGATAATTTAAAGCTTATAAACATAGGGTTAATAATAGTTCTGCTACAAGTAAGAGGTTGGTCTAGATACTTTCTGACCAGCTTTTTTTTATTCTGTAAGTTTAATGGAATGAATAATTAGCTATTACTTTTGCAGGACGTTGAGGTATATTTATGGGTGCCTACAGAAATCTGTCCAAAACAAGTGGCCTGCTAATACCACCATGAGAACCAGGGTTGTTAGGTAAGTTGCTTGCCACTTTTTTCTGAAAATAATCTTTTCAAGTCTTGCTAAAGACATACTTTGGTGTGCTTATCTGTGTTTCTTTCAGCGACAAGACTGTATAGTACTTACAGAGGCTACAGCGGTATTTAAGATACTTACAATGTGGAGGTGTGATATCTTAATTAAGAATTATGAGCTTGCTACATTCTTATCATGTTCTTAGGCCCTTGCCAGAAGAAGATGATGTAGTATAGAGCTCAGTGTAGCTTTACTTAATAGTTTCAACTTTGAATTTACTTGCGTTTTGTCAGGTTTTACAAATTAATTTAAAATAGCAATTCCTTTTTTTTTTTTTTTTTGTGCTGGAAAAGAAAAACTTCTCTTTAGCCTGGAGGACAGGAGGCTGAGGAGAGATGTTATCTCTGTTTACAAGTACCTGAAGGGCGGGTTGAGGGAGGATGGAGCTGGACTCTTTTCAGTGGTTCCCAGTGACAGGACGAGGGGCAACGGGCACAAGCTGGAACAAGGGAAGTTCCACTCAAATCTGAGGAGGAACTTCTTTGGGGTGAGGGTGGCAGAGCCCTGGAAGAGGCTGCCCAGGGAGGGTGTGGAGTCCCCTTCTCTGGAGACATTCAAGCCCCGCCTGGATGCTCCTGAGTGATGTTCTCTGGGCAGCCCTGCTTTGGCAGGGAGTTGGACTGGATGGGCTCTAGAAGGTCCCTTCCAACTCTGACCATGAAAGTAATAGTTAACTTTGTGACACCTGTAGAGAGCAGTGGTCTCTGAAGATGATGTCCCCGTCACATGCCATCTGGGAGGGCTGTGCCTCACACAAGGACTCTTACATAGAGTGTGTCAATTGCTGGAGAAATCTTACATGGTTTAAGATCTGTGCCCTTCAAAATGCATACCCAACACAGTAAGGAATCTAACACCTTCTTGTAAAGACCATTGGGCTGTTAGGATTCCCTGAGGTACTGCCTCCATTGGGTTTGTAGTTTTCTATGTCCAGAGAAGGTGCCTGGTCACTGGCATTGGGCTGGCGGTTCTGATCACTCTGAATTGTCACTGTGTTGGTTTCCAAAAACAATGAATTCTCTGCTGTCCCACTTTTGTTTTCCTTTCTCTGCTCCAGCCCAGTCTTACTGAAACATTCCATAGCTCTTCTAAAAATGTTGCAGGAGTTTACTGAACCTGGCTCTTCTGAACTCACATCAGCACAGAAACTCCAATGTACATTCATAAACCAGTGCAGCACACAAATTCTTCCTCTTATATGTCCATTGCCAGTAGAGGTCAAACAAACAACAATATTTGATAAAGATGTGGTCTTCACACTCTGTATCTAAGTGCTAGTGAGGTTTTGAATGGTATCAGAGCCACATCTTTCCTTTTTTGCACTATGTGGCAGTCAAGGTTAATCTCCTACGGAGAATCTCCCACAGATCCTTCAGAGGATTTGTCTTTGGCTTTTATTTATCATTTTGACAACAGAAGCCGTGGTTTATGTCTTCTAGGGTGCCATGCAGGGGCTTTGACTTGAAATTGAGGTTGCTGTTACTGTGAGAGCTCCTCTTAACTTTGAGGGGCCAACCTTCTGGAAGGCTGTAGAGCTCAGTGGTGACTACCGTGTCTCTGTTCCTCCTCAGCTCCACAGGGAATCATGTGGCTTTCCTTAGTGGACACAGATCACATTCAGCATTTTCCAGAAGTCTCCACTGGATGCTATAAATATTGGATCCTGTTCTCTTGTGATGTTGGTTTTCACAAGTGGACACTTGTGGTTTCTCTGTAGAGTACAGTTTCACAGCCTTCAGTGATGAACGCTATCTTTATTGCAGTATTTTTGGTCCAAGAATAATGAAGTATCCAGAGGCAGATAAAGAGCTTTCAGATGTCTGGGGAGCTGCCCTGCTGTGTCATTCAAAAAGTGCTTCTGTTTCACTCTGGTCCTAACACCCCCATCTAGATATTGATTCATCCTTAGTTCAGGCAGGTGGAGAGGGTAAGAAGCACCAGATCTTCCATATCAGCAAGGTCCATCCTAGATTGATGCCTCATTGGTCTTCAATTTTGGGCACTTTAAAAGGAGCTGGTGTGTATGTCATGGCTTCAAAATTAATTACTTCCTCTTAGCTTTAAAATCACACCACAGAAAATATTTTAGCTCCACGTATGGCCACGAACTGTTGTCTTACCAGCCCACAATTCGTAACTCTGGGAGAAATAAGAAATGTCCGTAACAGTATATATTAGGTGTCTTGGACATATGGAAGGTGCATTAACGTCACTACTGTTTGTGTCATTTTCCAGTAATATGGACATTCCCGTCACTGTGTACTTCTCAACAGGGCAGGTAGCGTAAGGTCCCCTTCCTTCTTTCAGAGGTGGTCAGGCTTTGTTATTGCTTAGTGAGAACCAGTCCGCAGCTGGAGTTCAAGCAAACAAAGTTAAAGGTTTAGATTGTTGTAGTTGGTCCATATATTACCTCATTGTATAGCAATTAGCTGGAATTGAGGTTAATGTGAGGTGGATGTTTTTCATTTTTGCTATTAACACAAAGTTGGATTTTTCTCAGGCAACTGAAGGCTGTCCTGGGTCTCTGTAAAATGAGTTCCTAGTTCTGCAGTCAAAACACAGCGCTTTTTTCCCAGATTTCTAGATGGCAGCAATTACTTTTTGGAGGAAAGCAGCAGATTGGTTACTATTTTTCTACTGTAGCATTATGTCATCAGGATATGGATCGGCGTAGGCTGACCTAAGGCTGCCTTGGGGAGGCCAGAAACCAGGGGCAGCTCCTTTTTGAAGCCAATGTGGCCTGAGATGGGCTTCAGTATGACCTTACAACTGAATTCTTCCCATGTGGTTTCAGCAGCTCACCTTCCCTGGGAAATCAATACGCATATTCTTTCCCCTTTTATCATCGTTGAAGTCAGAGCATGAATATTCTCGGTGTGTTAATATATTCACAGAGTGTTGGCTGGTTGGTTGGAGTCTGTCTCAAAAAGATTCCATGCCAACTTGAATCCTTAAAGACTACACAATTCTAAATTTTACATTAATTCTCCAACTTCATTGAACAAGATACAACTTTCTTTGCATTTCAGTGGCTTTGTTTTTCTTCGACTGATTTGTCCTGCTATCCTGAACCCAAGGATGTTTAATATCATCTCAGGTGAGTATGGGCTTCAGATTGAATTCATACTTTATACAGTAGCAGGCATAAAATTACTGTAGTGTCTGATGCAGCAAAATATGAAGTTTTTTTGAATGTTGTGTCCAAAGTCATGTTCTCTATCTCACTTCTCCATGAGGAAGCCAACAAATGCTTTTCACCCTTAGAAGTCAGATTGTGGTATTAAATAATATAATCCTGAGTTAAAAGTCTAGTAATCTCGACTATATTCTAGCAGTGTGAAAAATGTACAGGAAATTCCATGGTATCTCTTGAGTTAGCAAGATTTATAAAGTTGAAAATGTGTTTGCAGAGTGTGGAATACACCTGTGCACCTAGAAAATTACGCTGGAACACCTTGTTCTAAGGTGCAGCTTCCAGCCATCGGGGAAGTCTTTGCTTTGGCTCGTTAAGTCCAGTCAATCTCCAGTAGGGAATCTTGGAGATGGGAGAGGGGTGGCTTTGAGAAAGGGTGGGGTGGAGATCTCAGTTGACTTAAAGGATGTGTGTAGGAGAGTTCCCATGGGATGGCCTCAGGAAATGTTCTCATGCCATCAAGTTTTATCCTGTTTTTTGGTGCTCTTTTGATACCATTTATAGTAATTAAATGAAACAGCAACAGGGATCACTCCTGTTTGTTGACCCCGGGGCTGTGGAACTGCTGGCTGGTGTCTGATAGCATCCCCCAGACAGCTCGTAGGGGTGATGGGGATGGTGGGCCCATCAGGGACCACATCTGGCAGCTGCTGGTGTGGCACCTTCCTGTCATGAGGCATTAGTGGCGAGGGCATGGATTATCCTGTGGCAGTTGCCTTACACACCTAGAAATGTTTGTGTGCATTTTTAACTTCTATGGGAGGAGAAAAGGAAAGGCATAAACTACTGAAAACTCTATTACTAAAATTGCTTAATATTAAAAGTTTGCATATGTTATGCTTCATCTTTGTTTTCTGTTGGGTGGTTGTTTTTTTTTTCTTGGCAAAGATCACCCCATGCTGGAGGGCATTCAGTCGCAGTAGCCACTGCTCTTCCTCCTTCCCTCCCTAGCAGTTTCTTGATTTTTACCAGTAAAACACCAAACTGGAAATAAAAGAAAATAGGAAATCTGATTCAGATTTCTGAATCCTGATTTCTGATTCAGAAAAGTTGTTTTTTTTTTTTTCTCCCTTTGTTCACAGACAGTTTTAAAGACAATGTAGCATGTTTTCTATCATCTCTCTTTAAGCTATACTAAGTGGGAAGGGCTGTGTCGAACAGAAAGTTCCTTTCTCTCACCCAGTAATCATTTCCATCCGTGCTTTGGAGAGAGAAAGCACTTGAGGAACATGGGCTGGTACACAGTGACACTTTCTTTAGGATTATATTATCTTCTGGTAATTTCCAAGTTAGGTACCTCCTTGCACACCTTGCACTGTGTCTGCAGGTGTAAAAAAGTTACCTCTAAACTTTAGTATAAATCCCTTTTAAGCTTGTCTGTCACTGTTAAAGCCTTGTTTTGTATGCAACTATTACAGAAAATCAGATGTTAATACTCATGTATTCTTGTGGATGTTACTAAAACAATGTAAGATTTACTTCACCAAGTGACAGCTTCCACATGCAGTTCTGTTATAATATTAAAAATATTTTATTCTGTGAAAAAGGGTAAATTGGAGAAGAGCTTTCCCTTCACGTGACTGCTGTTGGTTGTAAGTGGAATGGCCAGTAACTCTCTGCTTTGTTTTCCTGCCAGATTCTCCTTCCCCCACTGCTGCAAGAACACTGACGCTGGTCGCCAAGTCTGTGCAGAATTTAGCAAATCTGGTTGAATTTGGAGCCAAGGTAAATACAATTTTGCACACACAGAACAGCCCAGAACTACTTTTCCAGTACATTTCAATGTTTCTCTGTAACACAGGCAAAAATCCGTTGTGGTTTTCTCCTGCAAAGCCTGATGTGTGACCCGTTTCTCCTCACCAGCAAGGAGGCCTCGTTACTGCAGTTTCTTCATTTAGAGCTAAGCAGGGTGTTGATCTGATCTAGAGCAGTAGCTCAAAGTCTGGTCACCTTGGGAGGAGCCATAATCATTTGAGAGGAAACGATCTAGAAACCCCTGCTCATGACTGGGTACATCCCATGAAGGCTTTGAATCCGGTAGTAGGAACACCAGCAATGGTCTGTTACAATAATTAATGGACAAACGACTGCCCCAGTAGCTATCAGAGTGTGATCTAACCACGTATTGATGAGAACACAGCTAAACTCAGCAGGCATTTGTTGCAGAGACAACAGTGGAAGTTTGTGGAGCGTTGTTTTTTACCGTTTTCAACAGAAAAGGTGGCAGTCACACTCGGTGTTTCCTGTGTTAGAGGGAGGGGTGGGAGTGGAAGGGCAGGCAGAATTCCCTCCACAGCAGGTGTCCACACTTCCTTCTGGAATATCTGTATCAAGGAGACAGCTGAGAATTGCTAGAGGGATGAGTGGGCAGGAGTCTGAAGGATAAATATTACGCCTTAAACAGACGCAACTTTTTTTCGCATTTCCATTATTTGATGACAAAGGGGAGGTCTCTCTCAGTAATATTGGCATGCTCCTGTACACAACCTTGGAATGATTCCACATCCCATGCACGTGTTCTGTCTGTATAGTAATTAATTTTGAGATTGAGACTAATCAGGCCTGAATTCCCATCTTAGTAGAGATTAACTGATTCTGAAACAAATGAAGAACTGCCAACCTCTGACTCTTCCCCCTCCCTCACTTTCACCCTGCATTTCCTTACTCCTTAGGTTTGTATTGTCTGTGGTGGAGCATTTCAAAGCACCCCTTCTATTTGTACTCACTGTCATATCGTTAGACATATTTAATATTGTAAATCAAGTCTACATGTTGCACTAAAAAGCCCCAGCTTTCGATAAAGTTTCTATTATGACATGAAAAGAATGCCAGCAATGGTCTGCCTTGGTTCCCAGGCCAAAACACAGTTGAAAAATAAATCTGCTGACTTAAGCATCATGAGAGTGACTTCAGGCATGAGGAAGTTATTTCTCTGACACGCATAACTTGGCATATAAGGGTTAATGGAAGAAGAAGAAAGAGGGCACTTAGTCCTGATCATACCTCTGACAGTGGAGCAATTTGTTCATGGCAGCTACGTAGCCAGAGACATTCATCTTAATGCAAATTCATGCCAGTTTGCACGTGTAAGAAAACTTCCTGAATATAGCAAAATGCCAAATTCCGCAGTCTTTTGACTGGCTGCCCACTGGAGAGTAGAAATTCATTTGAAAAAATAAAACCAGTCCAGATGACATCCTTGTTTGGCAGTGTCACTTGCCTGACTGCGCTGTGTGTGCTGCAGGTGTGACAATTACCTTGGCATTGATTTGTTCTAATGAATGCTTTTTAAAATTGCTAGGAGCCATATATGGAAGGGGTAAATCCATTCATCAAGAGCAACAAACATCGCATGATCATGTTTTTGGATGAACTTGGGGTAAGTGGTTAAAAAAACTTTTACTGGAAGTTACACAGTAATATTGTAAAGGAAAATTCTTTACACTTATTAATACTTATTTGCACTTATAAAAATGCATCAGCTCCCACACAATTTTCAGTTCTTGCAGCTGAATAAATTTTTTTACGTGTGTTTAGAAACTGCAGATTGCTGTCCTGTCACACCCAATTAAAACCATCAAGTGTCATCTTAGACTTGCTCAAATATATTTTACAGCTAAGGATTAGGAATTTTGGCCAAAAATACAAATCTTTAAAATCATGTTTAAAAATAAGAATTCTTATGTATAACTTGTTGGATGGTTTTGACCAAAGATTGAAATTATTTTATGCTTTAAAAAGTACTAGGCTGAATTTCAGTTATTTGTTACCAAATGCGTCACTGCATGCACTCTAGGTTTTGTAGTTTGAAAGTGACCTGCAGTTACTCTATTCTTTTAAACTTTTAGGGTTTTGTGTGTGATTTATATAGCAGGAGTTATGTCCTCCTGTTATACATGTGTATTTTTAAAACAAGAATTAATTTTAAAACCAAGATGAAAAAAATATGTCAAGCTTCTTGAATTGATCCCTTAAAAGTGACTTAGAAGACACATCAGAATATTTCCACAGGGTATAAGAATGAGTGTGCTATTGGGGCAGGTTGCTATGTCATCTTTTTTTGGTTAAATTGCAACTTCTGCATATTATGATATGTCAGTTTTCTTTAAGTGACAGATTTTGCATGAGGTCTGTGAGAACTGTTGGTTTGAGAGTAACTGTTGGATTAATATACCGTTCTAATTGCAGCATTGTTTTACGACCAATTCAGTGAGTTGATAGTGACAGATTTTGCTGAATTTTCATTGCTGCTGTTCTCTCCTTCAGAAGGGAAAAAATTCACCTGAAGATGGATCTCCCCTTGTTTAGGGGAAGGTCATGAGCCTCTGTACGCAGCAGCTTTCTGGTCAGCTCGGTGGTAGTGTATCAATACCAGATCGTTTGGGAACAACCCTTCCAGCAGGAGCAGAAACTGCAGTTTACTCATAAAACACATGCTTGTGGCAAGGAAAAACCACATAATTTCACAGAATCTTCTGGGTTGGAAGGGACCTTAAAGATCATCTTGTCCAACCGTCAACCTAACTGACAAAAATAGACACCCACACAACAAACAAGGAGCATCATCACTAAACCATACCTCCCAGCACTACATCAACCCGGCTTTTGAACACCTCCAGGGATGGGGCCTCAACCACCTCCCTGGGCAGCCCATTCCAATGGCTGATAACTCTTTTGGTGAAAAAATTTTTCCTAATATCCAGCCTGAACCTCCCCTGGCGCAACTTGAGGCCATTTCCTCTTGTCCTGTCGCCTGTGACTTGAGAAAAGAGACCGACCCCCACCTCTCTACACCCTCCTTTCAGGGAGTTGTAGAGAGCAATAAGGTCTCCCCTCAGCCTCCTCTTCTCCAGGGTGAATAACCCCAGCTCCCTCAGCCTCTCCTCATAAGACTTATTCTCCAGACCCCTCACCTTCTTTGTCACCCTTCTCTTGTAATAGGATGATGGACTGGAGGCTTAGCTGGAAGGATTTCAAGTTTGTAGCACTTGCTTGTGGTGTTGGCCGAGCTGTAATGTACCTTGCTGTGTACCCGGGTTCTCGGTGCCCTAAATCCACTCTCCTGCTTCTCCCTGCAGAACGTTCCTGAGCTTCCTGACACTACAGAGCACTCGAGGACCGACCTGTCCCGCGACCTGGCGGCGCTGCACGAGATCTGCGTGGCGCACTCGGACGAGCTACGGACGCTCAGCAACGAGCGAGGTGTAATGCAGGTGAGGTCCTCCTCTGCACCAGGGTGCTTTTGTGGCCTTTCTGGCATTTCTGGTGCATTTCACCAGCAGGTTATGAGCTGTAAAGGTAAGTCCTTAGACCCTAGTTTTGTTTCCTCATGCAACAAAACCAAAGCGGTTTTGCAAAGTTTCTAGAGGAAGCCTAAACCCACAAAACTGCTGTCTCCTGACAGCGTCTCTAGGTCGTTAAGTTATAGGATCTTGAGGTTTTTTTTTTCGGTTGAGAACTAAATTTACTTCTGTTAGCTTTCCACTGATACCTCATTTCTGCTTCCTGATCTGCCAGTCCATCTGTAGACCAACGGGGCACGCTTTCCTAGCAGCCCCCAATGGTCTGTAGCAGCACACTCTGTAGCCTCCCTGTTAAACCACAAAGCAGCAGAAAGGTCCATGGGTGGAGAGGCAGAGTTCATAACGCTGTTTGAGACTTCTCTTTTGAAGGTAATGTCTTACTGATGAGGGAATCGGCTGTTTCCTCTTTCTTCTTTTTTTTTTGGTTTTGCTTTAATATATTTTAAGCTAGCTAGTAGTAGTTCTGATAGGCTGATGCTGGAAGAGCTTCTGAAGCAGGACTGTTCTGTTTAACATCATGGTTTTACCAACTCTCTTTCTACAGCACGTTCTTAAGAAGCTGTTGGCCATTACAGAACTGCTCCAACAGAAACAGAATCAGTATTCAGTGTCCAACAACACCAGGTAGCAGCCCTCTACCTGAACTCTGCATGGATCCAGCATGCCCAACGTTAACGGCGACTCACACCAGTATCACTTTTCTTCTTGCTCTTGCCAAAAATAGCACACCCTGTCACATTCCCAGTGATGTGTGAACTATGCAAAAAGAAAACAAAGATCCTGTTGGTGAATGATTGTACCAGCAGCTTTTTTTTTTTTTTTTTTTTTTAAGCTATCTGTGCAGGACATTTGCCCTTTTTTTTTTTTTTTTCCACTTGGAAACAGTTTTCATGACCTCTGAGCCTTGGTGTACAGTTCACCTTCCGCAAAGAAAATGCTGTGACTCTGTCTTGGACTTGGAAAATTACTTTTCAGCACCTCTAGTTGCCAAAGTTCCGCTGTCCCGTTGGAAAAGAATTATCAACTGACATGAAAAGAAACGTGTTGTTCTGACAGCCACATATAACTGGATAACATTTCTTACTGTAATTTCTGACTGGTTACAATAATTACGACTTCTGACTGTTTCAACCACTTTAACTTGTATTTACAGTTTCCAGAGTTTTGATGTTATGGTAGGAACAATCTTTACTGTACACTTTTTATACCATGCTGTTTCTCTTGCTGGAGTCATGTTGAAAGAGAATATGCAGAATGGGTCTTGTCAGCTTTATTTTTTTGATGTGCCACTGATTCAGTTTGAATAGTTCTTCCATCGAGAACTGTGTATCCAGATAAATCACAATGCTTTTGTAAAATGTTTACAACAGTAAATAATTTGAATTCAGTAAATTTATTGATCATTGTATCAGACATGCATGCATTCATTAAACCATTTTATAAAATAGGTATTGGTTGGTCTTTTGTGTACTGTAAGTCTAGCATAAATACTATTTTTATAAGTGAAAAAATAAGTTTATAAAATAAATCAAGCTGCAGATCAACTCTTTATGGCAACTGGCTAACTTTGGCTGCTGTGGAAATTTTTTGTGGTGTCTACAAATGTGATGTACTACAAAATGTTCACGTGGTGTCACTTTTTGGCATGAATCTTCCGCATAGTGTAAACTTGTCCTTATACCTTAATTTATACATATATTATGGGGTGAGAAAGGAGATGTTAAAACTGCTTAAAAAATTAAAATAAGCGGTTGATTCAGAGGGTATTTCAGCAGCACTGTTTGTAACTTTTCTAGGCTGTGGTCTAATAAGGAATAAAAGGATGCTGAGATGCACTGACAAGGTTAATGAGATAATTCCATAATTAACTGTGCCATGTGAACATGGTTGTGTTCATCAGGTGCTGGAAGGGGCTCTGATGTCTCCCTGGAGCCTTCTCTTCTCCAGGCTGAACAACCCCAACTCTCAGCCTGTCTTCACAGCAGAGGTGCTCCATCTCTCTGATCATCTTCATGTCCCTCTGCTGGATCTGTTCCAACAGGTCCATGTCCTTCCTGTCTTGAGGACTCCAGAGCTGGAGGCAGTGCTCCAGGTCAGGTCTCAGCAGAGTAGAGGGGTAGAATCACCTCCCTCATCCTGGCCATGCTGCTTTTGATGTAGCCCAGGATGTGGCTGGCTTTCTGAGCTTTCATGTCGAGCTTCTCATCCACCAACATCCCCAAGTCCCTCTCAGGGTTGCTCTCCAGCTTTTCCTGTTCCCAGTGGCACTAACTTGTGCAGGCTGGGTTTATCTCTGGGTTCCTACTGCAATACTAGCCTGTGCCTTTAGGTCTGCAGCCAGAGCTCCCAGGTGTTGTGGGTGCTAGGCTTGGAGACAGAGGTGATGCTGTTAATGCAGCCTAGTGAAGTCAAACCTGTTTGCAAGGGCTTGGTGTTACCGAGTTCCTTTTTTTAGATCATCCCGTAAAACCATATCTCAGAGGAAAAGGTCATAAACAGTCTATTTCTGCTCGTAGTTCTCTCTCTCTCTCTCCTGTTAGGTCACACAAAAAACAACCCCAGTTTGTAACTACTGCTGAAGGCTCTGCCTACAGCTCCCAACCCCTTCAGAATCTAAGTACACAACTTAAACCCTGTTAAATCACACTTCCTGCACTTAATTATGAATGCACTAATTATGTATGGTGTCAGGCCTTCTGATGTGAAATTGCCATGGCTGCTTTTCTTCCCTGACTAGTCAGCTGCTGACCCTGCTGTAGGATTTGTCAAAAACAGAGTGGATAAAGTGGTGTATTTTGTAGATTTAGTATAACATGGTAAAAATTAACTTTAGAAAAGAGATTTGACTATTTATCTATTACACACAAAATGCAGGGATGAGCATGAAACTAGGAAACTCCTGAAGTTGCATTTATGTGTGTGTATTATAAAACTGCTTATGATGTCCCAAAACAGTACATGAACAAGAAATAGATTTTGCTCTAGATTTGGAATACATCTAACTATTTAGGAAGACTTTTAAAACCTTCTTCTCAGCTCTCCCCAGGTAAGTTAGTCACGGCTGCAGAGCAAGTTGCAAAGGTGTGATTGTTGCTTTCCATATTGTAAAACACGTTGCTGCAGCCCCTTCACACACTTGAGAGGGGCTTCCCAAATGTACCAAGTGCTATGGGCAGGGCTGTAGCCTTTTAGCTGCTTCCCTGGGTGACATTTCTTAGGGAAAATATTTCTTATTAATCTTTGACTTTCAATGGAAAGCGCAATGAACTTTTAAAAACAAGTTTTATTGCGAAGATATTAAAAACCAACAGAATAAATACCTCTTGATATAATGTAAGGACCCTGGGGCAGAGAGTGCCTGTGGTGGCAGGATGCCGACTGCCTCCAGGGCTACACTGAGTCCATAAGATCATCGTCTGTCCACTCTTCCTAAGGGAAAAGGAAAAAAGAACACGTTAAGTTTCCTTTTAGATTAAAATCATGCAGACCCAGCCATTTTAGTAGCCCCTTTTTGAGGTTTATCCCCTGCTTTTTCGTTGTGAACAAGTAATGTAGAGATTTCCACAAGAGCTCATATCCCAACCTTTTACTAAAATCTTGTGCCTTTCCATGGCTGTACCCACCCAGCACCCTGGGTGTTTCATCTGTCATTTCCAACTGATGAGCTCTCCATGCCAGTTACAGCCTTGCTATTGATACTAACTTCAGCTGCAAACGATTAAATCCAGAAATAAAATCTCAGAAGTAGATTAGAACCAACTGTGCACTTCTACATTACAGCCCAATTACTTACAGCTACAAATACTGTTAATATCAGCCAGCTACAGGATTAGCAAGGGCTCAAGGTCTGAGCAGTATGCACATACTATTGGCTTTCCAAAAATTAAGCACACTTTTTCCTTTATGTCCTGGCCAGGTCAGATCTGCTCTCACATGTGATAATTACCCAGAAATGAAGCTATAGAAGTACAAACTCTTGGCAGTTCATGTACATCAGTATTCAAAAATCCTACGATTCACGAGCTGTTAAAACTCTGCAAGAGCTTGTCGTGAAATGCTGCAGGTTCTGTGAATTTCCCCAGTCAGTTTATGCCTTTGGAAAAAGAACTGTGAACGTGAATTAACAAGAAATGCCCAAATCAAAGCTCTCTCAAGTTATGCTTCTCTCTAAAGTTATGCTTCGAATTCAACTGAGTGTCCAGTGAAAAGTTACAAAAGTGCTAGTTTTACAGAGCTGCCAGTTTCAATATGCTTTTTAAGACTGGCATTTGGAGTAAACACTAGTCAAAGTGTTTGCAGCGTTAAACAGTTACCATAAAATATGCTTGAGGTTCCTCATTTTGTTTGAACATTCTTTCAATGCTGATTGTATTACAATCTTGGTCAAATCATTTATTAGATTCTAGTCTGACATTGTAGCATCAACCTACTGTGATAATTTGTAAAAGCAAGACTCCTTGAATTATACAAAACCCACACATCTGCATTTTATGTTAAGATTTTGACAGGCAACGCTCTTCAGCTGTTTGCAAGGTTTATTCAATGACCAAAAAAAGGTGTCTTATACTATCAGGTTGTACAATGTCTGATAAAGAAAATTCCAGTTAAAAAGTGTGTTTCACAAAGCTATTCTCCAACAGAACATTTCCTCTACAACTTCCAGTCAATGTTACAAACGAAAGCTCTGAAAGGTATTCAGATTAGATCTGAAGGATTGCTTTACTTCTTTATTTTTTGTTGAATCACCCTCTTCAGTCTATCTCCTCCTCATTTATACTGGGTCTTATTACCTCAGTTACTGGCTACACATCTGTAATTTATGCAAGCCTTGCTAGCACATTGCCTGATGTAGAAATTGGGTTCAACATCTGACTTTGTGCCAGAAGCCAAAGAAAGTAAATGAAAACAGAAAACTTCCACAAATAAGCCTGCTTATTTCAGCATGTACTCACTAATCTCGTCCACAGTCTGAGGACCGTGTTTCCATCTGTAGAGCTAGGATTTCTCCTTGAGAATTCCATTCATGGAATCATGGAATTGTCGGAGTTGGAAGGGACCTCTAGAGATCATCCAGTCCAACCCCCCTGCCAAGGCAGGGTTGCCCAGAGCACATCACTCAGGAGCATCCAGGTGGGTCTTGAAGATCTCCAGAGGACTCCACGACCTCCCTGGGCAGCCTCTGCCAGGGCTCTGTCACCCTCACCCCAAAGTTCTTCCTCAGATTTGAATGGAACTTTTATGTTCCTGCTTGAGCCCGTTGCCCCTCGTCCTGTCACTGGGAACCACTGAAAAGAGTCTGGCTCCAACATCCTTCAACTCTCCCTTTAGATACTTATAAATAAGGTCTCCCCTCAGCCTTCTCTTCTCCAGGCTAAAGAGCCCCAGCTCCTTGAGCCTTTCCTCGTAAGGGAGGTGCTCCAATCCCTCCATCATCTTAATTGCCCTGTGTTGGACTCTCTCCAGTAGTTCCCTGTCCCTCTTGAACTGGGGAGCCCAGAACTGGACACAGTACTCCAGTTGTGGCCTCACCAGTGCAGAGTAGACGGGAGAATGACCTCCTTTGACCTACTGGCCACACTCCTCCCTGTGCAGCCCAGGATTCCATTGGCCTCTTGGCAACAAGGGCACACTGCTGGCTCATGGTTTGCCATCCACCAGGACTCCCAGATCCTTCTCCTCAGTAGTGCTTCCCAGAAGATCGATCCCTAACCTATATTGGTGCCTGGGGTTCTTCCTCCCCAGGTGCAGGACCCTACATTTGTCCTTGTTGAACTCATGAGGTTCTTCTCTGTCCAGCTCTCCAGCCTGTTCAGGTCACGCTGGATGGTGGCACAGCACTCTGGGGTGTTGGCCAGCCCTCCCAGTTTGGTATCATCAACGAAGGAATCATTGCTGAGGATACACTCTGTCCCCTCGTCCAGGTCATTGATGAATATGTTGAACAGGACTGGGCCGAGTATTGACCCCTGGGGGACACCACTGGTCACAGGCCTCCAACTTGACCTTGCTCTATTAATGACAACCCTCTGAGTTCTGTCACACAACCAGGACTCAGTCCACCTCACTGCCCCTCATCTAGCCCACACTTCCTTAATTTTCTAATGAGGATGTTATGGGAGACAGTGCCAAAAGCCTTGCTGAAGTCAAGGTAGATGTCATCTGCTGCTCTCCCTTCATCTAGCCAACCAAGTTACAACATCCTAGAAGGCTATCAGATTGGTCAAGCATGATTTACTCTTGGTAAATCCGTGTTGACTAATACCAATACCTTCTTGATCTTCAATGAGTTTGGAGATGACGTCCAGAATGAGCCGCTCCATTATTTTCCCCGGGACAGAGGTGAGACTAATTGGCCTGTAGTTCCCTGGGTCCTCCTTCTTGCCCCTTTTGTAGACTGGTGTGATATTTGCCTTCCTCCAGTCCTCAGGGACTTCTCCTGTTCTCCAAGATCTCTCAAGAATGATGGAGAGTGGCTCAGACATAACATCCACCAGTTCTCTCAGCACTCGTGGGTGCATCCCATCAGGGCCCATGGACTTGTGGATGTCTAGTTTGGCCAGGTGGTCTCTAACCCACTCCTCCCCAACAGAGGGGGAGTCTTCCTCTCTCCAGACCCTCTCTCTTGTCTCCAGGGTCTGGGATTCATGAGGGGCAGCTTTGGCAGTGAAGACCGAAGCAAAGAAGGCATTCTGCAGCTCCGTCTTCTCTGTGTCTTCCACCACCAAGGCACCCACCTCATTCATCAGCGGGCCCACATTTTCCCTAGTCTGCCTTTTTTTATTGATATATTGAAAAAAGCTCTACCTATTATCTTTAACTGTTGTTGCCAAGTTAAGTTCTCCTTGGACTTTTGCCCTTCTAACTTTTCTACAGCACACCTTTGCAACACCTTGATACTGTTCATAAGTAGGCGACCCCCTTCTCCAGAGACTGTAGACCTTCCTCTTCTCCCTGAGCTCCAGCCAAAGCTCTCTATTTAGCCAGGCTGGCCGCCTTCTCTGTCAGTTCATTTTATGGGACCTGGGGATGGCTTTATCCTGTGTTTTGAGAGTTCCTCCTTGAAGTATGACCAGCCTTCCTGGGCACTTTTGCCCTTCAGGACTGTCTCCCAAGGGACACTCTCAACCATTCTCCTAAACAGGCCGAAGTCTGCCTTACGGAAGTCCAAGGTGGCCATTCTGCTGGCTCTCTGACTCGCTTCTGCAAGAATTGAAAACTCTATGATTTCGTGATCACTCTGCCCCAGATGACCTTCAACCTTTACATCCCCCACGAGACCTTCTCTGTTAACAAGCAGCAGGTCCAGTAGGGCACTTTCTCTGGTTGGTTTGCTCACCAGCTGTGTTAGGAAGCTGTCTTCCACACACTCTGGGAACTTCCAGGACTGTTCCCTCTCTGCTGTGTTGTATTTCCAGCAGATATCTGGGAAGTTGAAGCCCCCCACAAGAACAATGCTGAGTGATTGTGAGAGCTCTGCCAGTTGCTGATAAGAGTATTTCACCAGCTACTACATCCTGGTTTGGGGGGCTGTAATAAACTCCCACCATGATATCTGCCTTGTTGGCCTTCCCCTTGATTCTAACCGATGAACACTCTACCTTGTCACTTCCTCTGGGAAGTTGAAGCCCCCCACAAGAACAATGCTGAGTGATTGTGAGAGCTCTGCCAGTTGCTGATAAGAGTATTTCACCAGCTACTACATCCTGGTTTGGGGGGCTGTAATAAACTCCCACCATGATATCTGCCTTGTTGGCCTTCCCCTTGATTCTAACCGATGAACACTCTACCTTGTCACTTCCATTAAGTTCTATGCATTCAAATGTGTTTCTGACATGGAGGACCACCCCACCACTTCTCCTTCCTTGTCTACCCTTCTGAAGAGTTGGTAGCCACCGATAACAGCCCTCCAGTTGTGTAGGTCTTCCCACCACATTTCTGTGATGGCAACAATATCATAGTTTCCTGCTGTACAATGGCCTCCAGCTCCTCCTGTTTGCTGCCCATGCTGAGTGCATTTGTGTAGAAGCACTTAAGCTGGGCTAATTGTCCTGTCACTTTTGGAGGGGGCCAAGCCCCAATACCCTCCTGACCATGCTTAGATCCTTCTGTGGTTGCTGACTTATCACTATCCCTGATCTCATCACTACCATGTGCGTTACCATCCACCATTACTGAGACATTATAATCACAGAATAGAATCACAGAATCATCTAGGCTGGAAGAGACCCTTGGGATCATCGAGTCCAACCATCTACCCTCCTCTAAAGTTCTCCCCTACACCCTATCCCCCAACATCACATCTAAACGGTTCTTAAACACAGCCAGGGATGGTGACTCAACCACCTCCCTGGGCAGCCTGTTCCAATGCCCGACCACTCTCTCTGTGAAGAATTGTTTCCTAATGTCCAGTCTCATCTGAGATATTATCACCATATCTCGCCTCAAGTGAAATGGCAGGCTGGAGGCTATCCTTAGGCTCATCTCTAGTGCCCCCTTCCCCCTTCATATCTAGTTTAAAGCCCTGTCGATGAGCCCTGCTAACTCCTGCCCCAAAATTCTTTTCCCCCTCTGGGACAGCTGTATCCTGTCTGGCACTGGCAGGCCAGGTGTCTGGTGTAGCCACCTTGTGCTCAAAAAACCCATAGCACCGCCGATAACACCAGTCACAGAGCCACAAGTTATCTGCTGCCTCTTCCTGTCAATTTCCTTATTGGGAATAAGGAAATCATCCCACTGGAGGGATAGATGAGAACACAACCTGCCTTCCTGTTCCCTTGAGCAGCCGTCCCAAGGCTCTGAAGTCTCTTTTAATTGATTTTGGCCTTCTCCTACCCATTCCATCACTACCCACCTGAAATACTAACAGGGGGTAATAATCAGAGGGGTTTATTAGGTCTGGGAGTTTGTCCATCACATCCCTGACCCGTGCCCCAGGGAGGCAACAAACTTCCCTGTGTAGCGGGTCAGGGCAGCATATTGGTCCCTCTGTCCCCCTCAGCAGAGAGTCACCCACAACTATGACCCTTCTGCTTTTCCTTTGGTGCTAGTAGTGATGTTGTGTCTATAGTGATGTGTACTGTCTGACTGCTCTAGTCCTGGTGTGCCATCCTCCTCTCCAACGGCCAGTTCCTCCTGCAGGACTCCATACCTGTTCTGCAGGGGGAACTGGGGGGCTGGGAGGGGACCCACCTGCTTCCCCGAGCAGGGACCAGTTTCCATTCCCCCTCTTCTCTCAGATCTCCTCCTATTGCTTGGGGACAAGAGGGGAGGGGGTCCTCCAATTTACATGGGGGCTCAACCTGTTCCCCTACTCTTCTATTCCCAGCTCCCCTATTCCTGGCCTTCCAAAACCTCCTTTCATCAAAATAGCTGTGAAACTGAGATTTAGATGTTTCCCCTCACTGGCATCACAGAGTTTCACATGCTGGAATTAAGTACCAAGATTTATGCTGTTCTACATCTTGTCAAAAGAGTTTCAAAGCACAGGAAACAGCTGGGAGGATGGTCTTTGTGTTCTTCCCCCTCACCACAAAAGACCAGAGTATTTAAGAACATTCCCAAACTCAGGCTCGTATAAACTCTGGCTAATTTTTAAAAAAAAAGAGTTGAAAAAGATTCAGTCTGAGGAACACATAAAAGAGTACTAAGAGATGCAGAAGTTTGTCTCAGCAGCTATGTCACTTTTGTCTTGAAAGTTAAGAGTAGAAAAACAACTACTTGTGTAATACACTTACTGACCTCATCCATTTTAGATTTCTTTCCGACGTATTCATCATCTTCGTAACCTTTCCTCTTCCTCCTAATTCCCATCCAGGAAAAAAGTGAAATGGTTAGGTATTTTTATAAGTCAAAGTCTCCTTACTTGGCCACGAGATTAGATTACAGACATATTTGCCACATAAACTACGGAAGCCTCAGCTAGCTGCTTGCTGGAAGTTCGCAGTGGGTGAAAAGGGCAGAAAAGAAAAAACAGGCAGTCCTTTTGCCATCCACACATTTTAAGAAAACATTAACCCTGTACATTGATTCTTGTGTTAATCACGTGATTTTAAAGCCCCTGATTCTCATTACATATGACATCAAGTGGCCTTAGAAGCCACCCAGGATTCCAGTTGTGTGTTACAAAATAATCAGCGTTAGAGCTTTCTGTGCAGATCAGTGCAAATGAACATATTTACGTATTACTGAAAGCACTGATGTTGAGTCTTGGTTCTCAGCTTCCAGCAGACACTCAAGGAGTGAGCATGTGAACAGACATCCTTGGGTGCACATTTAGATGTTTGCATTTCTGATCACTCACACAGATCAGAGAAAGTTAATATTTCTATAGCAATAGAAGAAGGCAGAAGATTAACACCTCAAAGAATAAGTAAGTATCTACTCACGGGTTCGTATTATGCGAAAGCTCCGAGGTGTGACACTTCTCTAATTTCTGTTTTAGTGCAGCAACCTCTTCAGGTCTTGGCAGCTCGTATTTTTTTATAAGGTTCTTCATGCCTACAGTGGCAACAACACAGCTCCAAGGAAATTAAATAATCTCTGCTCTATCTTGTGAACTACACAAGCTTACCAATCAGCAGTACAGCTACTGTTACTGCTTATCCCTCATACTTAGGCTTGAGCCAACAGTTTAGCCCCCCCTTCCACAGTTACACATTTTCAAGCAGCTTGTACTAAAGAAAAAAAACAAACCTACACCAAACAAAAAAAATCAGAATAGTAGAAAGAGAAAAAACAGAATGTAGGAAGTTTTAAAGTCCACACCTCTGTAAGGTTTTGAAAGCATCGTATCTAGTTTTTTAATAGACTCCAAGGATGCTACAAGGCAACATGCAACATATTGCAAACAGTTGAGAAAAAGCCAACTGTGTAAAATCCTCGTGTTTTCAAAGCAAGCATTGGACATTCAAACTCCCAAACTGCTTGCTTGCAAAAGCTCCCACCCCACATAGCCCTCAAGCTGGAGAGGATCGAAGATCAGAGGTGTAAGACTGAACTACCATCTTACACTCAAGGATTAATTCTAAATGTCATCCATCAAGGTACAGCAGTAGGTGAGCACAAAGAACTACCCTTAAACAAGTCATTATTATAATTGGGTCTGGATTTCCTCAAGGTCACATTATTCTGCCAACAAGCTGCAAAATACACAGGGATTTTTTGCATACATTTTACCTCAGTTTTAAAAAAAAAGAAAAGATTGGTTTCAATCTTGTTAAGAATGCAAACTAAATATACAGCTACCCCACAAGAAACAAGACCTTTCCCTCTACCACCAGTTCTCTGTAAAACTAGTAACTTCCAGATGCTTCAAAATTTCCTTCCAGCCATCATTTGTTTACAGAAAAGCTGCCTTTGGGCTAAAGCTGCCTTCCAGAATTATGCAAGTGAAGAGTAAGGGATCCCAGCATTTCCTTTGCATCTCAGCAATGGAAACCTGAAGACAGGATTTGTTAGCAGGAAGAGAAAAGGAAGAGTAACTCTAAATTTAAATTGAATTTATAAAACTTATTTGTAGACCCTGAGTGGCTTTTATGGTACATTTACTACTTAAGTCAGTGTAGTCAAAGGACTGGATTTCCAGTGCTATCATTCCTGTTTACAAAGGCCTGTAGTGACAGGACGAGGGGAAATGGCTTCAAGCTGGAGGGGAACAGATTTAGACTGGAGATTAGAAGGGGGTTCTTTACTGTGAGGGTGGTGGAGCACTGGAACAGGTTGCCCAGGGAGGTGGTTGAGGCCCCATCCCTGGAGATATTCAAGGAGAGGCTCGACGAGGCCCTGGGCAACCTGGTCTAGTTGGGGGTGTCCCTGCTGACTGCAGGGAGGTCGGACTAGATGACCCTTGGAGGTCCCTTCCAGCCTGGGCAATTCTATGATTCTATGATTCCCCCATTTTAAATGCATGCATTAGCTTAAAGTATTAAATAACACATTAGTTACTGGAAATTCTGTATCCCAGCCTTTTCATTTAATTAAAATAAAGCTAGTAATCAATGTAATACATTTCCCATTATATTAGCTAAACCATGCTAGCATTCTTGGTATTTTTATATATATACCTGCGTGTGTGTGTTTGTGTATATATGTATATATATGTATTTTCTCACACTAACAAACCTAAACAACTTTTGAAACACCTGCATAGCTGCAAAACAGAAGTGATGTATAAATCCTGGTGCATCACTTAACAAGAATCACTTCGCTCAGATAAGGTACCCTCTGGTGGCAGAAGTAGCTACATGCAGGTTTTTGCCTGAAGCTGCAATTTTTAAGTAACAGTGCTGGAAAAGAGGGATTTCACCCTGACTTACAACAGCCATCATCTAGTTCCCAAAGCAGATCTCTTACTTTTCAGTCAGTTGCATGCACTTAACTGACTGTAACACTATTGTTCTGAGAAGCATCAGGCTCTTTGCCTTTTAACCTCATCTGTTTATATCACAGGTAAGTCTCGGTGTTCTCTCCCCTGTATCCACTCACATGTTGGGTAGTTCACACTACTGCCCACGTCTTATGCCAGCTCTGCATTGAAAAAAATCCCTTGAAGTGCACCTTTCTGCTTAAACCTTTTGTTGTTCGGAAAAAGCCATTTTTTCTTCCTTTAGAAACACTGTTTATCATATTTTTCCAATGTTTACTTACATTTCATGCCATCTAGTAGCTTGGCCAAAGACAGTCTGTCGTCTTTCAGCATCAGACTTTCTGATAAATAACTGCAGAGAGACATAGAAGAGTAAGTTCTTAAAATGAAGTGTCACAATTATTTGTGGCAGCTACCATGAGTTAGTAAAACTAACATTATTTATGATTTACATCTGCTAGAGCTTTATGATTAGAATTAGTAAGAACACTTTGGTTACATAATGGCTATAAAGTGATAAAAATCCAAATCTGTCATTTGCAACATCCTTCTTCTGTACAAACGTAGCAGAAGTTTTTCCTGGTCATGTTAAAAAAAAGAAGTTCCAACATTGCAGAATTAAACATTTGTAAGTGAGCCTTGCTGAGCTAAGCCAACTTAAGTTTCAGAATCTATGAAGTGCCACACTAACATGAGACTATTGCACAGTATGACTGCTGGAAAAGCAACTACTACAGAAGAATAGCCTTCAGACAGACCAACAGACAGCAAAGCCTGCAAGATGGGACTGCTGCTTTTGGCAGCTGAAAGCAAATCCCACATGCTGTTGAGTCAGGTCCACAAGACCCGAGCTGCAGCATTAGCTTCTCTTGTGTCCAGCAGCTCAAACTCACATAAAACAGTAAATTACAAGGTTACAGCAACTGTGTGGTGCAAACAGGTGACAAAGACTTGAGTTATTCATGAGTATGGAAAGATAAATTCGCATACCATGATTCACGAGCTATCTACAAATTATTCTAGTTCTTTTTGTAAGCATGCTTTTCTGAATTTTGGCACAAGTAGTACAGAATTTAAATTCAGGAATGAGATCAAAAAGTTTCATGTTATGATAAGCACCTGAATGCTTTAACACTACTCTGAGAGGACAGTGAACCCTGTAGAGGATACTCCCACCGTCACACTGAATTGGGTAGGCTTTATCTCTGGGTCTCTACTGCAATACTAGCACATCTTTAGTTTGGGGGGTTTTTTGGGGGGTTTCTTTGTTTGTTGTTGTTTGTTTTTTTTTTTTAAGTGACTCTTTAGGTGTTTCATACTCTGTTTCTACTGTATTTCCATTTTCTTCACTCTAATCTTCAAGAGGAGTCTGAAAATCCTATGCTTTTCTAATTAGGAAAAAGTAATCAGTTTGACATTTTTTTTTTCTTTCTTCCAAGGGAATATAATAACTTCATTTATCACTTACTTTTTGAACATGGAAACATGTTTAAAAAAGTACTAGTTCAGTTCTGAGACAAAAAGAACATACCAGAGTGTAAACAATGAGTAAATACTCACTTCTACTAGTTAAGAATGTCTAAACAAAACAATTTTATACCAGAAGCAAATAAACTGTTTAAATCATACCTATAACGGAAAAGACAAGACAAGACTACCTTTCCATATTAATTCCTGCTCTTGAACCACTAGATAATATGGCAGTGAGAGCAATCTGTGAGGGAGTAAAGAGCAGATACGCATCTGTCAGAGCCACTCGGTTGAGAAAGTCATCAGCCGTTTTCCTTAAAACTTCAGGATTCTCCAGCATTGGATAGCGAGTCTAAAAAGTAAGTATTTAGGAAAGTAAGTAGTTGTTCCTCGTGTTCTGCTTCATAATGTCAGAACACACAATTCATCAGTTATTTCGTGAAGCTAAAAAGTAGCAGGTCAACTTCTTATTCCAAAAATAATCTCAAGTGCCTAAAGACCACAAGTAAACCAACTCCCTTTCAGACAATTCTCTAGGTCAGCCAGATATTTTAAGATCACAGGCACAAAAGGAAATGAAGTTTTCTAACACAACCTATGACAGATTTGTATTACATTAGTATATGGCGTATGTAGCATATAAAACAATACTACCTTCAAATCGATTAGAAATCCCTCAAACGGCCTGTATGGATTGTGGACGATAAGATGGAAGTTCAGTTGCTGAATAAGCAGTAGTTCGTATTCCAGTATTTGTTCAAGGGCTTTCTCCTGTCCAACAGGGCTTTCTCGAAGGTTACTAACAAATTGTACACTGGAGACGTTAAATTCATCTACTTTACAGGCTAAAAACACACAGGTGAGCCTTGAGGAGAGGGGGGAAAAAAAGCAAACAAATGACATATGGAACATCCACCTTATTATCAACAGTTTTGATCAAAAAATTTGTATCTTCAAAACACCGTATTCTAAACACAGCAAACCTTTCCAAAAGCGACTCATACTTTTTTTTAACTCATATTTAAGATCTCAGATGTCCTTTCTTATTTTTTCAACTCTTTACAGATACAAAGATTATACCTTCAATGTTCCGCTTGATAGAATTACTCAAGAAGCATTGATAACTCACATTATTATCCGAGGATGATACTCCATCACAGAGTTATTGAGATAAAAACGCTTGAAATACATGCAAGCTGTTCCCTAAATTAAAAAAAAAAAAAAAAGAGAGAAAAATAAATATACAAGGAAAACTGGATTAAGAAAAAATAATACCACAAAATGGAACAGGAAAGTTTGAATATATACTGTAGACATACAAGGACACTCTAAGGCACTAAGATGCACGCAATGGCATGACATTAAATATTTCAAAGTCTAACATATTTATGCCTGCAAAAGCCCTGTGGCAGTTTGGCTATCTTTTCCTCCATTTTTAGACATATATTTAGGAAGATAATGCTCAAGAAGTGGCCAAAAATATCCTCCAGAGAAAAATCTGATATTTAAATTAAATTTTAAAAAACAAAGACTGAAAAAAATATCCTGAAAGTTGTGAGCAATCCCAGCCAAGGCATCTGACTTCTTACATCAGTCATTTGCCCAACATGTCCAATATTTATGCTTCTCTGTGTACCTAGAAGTACTGCGGTCTGCCAGTGCCAAATTCCCAAGCTGGTCTGAACACCATCAGCAGATGTTTTCCAAGAACATTACTTGGAGAGTCTGACGCAGCCCAGACACTCTACAGAGGCCACTTCCAAAACAGAATATCTGGCTCCACAGAGCATAAAACTGCAGCCTACTGCTATGTTTCAAACACATCTTCAGACAAGGCACTCTTCATCTTTGTTATCACCACATCTGCCAGAAAAAGGGAGGACGGACATTTTAGACCTTCATGGCTGGGTGACAAATAAAACACAGTTCTATTCCCTGCATCAGCTGCTTCTCTTCTAGAAACACACTCTTCAAGATAAATCAGTTCAAAGATTATTTTTTGTTTGTTTCCTTTTTAGGTTAGATTACTGCCAGTACAGGTGGTTGAACAATCTTGCTTTGTGATGAGACATGCACCAATGCCTGAGAAATAACTGGACCAGACAGGCCAACTTTCGGACTGCCTCCTTTAGCTCCAGTGACCATCATTTTATTGTACCATCAGGCCATAGATCTTTAGGTTTGTTTCTACCTTTTGCTTAAGGAAGAGTAAAGAAAACAGTTAAAAGCCAACATCTGCAAATGTTAACAGCCATGAAGTTGAGACAGCATGAAGTTGAGAAGTAACTCTGGTTTTGATATGGCTGCACTGCCCAGAAAACAGAAAAAGATAAAAAACAGTCTGACACTAAGACAGTAACCACTGGAAGATAAAAGAAAATCTGAAAGATATCCATGCTCTCAAGAACAAGGCAAGAAAGTAGCAAGGAAGGGAACAAGAGGCATGGAGAGGCCAAAGCCTGCTGCTCCGTTAGTCAGCAGGGCCATAAGTGCATCATAGAATTGTTCTGGTTGGAAAAGACCCTTAAGATCATTAAGTACAACCATCAGTCTAACAATGCCAAGTTATTCCTAAACTGTGTCCCTCAGCACCTTGTCTACCTGCCCTTTAAATGCCTCCAGGCATGGCGATTCCACCACTTCCCTGGGCAGCCTCTTGCAATGTCTGACAACCCTGTCAGTGCAGAAGTTTTTCCAAATATCCAATCTAAACCTGCCCTGGTGCAACTCCAGGCCGTTTCCTCTTGCCCTATAGCTTGACACTTGTCAAAGCCAGAAGGAGGAGCAGGCACTGCTGCTTACCACCACGGATCTCGGCATGGCGGGCTTGAAGACAGCGCAGAAGTCCAGCAGACGCTTTTCATAGTACTTGCATATCGCCAGCTCCTCGTGCGGCTCCAGAAATATAGAGTCATGCTGCTGGACCTTGAGGGAAAGCAAAGTTGAGCCTGACGGAGGAACTGAGATCCCTTTTTCCCCCCCTCAACCCAGCTCCCTCCCTCAGAGGCGCAAGGCAGCGCCGGCCGGGAGGAGGCCGCAACGCTCCCTGACCCCCTCCCCGCCGCCCCCTTCCTCACAGCCCTTGCCCCTCCGGCCCCTCACCTTGCCATTCGTCACCGCTTTGCTGCGGAATTTGCGGTTGGCCTCGGCCCGGCAACGTGCCAGATCCTCCTCGCTGCGGAAGGTCCAGTGCCGCCTTTGCGTGCTGCTGTGGTACATAATGGCGGCACCGCCGTCTGGCCGGCCGCCCTCCGCCGGGGCGCCTTACGGCACGCGCTTTACGGCGGGCGCGGGGGACGCCGGGAGTTGTAGTTTAGCGGGAAGGGGGTGCCTGAGAGCGCGGGGGGCAGAGGGGCCACGGTACCGGCCGGTAGCCTTGGGCAGCGGGAGCTGGGAGGGTTGGACGTAGCTCTGGTGGCGGGGGTGAAAGCAACGAGCCCGGCGGGAGGCGGCGGGAGAGGTCCCGGCCGCCACTGTGGGGAGGGAACGGCTGGAATAGGCCCGAGCGTGAGATTTCTCCTCAGAGCTGGGACGCTGCTCTTCGCTGCAAAAACACCACCATTATAGAATCATAGAATGGTTAGAGTTGGAAGGGACCTTAAAGATCTGCGAGTTCCAGCCCCCCCTGCCCTTGGCAGGGACACCTCCCACCAGACCAGGTTGCTCCAAGCCCCATCCAGCCTGGCCTTGAACCCCTCCAGGGATGGGGCAGCCACAGCTTCTCTGGGCAACCTGTTCCAGTGCCTCACCACCCTCACAGCAAAGAATTTCTTTCTGGTATCTAATCTAAATCTCCCCTCTTCCAATTTAAAACCATTACCCCTTGTCCTGTCACTGCACTTCCTGACAAAGAGTCCCTCCCCATCTACTCCCGTAGGCTCCCTTTAGATATTGGTAGGCCGCTATAAGGTCTCCCCGGAACCTTCTCTTCTCCAGGCTGAACAAGCCCAGCTTCTCTCAGTCTGTCCTCACAGGGGAGGTGCTCCATCCCTCTGATCATCTTAATGTCCCTCTGCTGGACCTGTTCCAACAGGTCCATGTCCTTCCTGTGTTGAAGACGCCACAGCTGGACACAATACTCCAGGTGGGGTCTCACGAGTGCAGAGTAGAGGGGTAGAATCACCTCCCGTGACCTGTTGGCCATGCTGCTTTTGATGCAGCCCAGGATGGGGTTGGCTTTCTGGGCTGCCAGTGCGCATTGCCAACTCATGTTGAGCTTCTCATCCACCAACACCCCCAAGTCCTTCTCCTCAGGGCTGCTCTCCAGCCATTCTCCACCCAACCTGGATGTGTGCCTGGTGCAGGACCCTGCGCTTGGCCTGTTTGAACTTCATGCAGTTTGCACAAGCCCACCAAGCCTCTCCAGGACCCTCTGAATGGCATCTCTTCTGTCATTGGGCCTTTTCGTGGAATAAAAAACTACCATGTAGGAGTAAAGGAGCTGGAATCCGCCACAGAGGGAGCACATGGTGGAATACGGTGTAGGAAACCCTAGAAACAGGGAATGCTTCTTTCCCTGTGAAAATGGTGTGGCAAGAAGACCTGTAGTCCAGCAATGAAGCTCTGTGCGGGGTGGAGAGTTAGAAGCAGTAGGGCTGCAGCACCAGCAAAGGCGAAACGTCTGCTCCTCGCACAGGGAGAGATCTTCACCATCTCCTGGGAGCACCGTGGCCTGTCCACGGAGGGTGCAGAGGTTTGAGCTTACATGTCTCCTACTCACACGGTCATGTAACAGTAACACATGGCTATAAAATGGAGCTTCATGGTTTTTCAAGCTTCTTAGAAAATACTGTGGAGCATGCCGACATTAAAAACGATGTTCACTGTTCAGTTTCTGCCCATGTCACTATGAAACTGTGTAATTTATCAACATCAAATAATAATACTGTTAGGAAAAAAGGAAAGCAGGGAATCCGTTATGTTATACCAAATGATATCAATCTTGGGGAGTTTTCAAAGCAATAGAAGAAATAGTCCTCTAGCAGTTCTTGTCTGTAGCCCTATCTCACGTCAGGGTTGATTTCATTACTGTTAATCATATCCCATCAGTTAATGTATGGATTCCATGAATATCTTTCTCTATGAAGGTGATTTAACAACTTGTCACAGTGGCTTGTCCCATCACTTCACCAATCGTATGGTTCTCTCCAGTATTTTGCATATTTTCCCTGTTGCTGCTTTCATTTTTTATAATTTTTCAGCTGCTTTTATAGAGATAAGCCAATGGCATTGACAGTTAGATACAGGCATTTGGGTTTCTATTCAGTCTGCCTTTCCAGACAGCACATACCCAGTTGTCAGGACTTTCTTTATACTGGTCTTGCCTTGCAAACTTTTTGCTATTCTTATTTCTTACTTCTTTTTTTTTTTTTTTTCACCATTGTTTAAAAGAGAAAGTTGTAAAATGAGTTACCAAATGACCATGGTTCTGGCCACACATTCGACTCCTGCTACAGTGTGGGTTGACCCCAGCTTGGTAGGGTCCAAAGACCCAGACAGGCACTGGCTACCCTTTCTTGCCTGATGGAGAGAAAACAGAAGGAAGGTGAGAAGGCTCCTGAGTTTGGGTAATGACAGACTAATAAATAGTGAAGGCAAAAGCTGCACATATGAGCAGAACAAAAAAAAATATTGATTTATTCTCTCTTCCCATTGGCAGCCTACTCTCTGGGCAGGGTGTGTTGGGGGTCTTGTAGAAGATGTTGTACTTGAGGAGATATGGCAAGCCACTGAGTGTTGTACAAAAGGCTTGAGAAGCCCGTACGTTGGTTGGAGTAGCCGCTGGACCAGAGGCTGGAGGAGTTCCCTGAGCACTGGCAGGTGTTGTGACAGAGATATCAAACCAGCCTGTTGGGAGAAGATGTGTGACTTTTTTTGCCACACAAAATAAAAGGCTCCACGGTACGGGAGGCAGGAAGAGCCTCTCTACAGACACGGTCTGCACAACATGCTGCTGGAGAATCCATCATAGGTCTGGCCGATGCTGCACGAACCCGGGATTCCCAGTGGCTGAAGAGATGTTAAGATTTTGAGGGGCTGGATCGTGTCCAGAGAAGGGCAACGGAGCTGGTGAGGGGTCTGGAAAATAAGTCTTGTGAGGAGGGGCTGAGGGAGCTGTGGGTGTTCAGCCTGGAGAAGGCTGAGGGAAGACCTTCTCGCTCTCTACAACTACCTGAGAGGAGGGTGTAGAGAGGTGGGGGTTGGTCTCTTCTCCCAAGTCACAGGCAATAGGACAAGAGGAAATGGCCTCAAGCTGCATCAGGGGAAGTTTAGGATGGATATTAGGAAAATTTTTTACTCTGAAAGGGTTATTAAGGCTTGGAATGGGCTGCCCAGGGAAGTGTTTGAGGCACCATCTCTGGAGGTATTTAAAAGACAGGTTGACATAATGCTTAGAGACATGGCTTAGTGATGGTTTTTGACAGAGTTACGTTGAGGGTTGGACTAGATGATCTTAAAGGTCCCTTCCAACCTAGACAATTCTATGATTCTATGATTGAATCACTGCCATTGCCACTAATGTGTGCAGTGTTAAAACATACAAGAATAGGAGTGACATTTTCTGAAAACAAAGAGAGCAGTAGAGAGGATAAAGTGGATTTTTTTTTTTAAATCTCCTCTGATTTTATACCTTCCACTTTTCACAATCTGTGTGGGTTCCAACAGCTATTGGACTTCATTGATTTTAGTCCTACATTGACTTTAGCTTGTATCCTGCATTATTAATGATTCTAAAATTTAGAAAGTGGAGAATGGGAGATTTAGATAACAAATTTGCAAACATAATCATAAAATAGTCAGCCAAAAATTTTATCAACTCTACTACCAAGCCACAAGCCATGTGCAGGACCAAGAATTTACTGTTTCTAGTGCTGTTTTTTGACTATAGCACTTTTCAGAACCTTTTTGCCTACAAGACAATTTTAATAGATTATGCCATAATTGAAGAAGTTAAAAATAAGTAGAAACAATGCGGTGTGATTTTTGTGCAAGTACCAAAATCTACAAATAATGGTATAGAATACACTAGTAAAGTACAGAATATGTATAAAATAATTCATTAGTAAAATCAGAAAGATAACTACAAGAACTGAAAGTTTTGGGGGAAACTGAAGTATTTTAAAACACAACAGCTTAGTTATGAAATGCAGAACAGTGTTGGGCAAAGTATCCATAGGCAGCCATGAAATTAGAGATACAGTCTGGATTTTCTATAAGTAGCTGTACGAGTTATTAATCAGTGGGCCTATTCAGTCAAATGTAAATGTTTGCAGTCTATCTTTTATTCTGGTTTTAAACATTACACGTGCAGGGATGTTTGTTCAGAATTGAGCAAGGAGTGAGATAGCAGAGCAAACCTTGTGAGATAATAGATATCTGTCTGCCTAGACATTTGAAAACGTGCTTAGCAGTTTCTCAGAAAAATTACCTGAAAGCGTAAGTAACGTCCACCACCTAAATGTTATAAAAGGAGCATAATTTGCCTGCCTGTGCCACAGGGGTGTTCCTCCTGAAGTACTGCCTCAGAGGTCCTAGAGTGCTTTTTGAGGACAAAGTTTCTCCCATATTTTTGGAAGTCAGGGGTTTCCTTGGGGACAATTCTGATGTGTGACAGGAGGTGAAGGGTCTGGAGTTTGGCTTGCCCAGGGTCTGCACTGTGGTTTGATGATAAGGAGGGCTCGTCATTGTGGGTACAACTTGCTGAGCAAATGTGTGTACTTACTATTTGTTGGCATCCCTGGGAAAGCATCTCCTCCTCTCTCTTTCTCTGGCTTCTTCCAGGTTTGCAGTTCTTTGCATCCTTGAACTCATCTTTTGCTTTTGGTTCCTGGGAGTTCTCCCTCTTCAGAGCAGCCATGGGTTGAGCTCAGTCATATTTTCACGCATGAGGTCTTCTTCTGACTCCCTACTGCACCCGTTCCCCAGAGAGGTTCATGCTCACCAGCCAAGTTTTCCTGGAATTTTTGTCTATGGTGTCCTTTTTGCCTGAAGGGAGATGATTTGAAATGGGCTTGTGACACGGGACTCTCATATATAAATAGCTGATAGCTTTCCAGGATCCCAAAAATGTTCTGCCCCTGCTACATACCATGAATAAGTGAGTTGCCCACTATTAAAATTCAGAATGAAGTTTCCATTGCCTGCAGTGTGAGCCAGCTGGGTTCTTACTCTCTTTATTTTTTCTTTTTTTTTTCCTTTTTTTTCTTTTATTTTTTTCATTGACATTTTGTCACATAGAGCATACGGATCTTACAGACTACCACTGTGTATTTTTCCAGTCTCCATTGCTGTTGGGTTCACAAGTAGCTCAGCTTCTGTTGGTGCTGGTGTTACCATAGCTATGGCCTGGCAAGGAGGTGACACAGGTGTATTTCTTCTTGGGGAAAAAGGGAAGGTTTAGTTTGTACAAAAGAAGTGTCATCAAGGAGTCCAGACTTGCTCAACCCAGTCCAAGGTGTCCTTCAGACTTGTGCCTCTTCTAGCCCAAGAATACCTAAATGCTGCAATGTTTTTATTATGGCTGTGACTGCTGTAAATGTTCTTTTTTTTCCTATTTGTTCCTTTTTTTCCTGTGTTGGGTGATACAGAGAACCAGGATCTCTTGGAACAGCTGAAGGTGACTGAACATGACCAAGAAGCACTGCAAACACTACCTAAGGAGTGAAAGGTACCTAAAACCCAGGGGCTTGCACTGTAGAGTTACTGCTGAAAACAAACATTCATAAAACCTTCCAACTTTGTTGTCAGTAGTGTTCTTTTAAAAAAATATGGGAGGAGGGACCTAGCAGTGAGATCAGGCAGAATGTCCGTCCATTGGACAGAATTAATAACCACCCCCAAAACTGTAGGGGATCTGACCCATTCTTTATATGAGAGCTTAATTGGTAGAGCAAGTTGTTCTTCATCTCAGTTATGGTTCAGAACTGGTCATCATTTTCACTTACCAAAAAAAAAAAAGAAATCATGTTGCTGAATCAAAGACTGGAAATGGCAGGAATTTTGTGTAGGGCCATTTACAGTGTCACGGCAGTCTCAATGCCACTAGTGTAAACTGCTGTGGTATTTGTGCAAAGTGGTAAAAAGAAAATGATGATGACAGAGAACTTGCACAGCTGAAGATAGTTTTATTTTCACAATAACATATTTAATTCTCACAATAATTTCTCTGACAGAAAACAAACTGTATCGTTCACAAGATTCCATCATTTTTCAATCTGTTGATAGGTGCATCGTTTTTGATAAATATAAACCCCTATTGAATTTATTCTTCTTTTATATTTCTTTTAAAGTAATAGATACTTCTGCAAGGTGAGCAGTGTCATTAAATCCAATAAGAAAAGATTTGGAGATCAGTTTATGCTTGGAGAAGCCCCTCTGAACCTATTACTCCTTGAGTGCTTTTGGATGTTATTTTCAAGATTCATCTTGAAATGACTGAAAGTATTTCTGAAATACTTTTCAGCTTATTATGTACTGTGTTTTAATTAAACCAGCTGTAAGTTGTTAACTCTACTGGAAATTACAAGCACAGAGCAAATACAGGTCTCCAAGTTACCCCTCTTGAAGTTCTTTTTCTTTTAAGAAAAAAAAAACCATTGTTGTTCTGGAGTCCATCCAGGGATATATTTCTGTTTATTTTTCTTCTCAGTTTATTTTTCTTCTCATCACACAGTGAATTCAATAATTTAAGTGGAGAAATTGCAACCAACTGATTTTCCTTCTCTCACATCTTCTTGATTTAAATCTATAAATTCAAGATGATGACAGAAATGTGACCAAGGCTGCAATGTGTGGACCTTTCTGTCAGCTACACAAACCAGCCAAGCTAGACTAGTTTAGTTACTTAGGTGTTTTCTAAGTGACCATAGTGTAGAAAGATTAGATAGATAAAGAGAAGCAAACAGAGAGGCAGGAACTCTAACCAGTCCATCCTAATTCTTCTTTTTAAGTCCTGCCCAGCCGTTGCACATACGTAAAACAGTATTTCAAAGCAGAATGGGACCAGTGCTTGTTATCAGGGCAGACTATAACATTATGCCACAAAAATACTTAGTTTCTGAGTGCCACCAACACCTTCTCTGTCACTTATTGCTCACAACATCCCATTATTTTATTAGCTGAGTGCAGTACAGCTCATGTGTGCTGCATTCTGAAAGCACCTAGTGACAAAATGTCTAAATGTAGCCTGGCAGCCATCTTCCTGTGCTGCTGTAGAGGTTAGAGAAATAAGACTTCTCTAATGTAGATCCTGTGGCATATCATTATAGGGACTACCTAATATTCCTACTATCTACTATCAGCAGCAATTCTTATTCTTACAGTGGTACACTGTATTCATCTTCTTCCTCTTATAACAAAATTGTAAGGGCTTTTTGGCATTTTTTTGAAATAAAGAAACAATAGGCATATTTAATTTTAAATCGTATTTTGCACATTATACAACACCTGTTATCTGATCATTTCAGATTGCCTCTCCAAAAATTATGTATGGTTCCATCGCAGCCCTGAGCTGTATCTTGGGAGCTTTATGGTTGCTATTCATAAAGCTCATTCATAAGTTTCTCTCTCTTAAACTTGGTAGGTTTTTTGGACCCAGTATTACATACAGAAGGTTGTCATAGGATATAATGTCCTAGAAATCATTAATGTAGTTTCCAGCACACTTCATTAGCTTAAGCATATCTTCTCCCTCACCCTTGGCCCACAGTTCCTCAGGGTCAACATTTTTAGTAACCCATTAAGACAGACTTTCTATTTCTCAGGTGATGCAAATATACTTTCTCTTCACCCCATCCAGTTCATATTTCCTGGAAATACCTGGTCCAGGTAAACACCCCATCATTGCTCTGGGTAAGAGCATTAACTTCCCTGCCTGTGCTGGCAAAGTTTCCCTGGTACATATTTAGATTTTCTTTTTTTTTTTTTGCTTGTTTGGGGTTTTTTTGTTATTGTTGCTGTTTTAGGCTTTTGAGGGTTTTTTTTGGTCATTGCTTCATTATATCACATTCATCCTGTGATCAGCAAAGACCTCAAGTGTTGTTTTCAAAATTCTGAGCACAAATTATGGTTAACAGCTAAACACATGACTTTGTATTTCAAGCTATTAAATGTTATCCTTTCTCCCCAAAGTTACCCAGTTATTCCTGGATAATACTCTCATCCACTTCAACCTCAACAATGCAATCCAGCTTGTGTGCTTGCTTGAGAAGCTTCATTTTCTCAGACTAATCGTGTACTCCAAGAGATGTCAAAGAGCACATAAGGTGGAACCCCATCCTGGACCATTTTTAAAAAAATCCTCTTTGATTCTCTCCATTTTCTGTAAAGGGATGTTAAATCATTGCGATTCTTATGCAGAATGTGAATATTCCTTTTTACACTCTAAACCTGTGTCCTTAGCAAGTCTGCTTGACATGCTCAGATTTTTTTGTGACAGGGTCACTGATGGAAGTATTAGAAAAGATTAGTTCTAAGGAAGTCCACTAATAAATTACTTTCAACACTCTTTTGTTACTAACCTATTGTTCATTAGCTATCATCTTGGTCTTAATCCTCATCCATTTTAAGCTCCCATTTGATACCCTATCAGATGCTTTCCTAAGAAAGAGATGCTTCACTGGGATCCTTACTGAAATGAGAACTACTCCAATTCCTTTGTCTGGGTAATGGATTATTAAGAAAAGAGGTTAGTTCACCATAATACATATAAGGTGATCTTATGTTGTATTTTGTCCTATATCCTACTTAATTTCCTGAGGATATAATAAAGGCACACATGTTTTCATAAATAACTGTGCTAGCCTTTCTGTCCACTTCCTAGGAAGTCTCAGATTTCTGTCTTTGTCTCAATAACAAAAACCCTTGCAACTGAACTTTATGTTTTACAAACCAGTTTTTTTGGGAAAGGGATCAATGCATATTTTAGCATGTAAGGCTATTTTAGTTTTATATCTGCCCTACATATAGCAGCTATGATCCTGTCTTTTCCTCATGCACAGTCTTACTGAAACTCAAGACTTATTTAGATTTGGGGCCAATTATTCTTTATTGCCCAGAAAAGTGGCACTCCTGAGATACAGGTCTGTCCAGCGCCTCATCCCAGTCAATTCAGGAACTACTAGATGGTCAAGGAAGTAAATCATATTTTCTCATTTAATGCAGACACCAATTTCGGAAATAATTGTAGCAAACCCTTCTACTGTTGAAGGTATTTCTCTTTGCCTGTTGTTTACAAATGAATATTTGAAGGGCAGATCATTACATCCTGTGTACAGTTTTCACAAATAAAAGACTATTTCACAAATAAAAGGGTATTTTCTCCTTGAAAGCCTATGAGACAGTTTTACTGTACATAAGTGAATATCCATCCATAATATAAAACTCTCTGTAACCCCGGAACTTCCACAGGTATTTTTTTGCTTTTCATTTTATTGAATGTCCTACAGCTACTCCCTATTGTACAGTCTACAACTCAGCGGGCAGAAAATAATAAAAAGCAGCAGCTAGTAGTTTTTGCCTTTGAGTAGAGAGAAAGGTGGTGGTACTGTGTGTAGATAGGTGGCTCTCATCACACGTCTCAGGAACATCCTTCTGCAAGTTGTGATCTCTGGAAAACTTCATTCAAGGTACAACAATGTTGGCAACACAAGGGAAGTTAAGAAGAGTAAAATCATGGGACCTGATGAGATACATCCCAGAGTCCTGAAGGAACTAGCTGATGTAGTTGCCAAACCACTTTCCATTATATTTGAAAAATCATGGCAGTCAGGTGAAGTCCCTGCAGACTGGAAGAAGGGGAACATCACACCCATTTTTAAAAAGGGTAGAAAGGAGGACCCTGGGAACTACCGACCTGTCAGTCTCACCTCTGTGCCTGGGAAGATCATGGAACAAATCCTCCTAGATGCCATGCTTGGGCACATGAAGGACAGGGAGGTAATCCAGGACACCCAACATGGCTTTACTAGGGGCAGGTCCTGCCTGACTAACCTAGTGGCCTTCTATGATAAAGTGACTTGGTCAGTAGACAAGGGGCAACCTATGGATGTGATCTATCTGGATTTCTGTAAGGCCTTTGACACGGTCCCCCACAACATCCTGATTGCCAAATTGGAGGGGTACGGATTTGATGGGTGGACTGTTCAGTGGATAAGGAACTGGCTAGATGGTCGCATCCAGAGGGTAGTACTCAATGGCTCAAAGTCCAGATGGAAACCAGTCACAAGTGGTGTTCCTCAAGGGTCCGTGCTGGGGCCGGTGCTGTTTAACATTTTTATCAATGATATAGACAGGGAGATTAAAGGCACCATCAGCAAGTTTGCGGATGATACCAAGCTGTGTGGTGTTGTCGATACACCAGAGGGACGGGATGTCATCCAAAAGGACCTGGACAGGCTGGAGAGGTGGGCCCAGGTGAACCTCATGAGGTTCAACAAGAGCAAATGCAAGGTTCTGCACCTGGGCTGGAACAATCCTCGCCACCAATACAAACTAGGGGGTGAGGTGTTGGAAAGCAGCCCTGAGGAAAGGGACTTGGGGGTTCTGGTGGACGAGAAGCTGGACATGAGCAGGCAGTGTGCAGCTGCAGCCCAGAAGGCCAATCGCATCCTGGGCTGCATCAAAAGAAGCGTTGCCAGCAGGTCCAGAGAGGGGATTCTGCCACTTTACTCTGCTCTGGTGAGACCTCACCTGGAGTATTGTGTGCAGGTCTGGAGCCCTCAATACAAGAAGGACATGGACCTGATGGAGAGGGTCCAGAGGAGGGCCACAAGGATGATCAGGGGGTTGGAGCACCTCTGCTACGAGGACAGGCTGAAGGAGCTGGGGTTGTTCAGCCTGAAGAAGAGGAGGCTCCGGGGAGACCTAATAGCAGCCTTCCAGTACCTGAAGGGAGCCTACAGGAAGGCTGGGGAGAGCCTGTTTACAAAGGCCTGTAGTGACAGGACGAGGGGCAATGGCTTCAAGCTGGAGGGGAACAGATTTAGACTGGAGATGAGGAGAGGGTTCTTCACTGTGAGGGTGGTGGAGCACTGGAACAGGTTGCCCAGGGAGGTGGTTGAGGCCCCATTCCTGGAGATATTCAAGGAGAGGCTCGACGAGGCCCTGGGCAACCTGGTCTAGTTGGGGGTGTCCCTGCTGACTGCGGGGAGGTCGGACTAGATGACCCTTGGAGGTCCCTTCCGGCCTGGGCAATTCTATGATTCTATGATTCTATGATTCTATAAAATAGAATGCTTTAAAATATTTTTGTTTAATATTAAGGTTTCTTACCTAAATCTTTATCCCACTTACCCTTCTTCCAAGGTGCTGCTTCTGGAAAGAAGATGACTGTGTCTGTAAGGACATGTAAGTGCAATCTGTTGAGAGCACACAGAAGCCAAATGGGATTTCATCATGTCACACTCTGTCTTCTGGAAAGTGGTTTTCGTGAGGACTTCCTGTTGCTGTGAGGTCTCTTCTCCATGCCGATACGTCTGCTGCTGGTGCATGCAGGTTGGTGAAGCGAAGGTTTAGGATTGTATCCTGGAGCCACGAGTGTGACTTCGTAGCCACGGCTGTTTAATACTTCCCTTTATACCCTTGAGTTCACCTCCACAGCTGGTTTAGCAAAAGGGAAGGGGGAAGAGAAGATCTGAAAGAAGTGGTAGGAAGGGAAGCTATTTTCCAGCTGAAATTTACTTAGGATTACTTCAGCATTGGGTATCTTTTTTTTTTTTTTGCTGTTTGCTGTGATTTCTGTCAATTGGACAAAAAAGTCATAGTTGAGATGATAAATTTCAGAGAAGATGGGAAGCAGATGAAGTATAATGGTAAAAATTTACAGGATGCTATTCACAGAAAACTTTTCTTTCTTCAAAACAGGATATTTAGAAAGAAATGGAAATCAATAAGGGTTCTATTGAGATCACACCTACCTTTTAAGATGAGATCTTGAAAGAGGGAAAGATACTACTATTACCATTTTACTCTGGATTTTTTTTAATGTGGGTCTTCTGTATGAGGGGTGCTGGGCTTGTTTTGCTTCCTTTTGCGTGAATATATGGATTCTGGCAAGGATTGTTTGATTTCATTATCTTTCTCTGTATTCAGCACCTACTTGACATTCTCTTTTCCAAGCCCTTTTTTGATTCTACCTGTTTGCCTTGGGAATGTGGATTTCCCCTTCAAATACTTAGCACATGATAGCATATAGTACCTATTAAGAAGATGATATTTCTTATACATTTTTTTAAATGCTTAAAAATTAATGAAAGTGCTTTACTACATTTAATACATTAATCTGTCAGATATGCCTAGCCTTCTGTTGTGTACTGCTATATATACTGTATTCTGCCTAATTTACACATTTAGTGCAGAAATAATCTATAATCTGTTGAAAGAGCAGTCCTTCTTGTCAACACTGTTACCTGAAAGGATCACCTGAAGATTTTGGGAGGATTAGATGTAAACTAAAATTGTGTATCTTTCTCCCAGATATGAGGAAATCCTCATGTCTCCCCTGCCTCTGGATTAATTCTGGATTTCTGCTGTCCATACAGATTGCTTTAGGTCACTCTTACTACATGTGATCTTAAAATGATCATAATTCATTATCTTTGTTTTGCATGAACATTGATTTACTGTCTTAGTGTGTGTCTTTACTGGAGAAAGGAGAAAACTTAAGGCAGTCTTCTTAGAATCATAGAATTGTCTAGGTTGGAAGGGACCTTTAAGATCATCTAGTCCAACCATCAATATAACTGATAAAAAAACCATCACTAAACCATGCCTCTAAGCACTATGTCAACCCATCTTTTAAATACCTCCAGAGATGGTGCCTCAAACACTTCCCTGGGCAGCCCATTCCAATGCTTAATAACCCTTTCAGTGTAAAAATTGTTCTTAATATCCAATCTGAACCTCCCCTGGTGCAACTTGAGGCCATTTCCTCTTGTCCTATTGCCTGTGACTTGGGAGAAGAGACCAACCCCCACCTCTCTACACCCTCCTTTCAGTTAGTTGTAGACAGCAATAAGATCTACCCTTAACCTCTTTTTCCCTAGGAATAACACAGATTTTGCCACTGCTGCCACATCACCACTCACTCTTACGTCACAGCAGTATCACGCTTTGCCACTGTAAGTGAAAATCAGATGCTCTATGTTTAGACAGCTGGAGGAACAAAGTTATCTGGCAGCTGTCTTATCATAAAACCAGAAAGAAAACAGAAACAAATTTAGAGAGCCGGGACTAAAGTCATAAATATGTTTTGTTTTTCTCCTGCTTTTAATCAAGCTATATCATCTTCCAAAACATAGTGATTTGTTTCTTTTTTAAATGGGAATATACCTGTGATTTGCTGTATGGGTAATGGGTAAATTGGCATATGAGTTTGTCCTTCCCTGCAATTTAATAAACTGTGCACTCCTTTTATTGTCTTGGTAGAGCACTTCAGAATGATTGGTTTAGATTTAGTGGTGGACTTGGCAGTGTTAGGTTTACAATTGGACTTGATAATCTTAGAGGTCTTTTCTGACCTAAACAATTCCGTGATTCAGCTTTCAATGCATCTGCAGAACAGTGAGATAATATTTTCTCAAAGAGGGAGTGGGCCTTCCAAAATGGACTTGCTGCAGAAATCTGAGCTGTTGGAGACCTGAGGAGATTCCAGCCGCCGTGTGTTACTGAAAATCAGCAGAAACGGGTTAGGAGGCAGTTATGTTACAAAAAGTATGTTTTCCCATTCTTCTTGCCTACTCCTACAACTAGTGATCTCCATAGCCTCAGTTATATGTGCTAATATTAATAAGAAATCATGTTACCACTTGTTTGCTGTCAAATATACAGCAACAAATATCATCTAGCAACCAGTGCCAAAATAACACAATTCAGATTTCTGTGCCCACAGAATCCAGGATCATGCTCCCATTTCATCTGTTTAGTTTATGCCCCTGGAAATTGCCTTAGAAATCACAGAGTAACTCCTGTGTCTATTGTGGATTTACTCTGATATTTTAAGAGGTAAATTTTATGTCTTTTTATTGTTGATGCAGCATTGGTGTTACAGCATCCAAGGACACTCAACCACTTTCCTAAAACATGATTTGAAATAACCAGTGTTTTTAATAAAAATATCAGCAGGTTTCAAACAGGACATTTCTGTACAAAGACATGGAAATGATTTCTTCACAGTGTCTCAGTGCAGGCAGAGGCTGTTATTGCATTCATACTGTTTAAATAGCAAAATAAGCTTCACGTATGTATTGTTTGCTCAGAGCATCAAGCCCCTGAAGACTTTTATCTTCTCACTGCACAATTTCTCATTCCATAAAATCCTGGCAGTCTAATTGAAAATACAGACTTCTCCCCATAAAAAACTTAAAAGGGTGTTCCTTCAGTTTATTTGAGAACTGTTGTCTTGTGATCTTGAAGTTCCCAGTCCTAACCTCGTTAAAGAAAAAACGAGTATTTTTAGACTTTTACAGTGAAAACATAACAGTTGCAATGCTGCCTGTGATCTATAAGTGGCAGTATTTATTTGCTGGAGCTGGCAGAATTCTAACAGGAATGTCTGATGTTGGTGAAGTCCTGTGTGTCACGTTGCTTCATTTCTAACTACGCCGTGTGTAAATCTGCTGCAGCCTCATGCCAGCGAGAAGAACAATTTACAGAATAATTGCTGGCATTTTGCAATGATTCCATTTTTATGTTACAGCTTAGTTAATATACATTTGAGAAAAGGGTTTTCATAAATAAAAATACCACAAATATTCTGTAACCACACCGATTTTTGATATTTTTGTCTTTATCCATGTTTAGAAGTGCCTTTCCATCGGTTTATTATTCATTCACTCAATGACTATGTAGCAAGTGGAATATGTTGTTGTAATGCCGTTGCTCCTCCAATTTTGGCTAAGCTACAGTTTCTGGATCTGACCCTCTCAAGTCATATGGAAGGGCTTGGAATATGAGCCCAACTCCTTTCTTCATCTGCTGTCTCACAGAGTGTTTACTGTGCCCAACTTGAGCTGAAGTTACAATGCAAGGTTTGTGCTTGATTTGGGTTATGCCTGCATACAGAAGATCTCAGAGATGGCTTGAGCTGGCTGGGTCTTTGAGAAGCTTAGGTGGCAGCTGGGATCCCCAGACTTGTTTGGTACAACACATTTGTCAAAGACACAAAGTCTTTTCAGGGAGGTCTGAATGCAGAAGGTTCTTCTCCAGAAGAGTCTTTTCTTTGTGTCCTGCTTATCCTTAGCTTAACAGCATAAACTAATTTCAGGACTCTATTCTTAGACTTCATGGCATTGAATGTTTGTCGCTGCAGCCTTCAGAGATGAGAACTGACACAGTAATGCAGGTCCTCAGCTCCTTGCCCCAAGGGACGTTGGACATTCATGGCAACGTTGCTCAGATACAACGACCTTGCCCACATGTTTCATTATGGGCATTCTCAAATGGTCTCTGTAGTACACATGCAGGAAGACAATGATGGAGAGGTACTTGGTCTGTACATGTAGGAAAAATACAGCATGGACCACTGTCCTGGAGGGAGATGTTTGGTATCAGAAGTCAGTTATTCACTGAGTGTTGCTTGTCCATGTAGGATTATGGGTCCAGCTGCCTCCCACAGTATTTTCTACACCCTAAAACCAGCTCAGCAAGGGAGTTTCTGAAATATTTTCACCTTATAATCCTGGTGTTGCTCAAAAATCAGCACTGTGGTAGAGTAGAAAAATGTCTTTCAAAATCCTTCTTTCCTATCAGCCACCTTGATCCTAAGTTTCCTCTGGTTTGTGTGGGATAGTTCAGGAGTCACTCAAAATACCCATATTTTTAATAGGAACATGGATTATTTGAGGTTCAAGTTGTAAATCTGCAGTATTCCAAAAGGTGTTGGTTTTGTTATAATACATTACGAGAAAATTGCAATACAGAACAGGAAAACAATTTCCTGCTCACACTAAATGTGTAATTATGCAGCTGTTTTCACTCAATAAATTGTACTCTGAGCTTAGGCCAAGCAGCAGATTTATTTAAAAATTGCAAAGTAGAATGATTTCACAGAATGTAACATCCATGTAATGTAGTATGTTATATTCATTAATACTGTGTAACGTGTAGTATATAGCATAGAGGTATAATATATATTTTGGAAATAATATAACACAAAATTTAAACACATTGTAAGGAAGTTACTAAATTTTCTATGCAAATACATGAATCCAAGAACAATGTATTTGTGCTACGTGTGCCACTCAACTGCAGAGGGCTGCAGAGCCGATCATGAGGTAGAAAGCTCCTTTAGAGGAACGCTCCTCCTCCTCCTCTGCCTCCTCCTCCTCTTGTCACTCAATATGCCTGAATGAAATTAGCATTTTAACCCTTGACTGTGTTTCTGTAATGAATGTGGTCTTCTCTAAATCTATTCCTTTCAGAAGATGGTCTATGTGCCTCGATAATAGCTAGTAGAAATGGCTGGAAAGAGAAGCCTTGACCTAGAAATGTTCTGGGTTTGTTGGCAAGAGTAAGTTTAAGATTTTTTTCTATTTTGGTAACTTTTCAGGTGACTATTCCAGCAAAAATCTCTACTGTAGTTTTAAGTGCATAGCTTCTCTAAAGACAGCACTAGCAAATATCCCCAGTGCTTTTCTGAATGACTGAAAGGCTCAAATACTTTATTTTCCATTTATATACTTGCTCCCATATAAATGTTGAAAAATATGTCTGTCCTAGAAGTCAGAAAGTATATTTGTTAGCCGTACAGGATATGGCACAAGATTGCATTCCTTTTTAACTATGAGGTGTAGAAGGGGCATATGTATATATCCCCTGTTAAGGTATAGTTTAAGCAGAGTATTTTTAACATCACTGGTTTACTTCCTTTTCTGCTTTAGTATACATTTCCGCCTTCAGTAATTTACATAAACATACATAGTCTATGAATAATGCATAAGACTTATTTTAAATGCAGGGCTCCCAACTCCCACCGTGCAGTAGTGTATACAACAATTTGATTGGCTCTGCTTTGTTTTTATTACTGGCAATTTCTGGGAACACAAAAGAGGTTGAAAAGGCTGACAGGAATGGACAATATTTATTTTGTGAGAAATATTTGTAGCCTTTTCAAGGCAATTGTATTGCAAAGTTTTGCCTGCCATTGTTGTTCCTTGATTTTTTTTTTTTTTTTTTCCCTGGGAAGAATGCATTAAAAGGTTTGTGATTGCTCTTTTGTAGATTCAGTCAGATCTGTGGGGGTTTTTTATAGGATACTGCCAGATTTTTTCCCTATTCGCATAAATGTGAGCACAAGCTATAAATAAGTAAAGAACCACCGGATTTCTTAGGGTCTCTCAATTAAACTAACAAGGCAATGCTAAGGAGCACCTGAAGAAGAATTTTAACTATCTTAACATACAGAAATTAAAATTTGTAGTTTATAGTATTCTAGTTTTTAGTTTAGTCTTTTTAGTTTATAGCATTCTGGGCTTTTTTCAGGAGAATGAAATGGCTTCTAAAGTGTACATTCATGTTTTATTTTTATCTGGGTCAGCTGATGCTGTTACAGCATGTAGGTTATCCTTACTTTTAATCGTCACATGTATATTTAATAGAGGACAAAGAAACAGTGTTAATTAACCAAGATACACAAAGGTTTTACTTCTAGTAATATCTTAGTCATGTCATTATGTTTATCCAGAAAGAAAATTGATCTTTTCTCTTCCTCTCCCCAACAAAAACTGTTGTTTATTAAAAAAGGTTGGGGATCCTGATGCTTCTGATTATTTGATTTGACCAGTAATTTCCCAAGTTCTTCAAGTGTCTTCATGAAAGTAAATAGTATTTCTCCTGAAATGAAATGAAAGTCAGTGTGTCAGCCTGACTGCACCTGTAAGCATCCTTCTGTTTCATCCAGATACACAAACAAAGGTTTGTTTCAAAAGCTTCTGTATCGGTAAATGACTTGAAAAAAAAACTTTTGTGATTTCTTTCAATATTATGGTGAAGTATCCAAGGTTACTATAGCAAACACTTTCACAAGGTGCTTAACTGTAGATGATGGGGCCCGGTACAAGTTCTCACAGTTAGCTTTGATTAATATTTTTAATAGCTGAGGATACTGTCATTTCACCATCTGCCACTTACATTAACTGTTCTGTAAATGAATTATTTTTAGCTGGTGATAACACATCACATCTAAGCAACCAAAACACAATGCTGAAATGTCTTTTTTTTTCTCTCTCTTTTTATCAACGACAGTTGAACTTTGTCAAGCAGTTAGTATTCAAGCCCATGACTGCTTGTTTCTGATAGGTTACCCGAGCAAAACTTTTTCTTACTCCTGAGCTGACCAAGACAAATAAATGAATGAACAAGTAAATACACAACTTCTGGGGAGAAAATAACCCATATAAGGGCAAGGCCTGCTATTCCACATGTCCTCAGGGGCGCAGGGGGAGGAAGGTGAACGTGGCTGTTTTCCCCCTGTGAGATGCCTGCTTGTTTCTTTCTATGTCTCTGCAAAATCCAGGGGTTTGGTTTCGATTCTGTGATACCATCAGTTCTGTCATAAACAAATACACAAATGTCCATAAAAAGCTATTTACCCAGCTGCTAAAAAGTAAAACACCTTTCATGTTGCTTATCACCACAGAAAAGAAGGTTTTTGCCAGGGACACTCAAATGTCTGGACAGAAATCTTGAGCCAGTGAAGCTGCCAGATTGCATGGTGTTTTACAAACCAAAAATTCAGAAAATCTTCTCTTACATTCACAAAATCAGGGCCTCTTTTTAGTCAGCCTTGCACTAAATCAGCTTTCGATGAGATTTTGTCATAATTAAGCTTGGTGTAAAGATAGGAAGTTAAGTTGTGGGATTTGGAGAGTTTGGAGGTTTCTCTTTTTTTGGTTTGGTTTTATTATTATTTTTTTTTTCCCGGTTGAGAAGCGAAGAAAGGCAATTGCCATGCATTAAATAATTCTAAGCAAAAAGAGAGAAAGAAGAAAACCTGTTTTGGTTCACTTAGCTCTGATCTTCCCACAACTACTGTAAATCTAATACAGTGGAATCCTAATCAAGATGCCCTGGCAGATGGCCCTTTGTCTCCATTAAGAAGAGTACTTGATTAACAGAAGACGTTGCTTGAATAATAATTTATTTGGGAAGATACAGTGCCCATCAAATGACTGAGAGGCTCCTCAGTGGGTGCAAGTCAGAAGGGCTCTGCTGGAGCCAGCAGAACTGTCTGAGCCTGTGGCCGTGTTTCCAAAAGTTAGAAATCAGCATATCTGGGCAAAAACACAACTCCAATCCCAAAAGATATTTGGGCACACGGATCCTATTTATGCAGTGAACTGCTAGTGATTGGCCAAATCACTTGCCAAATCAAGATTAAATCAAGGGTGACCAAATCAGGGTGGCTGTGAGATACCTGCCACGGTAATCAGCCATGTGTAGCTGGGCTGAAACACACCACTGAGATGCAGGAATGAATGCTGGAATTACTGTGCAGCAAAGAAGACGAGGCAGTGGATAAAAATGCTCACCAAGAAATCAGAAAAAGGAGTTGGTGAAGCACAGAGACACCAAAAACTCACAGATGCCATTGTGTCCTTAGGTCATGCCACTGATGTAAAGAGCAGTTGCCTTTATTTTGCAGTCATGGCTGAGAATAAAAATTTAAAATTATTCCTTCGTCATAAAAAATATGAGACAGTAGCAGTAAACAATATTAACAAGACAGTTTTCCTTTTAAAACACCCTTTCTTGGCTAGTATTCTGCAACTGTAGTGTGCAAAACACTTTCTAGTCCTAAGGCCTTGAGAAGCGCTCAGCTTCCTGCAAAGAGTTCACTCCCCTCAGAGGTGGGTCATAAGATCATCCTCATCACATCTACCTTTTGTATACCTGGTGCCTCACCTCCACCACAATCAATCATGAAACAAAAAAATGAGAACACCTCATTTTGATGTTAAGTACCTGAAACTAGTTTTCCTCCAGGACACTGTAGAGAGGTTGGTGCTGGTCTCTTCTCACAGGTAATTAGTGACAGAACGAGAGGGAATGGCTTGAAGCTCCAATAGGGTAGATTTAGACTGAACATTAGGAAAGAATTTTTCACAGAAAGAGTGGTTGGAGACTGGAATAGGCTGCCCAGGGAGGGGGTTGAGTCACCATCCCTGGATGTGTTTAAGAGCCGTTTAGATGTGGTGTTGGGGGATAGGGGGGAGGGGAGAACTTTGTAGAGGGGGGTTGAGGGTTGGACTCGATGATCCCAAGGGTCTCTTCCAACCTGAATGATTCTATGATTCTATAATGACAAAGATTCTGATTCTTGTGGTCCTTTCCTTTCTGAGCAGACTGTTCAGTGGGTCTCGTTTCAGCAGCTGTGCAATTATTTCCGTTGTTGGCGTATTGCACTGGTGTCAAAGTGCCCTCACACCATTAGCACTGGTGCTGGGGCTGGGTGGGTCTGGGGCAGACCTGGATGCTGAACAGCTCTGTGGTGTGTCGTGTTGGGATGCAAGGACAGCGGAGTCCGGGGGAAGCAGTTTCACTGCATAAGAACAAGGTCCATCCAAGCTTCCAGAGACTGCTCAAAACCTCCTGCTCAGAAGGGTCTTTTCATGAGGATGTTGGTCCCAATCCCACTCACTAAAACTCTGGTATCACTAACACAGAAGGAAAGCTAAAACACAGTAGTCAAATGCTAGTCCTGAACCTGGTTTTACCATGAATGTACCATGAGATGTTCCATTAAGTCCTGAATAAATTTTGCCAGCAGTTCAGTGCTGGCACGCAGCCATTTCCATCCTGGTAATTTACCATGAAGGACACCTTGAATCTTAGAATCATAGAATGGTTTATGTTGGAAGGGACCTTTAAAGGCTGTCTAGTCCAGCCCCCCCACCATGAGCAGCGACATCTCGAACTAAATCAGGTTGCTCAGAGCAACCTGACCTGGAATGTTCTGGTGTTCTTCATTTCTGAGTTTTCCTCCTGTTTTTCTTGCAGATAGCTTGTCTTCCTCTAATTACTAAAATTTCACGGTCAGGAGAACTCGTGGCATCTGTTTTATAGTGTATGCACACATTCATGCACCTTAAATCAAGCCACATGGATGAAATTCAGTAAAGCCAAGATCCCAGAAATTTTGATCTGATATCATGCTTCAGGCACCCTTCAACATTATCATTTTTAATTGGGAGCTGAGCTGCTCTCGTGCCAAATTACAATTTTTGAGGTGCTTTCTGAAGTTCAATTTGAAAGCGTTGATGCCAGTTTCAAGCAGGGTTTTTAAACGGTGGTGTTTTATGCCTTGTGTGTTTCATGAAGGAAAATGGATAAAATCAAGGTACCGCCTGTCCAACTATAAGCAGCCACATGAAAAACACTCTGCTTCAGAGCAATCGAAGAAGACAGGTCCATTGGTCAGTCCTGTTCACACGAGGAGGACTCGATCACTTGCTGTGAGCACAAGAAATTCCCTGACCCAGCTGGAGAGTGCTCACTTCTTTCTTCTGCTGTGAAAAAATTGCCTTGCCACTTAGGTCAGCATCATGATGTAAATCTTAATGAAAGATTGTGAGGTGTCTGAGCAAATCAAGCCATTTGGCCACCCTGATGCTCCTTAATCTATCTCCCTGCCTTTTTCTCCTTGTGCTTTTTATTTTTGAGGTAAGCAGCAGGGGAAAAGCACATTGTAGTCATAGAGCCGTAGCTACTAGAATCACTTTCTTTTCCTCTCTTGCAGCTTGGGCAGAACTGGCCATCTTGATTATTATTGACTTTATCAGATTCCTTTCCTTCCTGGAAGTGAAGCAAAACTTTGGCAGTTTGAAAATTATTCCTATCATTTGAAATTTTAGTCTTCTGGGGCTGAGTCCTTAAGTCCTGATGCAATCCTTAGTCAACTCTCGCTGCAGGCATTTGCCTGATTAGGAGATATTCCTGATCTGCAGGTGTGCTATCACAGTAATTGTCAACATTGAGGCTGGTATCTGTTCTCCTGTCCTATAAGAAAAGGTGCATTTCTCTCCTGTTGGAGAAAAAAAACCCAAACCCACCCACCTTTACATATGACAGTATACTGTAATAGCCATCAAACTTTTGTAGCTGTTTTTTAAAACACTGTGAGATGGATTTTTAGCTGATATGAATCCACTTAGTAAAGCTGAATTTAATGGAACTATATGGTTTTTTTTACCTTTGCTGATTATATGCCCTTAGATTTATTGAAGAGCTACAAAAATTTTCTGCTGATTCACTGTGACATTCATCTGTGAAGATGTGACATCCTAGAACTTCCCTGCTTTTAGAACTCTTTGATGTCCTTGTCTTGCTAACCAGAACGTAAATGGATGAGGAGTTACATCTGCATCCAAAAGAGGCTATCTTTACAGCTTTATCCATTCGACATCCAATTAAAATTCCTAAGTTAATTCAAGTTAACCACCAGTTGCCTCAGCTTTCTGAGGTTCCAACTTTTCTCTTCCTCTTCTTTCACATAAGATTTTAATTTTATAGGATCTCACATAGTTGTCAAGGAGACTGTTGTGGAAGAAGCTGGCATTCCCAGGGATATTTCCTTCCATGTGTTTCTGAGAACATACTATGCTTTGTAAATCCTTTCTGAACCCCAGTGAAAGAGCCAGTATCTCTTGGTTGGTTCGTCATTTCCATATGCATGCCTAGTGATGGAGGGTGTATTTTTAAACAAATATCAATGCTTTCCTGACATTCACTACTGCTGCTTCAGAAACAAGTTGTGGGTGGATTCTCAAATCCCAAAAAACTTTTTTTTGGCAGAGAGATTCACATGTTATCTTGAGAAACTTATTAGGAAAGCAGCTAAAAACCATTGTAATCCTAGGAGAACATCAATTACCATGAGAAAGCACCGTCAAGGTTGGAGGTGAAGGTATGAGAAAGATCCTTAACGGTGTTGAATTTAACAGCAATCTATCTCAGAACCCATACGTCCACAAAAGTATAGTTTGGATTTGCATTCTTTCTCTCTTTCAGGTCCTTTTTTTTGGGTTAGCCTTTAGATCTGAAACATAAATCCATTTGTGTCATTCAAGAAACAGAGATCCAACAGAAAGAAGTCTGGGCTCGCTTCCAACATCCACAACAGGCAAATATAAGTCGATTTATTTGGAGAACTATTTATTTTGTTTAAGATGTGCAGATCTTGAATGACATCTGCACATCAGATTTCCATCTATCAACATAGTAGCTGTATGATCAAAGAAATATGGGAGTTTCATTGTCCTTGTAGACACGCCAGAGGGGTGACTGTGCCTGGAGGCTGCCTTCACACTGTTGCTTTTCAAAGTGCTTCTTTAGGTCTGGTTTCCCATGCTGCTGGAGGGGGCTTGGGACAGCCTTTGGACTACATCACAGGAGAAAGCACTTGTGTACTTTGCCTCTTGGTGTGGATAGGGTGGGTTGGTCCCAACCACCTCCATGGATTCCATCTGTCCTTGTTGACAATGTGAGGAAGTATTCCTACTCCATTAGGAAGGAGAGAGAGTGGTCAGGCATTGGAATAGGCTGCCCAGGGAGGTGGTTGAGTCACCATCCCTGGATGTGTTTAAGGGATGTTTAGATGTGGTACTGAGGGATATGGTGTAGGGGAGAACTTTGTAGAGTAGGGTAGATGGTTGGACTCGATGATGCCAACCTGATCTGAATTATTCTATGACTCTATGATTCTATGATTCTATGAAGTGACAGTCACTTTCCTTGATGGAGCCAGACCTCTTTGGCATCAATTTGAAAATCATGCAGTGCAGTGCAGCACAAGAAAACTGAAAATGTTGTCAGTGTTAGTTTAGTTATGCTAATTTAAGAAAATGGAATCAAGCATGGTAATGAAGGCACAACATAGTGATATCCAGAAGAATATTGATCCACAATTCCCAAGATCTTATGTTCCAACCACATTGGCTGAAGCCCACCTTGACCCGTTTTCATGACTGCTGTGATCTGAACCAGACAGATGCTGTTAGCTCTCTATCTGCCAGCTGTGCTTTTGCTCCATAAACATGTTCTTGATCTGAATATGACTTACCACAAAGAGACGATGATAAGGGAGTTCCTTTTGGCTTTAAAAATCTACTGACCTACAGAAGACCATTTCCATACATGTGTGCGTATTTCCCCACGTTGCCCTGGAGCTATGGCTCAGAAATCTGCACCATTCCCATGCTCACTGTTGTTTTGACACATCTGATGCAATTATTCACATTCTGTCGCTGCGTGGCTTGTAGCACACTGACACAAAGCTGTATGTGAATGTGTGTCCTTTATGTCCTCCTGTAAGGCCGTCCCTACTGTGACCAGCGCTGCTGCTATTCATATGATAAACAGAAAGCTGCAGCCACTTCACATTATTATTTAGCCTGTTAGTTTTCAGGTGGTGCCCTTATTGGCTAGGACTGCTGTGGGGAAAAGGAGCCTCATTACACAAAATCAATTGCAGGTTTTACATTTAAAAAAAAAATAAAAAATAAACCAACAAAAAGAAAAAAAGACAGGGGCTAATATGCAGAAAAGACAAAGAGGGTTTGAACTGAAGTTTTACAGTTGCTCTGGGCCACTGGAAATCTCAGCAGATAAATCTGATAGTTCAAAGTCTCCAGCCCAGGATTAGCAAAGAGCGTGAAGTGGGATTAAGACATGGGAGGGTTGTCACCTGCTGTGATCCTGCAGGTCACCTCCAACGGAATGCCAGAACTTTGGGTTATAAACAAACTACGTCCAATCCTGTTAAAAAATGCAAAGCAGAGACTGTCATCATGAGAGCACCACGGTGATCCTGCCTTCTCGGGCAGACGGCAGCACAACTTGGGGAGAACCTCTTCTAAAGGTCAGGATCATCTGCTTAATGACTCACTAATTTTTTTTGCTGTTTGCAAATTCTTAAGGAACTGCTGATGTTCTCAGGCTTCCTCTTTTCCTTCAGCAGAAGTGAAATTTGTTGATTATGAAGGACTTTAATGGCATCATCCAAGCAGAAAGCTGAAAGACTATATGTTCAATCGGGTCTCTCTGTTGGCCGGTACCATGCTTTCCAGTATTTGTATCCTATTTCCCTACTTTTTGTGCAAGAATGGGAAGAGGAATGTATTTTCTTTACATTTTATCTTTTTGTGGCAGATGTCCTAGACATCCAAGATGCTCTTGGTGTTCCCCATGCCAGACCAGGAACGACAGCTGAAAGTTCTCCTTGTACAGCCAAATACTTTAAACTTTCTTTTATCCACAGCCATTACTTTCCCTTATATCTCAACATCCTGCCTGTAAATTTAGTCCCAGTTTTTGAAGGTAAAGATATTTCCCTGCCTGTTCTTGCTATTAATGCTTTTTTTTTTTCCCCCCTGCATCCTTTCCTCTAGTACATTTCCAAGTAAATGAAGTGGAAGAGGACTTGGGCTGGAAAAGCACATATTTCTTCTGACACTGCATTTTCAGACAAACTACCAGGACTCAGAGCTGGCAGCTCCTTGCCCTTTGCTTAAAAAATGAGTCTGCAGGTGCAGCCATGAAGGGATTTTGCATCATGTGTCAAATGCCATCAGAAAAGAACAATACTTTCCAGGCACGTTTCCAGGTGAGGAGTTGGTGTGTGTGTGTTGGCCCATCGGCTGGACCATTGGCTCCAGCTGCTTTGCCAATCCTTGTACCATATTGACTGTCAGCTCTCCCATTCTAAGAGACAGTTCCATCTTGTTACTGACTCTTGTCTTTTACAAAAAAATAATTTCTTTCCTCAGCTGGTATGAAATGGGCAAGATTTCAAGAAGGTCACCACTAAATTCTTCAGAAGCTAGAATAAAATTGGTTTATCTGAACTACTCTTCACTCAAAAGCATTTTTGGGGCATAACAATGCAAGTAAACCTGTCCTAATAGAAAATAAAGCTTATTAGCTAGGCAAGCAAAGATGATTAGCTTATGCCATCAAAATAACATGTTTCCATCTTACACCAGTTTCCTGATTAAAACATTAAAATCTGTCTTTTCTGACCATTAGGATTATGGATATGGTAGAGTTTTTGCTGGTCACCTGGAAATCTGTAGAATCACTGGCTTTTTTGGTGGAACACTAAAGCTGGACTTCCTTGGTAGAGCTTCAGTCAAGCCAAGCGTACAGCAGGTTTCTGCAGGGTCGTGATGGGTCCTGGCTGCCACCAAGAGAGGAAGGAAGAAGCACGGTGCTTCATGGACTTCACTCTTGTGTTACGGGGAATTTGACACTATTGATGTAACGATGGACACCAAGTCAATGACTGGGAGCTAAGAAACAAGAAAAAAGAGATATTTGAGAAACTGTCATCCTAGTACTTTTCTTCTGAGCACCTTGTGTAATCACTACCAGCTGTGCAAAGGGCACGGTGGAGGAAAACTCTATTATTTGCTCCATCATCATTTTACACCACACTGGAAGTGATAAGGCAAGGTTTAAAGTGGGGGAGAATCAAGGATTGTTTAATTGAAATAAACAATATACCATCTCAAGCTTTGCATATCGGGCACTAAAGGACTATTAGAGGTTTTCTAGGCTTCAGAGTCTCTGATTAACATTATAGGAATAAATCCACTAGCCCAGGAGTTAGGCTACTTTTCACTCTGCGTATTAAAATCTTTATTCAGTCCTTGTTATTGTACTTTTTCTAGCCTGAGGTATTTTTCTACCTCAGATCTTGTTGCTGTTATCCTGTCATTGCGTGCTCCCATCCTGTTAATGGTCCAGAGGAGTTACTGTTGGCAGATGTTCCAAAAGATGTTAATGGTTTACTATTGGGAGGCTTGCAGTTAAATAAATTACCTGTTAGAACAGAGAAAAGGGTATGCCTTTCAAAGCAATCCTTTAAGAAAAGTAACATATTTATTGTGTTTATATTGTGCATCAAGATCAATTTTGGAATTTTTTATTTTCTTTAGCTAAGGCCATACGTTGCTTTTGAAAGTTGGGCTAGGGCGACTGTGCCACATAGCAAACATCAATTTAAGAGTGTAAAGTCATATGTCAGGTCTGCAAAAGATTAATTTTTTTTCTCTAAAAATCACTTTGGCTTCAAAAAAATCAGCATGGCAGAATGGAAGCAAACTGCAAGTGCTTGAGTGAAGAGAGTGGAGAGTCAGAAGCAAATCTCCAAAGGTGAAAGTTTACAGAACACTGCTGAGGTTTTAGCTAATAAGCTTTATTTTCACAGTTGGGACAGGGTGACTGTGTGTGCCCAGCTGGTTCCTGTGACTCATTTGACAGATATGGTAATACATGACATCACCAAAGCTCACGTTTTGTCCTGCATTTTGAGTGTGGATTTTGCCCATAATTGCAGTTATGCATATACCATCAGCTCAACTCTTGGGAAAATTATACATATCCGATCACACTACCTGTCTGTTAGTGTTCACTGAATAATTCTTAAAGTTTTTGGCCATTTTTGACAGCCAGCCAGAGGGCTCAAAGATATTAATTTCTTGTGAATGCTATAAAGAATTGGGAGCTACTCACAGAAAGGGATGTGTGTTCAGCCATGATGAAAGTGGAGATGTGAAGAACTTGGCCATCCTCTTCCAGCTGGCAGTAGCCAGCAAACTGAGGGCAGGATGGGAAAAGCAAGCTCAAACTAACACTCCCCGGTGAGGCAAAGGCAGTTGCAATTCAGATCCTTGTCCTTTCTAAGAGGGAACAGCCAGCTGGTCGATCAGCATGCTAGCACTGGCTGATCCATCAGCACACGCATTGTCATGGCACATGCTGTCAAGCACGGCAAACAGAGGACAGGGGAAAAAATTAGGGGGCCAGGGCACATATCCTTAGAAAAGTGGTCCTTCTTAGTTCATTTTCCCTACAGTAAACAATGTTTTTTCTCCACCGTCACCACGTGGCAAGGCTGGAGAGGCTGGCCAGCAGCATGAGAAGGAATATTTCAAGGAGGAGATGCTCTTTGGCAGGCAACCCTGATGTGCTCATCACTGTTTCTCCTCTCAGCAGCTAGTTATCTGTGACATGATCAGCTACATATAACAGGCAAAAATCATGCACACAAAGGGTGGGGTTTTTTTTTTGGTAGGATTTGGGGTTGTCAGGCTGAAAGAAATGTGAAAATAGCCAATGATCACACTGGAAGACCCCCGTGAATTTGTTAGAATATGACTAAATCTACACTTTGAAATTCATTATTGGCTTTAATCAGGCTTATCCAGGCTTATAAGTCTAATTACTTTGGTGACCTTTAAAAAAAGGTCAGGCTTGCTTGCCAGGTAGATTCTCTGCATCTGAAACGTGTAATTATCATAAAAAATATGAAGACTGTAGATCTTCCTCAAAATCAGTGGAAGATTGTTCTTTTATTCTTTCAACAGTAGCAGCTGAGGCCAGTAAATCCCATGACTTCATTAATATGCTTTGCTTTGCTAGGCATAATTTGCAAAATATTCAATAAAGTCTTATTTTTAGAATTATTCTTTTTGCAAGATGATTGGCCAACATCCTTGGGTGTCTCGTTTCCCTTCTGTAAGAACAGAAAACATGAATCTAAACTCAGACTTCTGATCCATCAGCATTCACGTTTCAGCAACATACTTAAAACTGCTGCTTTAATGATGTTTGAAGAGTTGCTTTGGATAGAAACAAACAAAAAAAATAAAAGCAAAAAAAAAAAAGAGGAACTGATACCACTAGTATTTTCTTTAAAAATATAACAAGGAAAGAGGTGCTCCACTGCCCATTTCACTTGAATTATTCCCTGCTCCTCAGAGAAATGCAGTTACAAGGGGTCATATCTACTGACTCAGTGTGGGGCAGATGTCTTAGCAGTATGATGCTGAGCAAACATCCACTATAACATTTTTTATCAGAATACCTGGCTGCTCTCAGATGTGCTCACTGGGGCATGTAGCTTGTGAAAGGCAGTGTGAAAGGAAGGGTAGAAGGTGGTTCTCCTTTTTCTTTGGATGTACAGGGGGTAATTAGAGTTTGGGTACAGGGGCTGCCTTTTTTAAGACCTTACAATTTACCTGGGTGGGAATCTGTAGGTCATAGTATAACAGATCCAATGGTGGAGAGGAGGCACTTGGAGACTCCTGTGATCGAGGGAGAGAGAAATCATGTGGTGAGAAATTCCTGTCGGTTGATCTCAGTTCATGTGCAAAACCAAAGGCTGAAGGCGACTGCCGAAAGTCTACCCATTCTCCAAGAGCAGGAACGACTCCTGTTGACAATTGCTGATTGTGGTACAAGCTCATCCTAACTGTTCCTAGAAGTCTCTGGAGATGGAGGGTCCATAGCATCCCCAAGCAATTTGTTTCACGGTTTCTTCACCCTTATTGTTTGAGAGTTTTTCTAATGGTGAATCATCCTTGTTCAGACATGGGTGTGCTGTTCCCAGCCTTTCTTTAGCAACCTTTGCATATTTGAAGGCTCTTACCATCTGCTTCTGTAATGGGTTGATGCTGGCTGGATCTGGTGCCCACCAAAGCTGCTCTGTCTCTCCCCTCCTCTGCTGGGCAGGGCAGATAAAATGAAAGGCTCATGGGTCAAGATAAGGACAGGGACTGATCACTCACCCTTTACTGTCAAGGACAAAACAGACTCAACTTGGGAAATTAGTTTAATTTATTGCCAATCCAATCAGAGTGGGGTAATGAGAAATAAATACTAAACCTTAAAACACCTTTCCCCCACCCCTCCCTTCTTCCTGGGCTCAACTTCACTCCCCCTTTCTCTCCCTCCTCCCCCCAAGCAATGCAGGAGGACGGGGAATGGTGATTGTGGTCGGTTCATCACACCTTGCCTCTGCCCCTCATTCCTCCTCAGGGGAAGGACTCCTCACACTCTGCCCCTGCTCCAGCGTGGGGTCCCTTCCCAAGAGACACAGTGCTCCATGAACTTTTCCAACCTGCATCCTTCCCATGGGCTGCAGTTCTTCACCAACTGCTCCAGTGTCAGTCCCTTTCATGGGGTGCAGTCCTTCAGGAACGGACTTCTCCAGTCCAGGAACAGTCCTGCCAGCAAACCTACTCTGTTGTGAGCTCTTCTCCCGACGGGGGCACAGGTCCTCCCAGGAGCCTGCTCTAGCATGGGCTTTCCATGGGGTTAGAGCCTCCTTTGGGCATCTACCTGCTCAGGCATGGCATCCTCCATGGGCTGCAGGTGCATATCTGCTCCATGGTGGACCTCCATGGACTGCAGGGGGACAGCCTGCCTCACTATGGTCTTCTTCACAGACTGAAGGGTGATCACTGCTTCAGCACCTGGAGCACCTCCTCCCCTCCTTCTTCATTGACCTTGGTGTCTGCAGGGCTGTTGCTCTCACGTATGCTCACTCCTCTCTCTGGTTGCAATTGCTGCTGCACATTTTTTCCCTCCCTTCTTAACTGTGTTATCCCAGAGGCACTACCACTGTCACTGATGAGCTCAGCCGTGGCCAGCCACTGGTTCAGCAGAAATGCAAATGCTGAGGCACCTTCAAACACTGTGCAGGTCCCAAGTCCTTCACTTGGTCTGTTCTCCCTTGGTGCATCATTTGCCTGGGTACTTCCTCTCAAGGACACCTTACACTCATGTATGTTGAGGAATATCCTATGCTTTCCTGCCATATGTCCAATTTGTTAAAGTTATTTTTAATTCTAATCCCGTCTCCAATCAACTGGCAGTCCCTCTCAGTTAGCTGTTGTCTGAAGATTCATTAGGCATACCTTGTATTCTGTCAACAAAGTCCTTAATGAAAATTAAAAATCAAATGCCACCAGACCCCGAGCAGCAACTTGCAGGATCTCACTGTTTTCATCTTCCCAGTTTGGTAGAAATACATGGATAGCTATTTGCTGGGTACAATTCTTCAGCCACCTTAAGTACAACTGTGCTGCCCATTCCTCCTTGCTTACAAGAAATGTAATGTGAATATTCATGCTTCCAGTTGGGCAGTAAGAGAAAGAATTTCATAGTCAAATTGATAAAGTGCAAGGTGGAAAAAAACCCTGTCGTGGTTTCAGCCAAAATCAACCGGACCGACAGATGGCCCTTCCCCTCCCCCGCCAAAAGAAGAGAGGAAGAGATAAGGAGATTCAGAAGTTTAGAATGAACTAAACTACTTTAATACTGAGCATGGGGCAGATGGGATGGAATACACCTGTTGGTCAGGTTTGGGTCACCTGTCCTGTCTGTTCCTTCCCACAGATGTGACCCTTCTACTTTTTTTCCATTTCCGACATTCTAAGGGGCAAATAACAAAAATTGGCTGACCTTGGTTGTTATAGCAATACGTATAAGCAAGGGCCTCTCTGCACACTGTTCCTTGGCATGGAGCACAAACATTGGCCTTATCATTCTGAGAACGAACAGTTTTCTCCACAATATCCTGTTCATTTCAGAGAGTTAGAGGAGGCCTAGCTAAAATGTAAAATTACAGAACAGAAAATTGCTTCAGTTTTACTTCAAACCCGGACAAACCTAAATCCCTCATCTTGTATAAAAATCTTTTCTTTGCACTGCTTTCTGAAAAACAGATTTGTTCATTAAAAAGATATTAAGATACACACTGAATACAATTGAATGTCTCGCACTGCAGCTTAGTTATCTCATAATTGGTGTGGGCGAAGAGCACACACCCAATTAGTGATGGTAGTTCAACCAGTGCCTGGTAACTCATTCCTATCCCACAAGGCATTTTTGGTCCTTTGTGGACTTCTCCTCAGTAATGAATTTTCCACATAGCTCTAAGTGCATCACAGGCAGTGGAGCTGGGTTTTTCTCACATTTGGGGTGGACTTACATTCATGTTATTCCATTCATCATGTAGGAATTACTCCTGGTGAGCTCCATCCCTTCTTCCAAAGCATTCATTCAGCCATGGACATGGATGTGGGCATGGATTTGGACATATACGACAGAAATAGCAAAACCATTCATGGCCAAAACCACGAAAGAGTACTGTCACCTGCTGTCAGTATTTTATTTTGTTTTCTATTTATTCAGCAAACAGAAGAAAAGCAGCTTTGGAGTTCTGACATTTTTTTCTTTCTTTAAAAATATTTCAGGATTTTTTTTCTTTTCTTTTCTTTAAGCCTTTCATACTTGAGAGGGCACAGTTTGCCGTGTTTTTCACGCAAGCTCTGTTGCAGGCTATTCTCATAAGGAGATCATGGATGTGATACTATGCATTAAAATTGATTTTCAAAGTCGAAAAATTAAACTAGCTCTAACAACAAAATAGTTATATTCACTCCTAACTTAGTGAATAATTAAGGGATAGTCAGTATGAAAAAGCTGAAAAACTCGTACATACCCTGTACTTAAATAAATGGTTCAGGTGCATTTCTACTATACCTCTATGGAATTACTGCAGGGTTGTCATTAGATTTTTGCAAATATTTCTAACTTTTTTAAAAACAGTTGATGGTAAAATTTAGATATAAAATTAATACCCAGAAGTACTATGAAGATGTTCCAAGTGCAATGAGAAAAAATATTCAAATTTTGCAAAACTAAAAGATTTTCCATTAAAGGCTATTAATATTTTTCTCTTCTTCTCAACAGCTGTGCTTTAGAAGGGCACGGGAGAGAGTTGGGGTTTTTTTAGCATTCTGAAACATGTTTTTATTTGAATACTTCCTATTATTTTGAGCAAGTCATTCATCATTATTCCAGAAGAGTTTCAAAGCATGAAATACAAATTTGTATTTACTTTGTTCTTAGGGGAAAAGAAATGAGATCTTAGGAAATAAATCATCTGCAAATATATCCTGATGAAACTAATGTTTGTTTGTACTTGTATCTGAATCTTACTCCCTTATGGGTGATTTCTCAGGGATTCAGAGCAATTATTTTTGTCAAATTTAATTTCATAATAGAAATTGTTTTGATGCTCTTCCATAACATTGTAGCTCACAAATACCCAAATGCAGGTGTGTGGATTTGGAACTCTACAATTTAATAGGTTTGGATCAAGCAGTAGAACCTTTTAGATTATGTCAAGAGTAACATGACAATGAGTAAAATTCTTGGAGAGAGAATATTTTTGATATTGTGGTAGCATTTTCTTAGAGAATATTTGAATCATATTCATTTCAAGTGTTGTTTTGTCTAGTATAAACAGGGAACTTACTATTTGAAGACGCATACATCCAAGTCCAGTCCAGGTTAAAATATAAACAAGCTGTAATTCAGAGGAAAATTTAAATTACTATTGAAATATTTCTAAAGGTAATGAAGAAAATAAGCCATATCTCTAAATTTAGCTTGTGTACCATCCAAATTGGGAAGCTTGCATTTAATTTCCATCCTGTTAGAGTAGACTCCTGCTTTAGAAACAAGGAGTTGGAAAAACAGCTGGAAAGATAAACCAGAGCAATAATATTGCCAATTCAGCTATTCTTGGTTTTGGATTGGATGACATATCCCTTTTTGTCAGTAACACTGTTGCTGTCAGGAGGAAAAAAGAAAAAAGTGATAGGGACTTTGTGTTGGAATTGATATAAGTGTTTTGTTTCGATATGTCTTAGATGAGGATTTAGCTTTGAAAGCCGTCTCTCTTGGATAATTTATGTTGTTCACCATCCAGAAATGTTGGCATGTCCATGGTTAAAATGCCTTTATACTTGGACTATGAAATATGTATGCATATACACACATAAATACGAACTATACTTCATTCTCTGAATTTAAAAAGGCACAGCTGGGAGCCCCTCCAGGATCGTAGTCCCTGATTCTGGGATCCAAGGATGCTTCTGCCCAGGGTAAGCTTCTTTGTGCACTGTAAACACCCCTATCATTTTGAAGCACCTCTGAAAGACCCTGGAGATTCTCCACAACCTTTAGTCCTCACGGTTTCCAAGACCTGTTACAGGCCGTAGATGTAACACAGACAGTAGGCCTATAACGAGCAGAGCTATGAAACAAAAGCAAAAAAGGAGTGACAATGAAAAGCCTGCTAAAACTATTTACCATCAACAATACTCTTTGAAAAAATATTCAGTGCTTTTTACATTTTAAATTCAACCATGTGCCCTAATAAGCCAGGGAAATTGCAGCTCAAGATGCTTCTTCTCCAATCAGTACTTCAAATTAGCCCCTTTCAAGGTTTGCCTCTTCTGGAAAATTAGGTCAGGATAGAACATGTCTTGGGAAATGGTGTCAGCTAACTGCAAATCTAACTTTAGTAAGGTTTTCCCTGTGGGGTTTTCTCAAGACCTGCCACAATATTAAGTGACAGCCTATGTCCATGTGAATGACAAAATTATTTTAGCATCCTCTTATCAAATGTAACTCCTAGAGTTCATGTCCTAACTTGATCTAATTTTCTAATAAAGGAGGGGACTTTGGCTTCAGTGAAACATATGAAGTGATATGAAGGGTCCCATTAGTTTCTTTTTCATTCTAGCAGAAAATTTTAGTTTTTATTTCAGCGATATATTTCATTAATATGAGGCAGTATCCAAGTGGGACAGTGTCATGACTCCATTCTGTGAAAAAAAAAACCAACAACAACAAAAAAAATCCATGGATACTGTAAGTCTTGGAGGATCCCTGATTTGCCTACTACATTATTTAAAAAGTTGGAGGAGTCATAATTTTAAATTATTTGAGAGAAACAAAAGTATACACTATAAACTGGGCGTGGATATAATGTTTTCAGATAGTTTTTAGATAATTTAGATGATTCCAGGAACTAACTGCTCCTGGAAGGAAGTACACTTATTCACTGCACACAAATTAATTGCACTGTGATAGTAAAATTCAGTGGTAAGAAGCTGAAGGTAAAAAAAGTTCAATCAAATGTAAGGCAAAAATATTCATCACTGGTTAATGAATGAAGCAGCTTCTCTACAGAGGAGATGAGTTCCCCATCATTGGAAATAATGAAAACATTACTGTTTATCTTGCTAAAATACTTGCTATTGTTCTTCTATAAATTATGGGCCAATATATAAACTAATGGTTGGGTTTGTGTGCCCTGTGGTATAGAGGAGGTCAGATTTAGTGATTGCAATAGATCTGTCAAGGTTTAAAATGTATGCATCTATTAACGTCGTTTTTTAGGCTACTTAGACATTTTTATGTTTGAAACAATGTACTTTTAAAGAAAACAGATGGCACAAAATAGGTGACACTTTAGCAACGCCAGGTGGTGTTTGAAAGCAATAGAGTTTTACTGGACTTTCTGCTGAGTTAGTTATAATACAATAAAAAAAAATAATGAAAAGAGGCCTCTCTCCTTGTTCTGTAGCTAAAATGGCTCTACACTCTAAGCACTTTTAATTCCTTGAGCTTAAAAAGAGTAACTGAATAGAAAACAGTTTCAACTCCATTTTTTCCTTTTCTGATACACTCACCTTCAGGAGTGTGTGCGTGCGTTTTAAATTAATTTGGTTTACTCTGGATTATATTAGATTACATGGATTAGCAAACCTTTATTACAAAATCAAATCTTTTCCTGTTTCTAGCAACTGGAATATTGTTGCTTTTGCGACTGGGCAGTAAATTTATTAGGGGACAGGTATAAGAAAGACAAATCAATAATCAAACTTTTATTTTTATAAACTTCATGCATTCGGAGTTGAGATGACCATGACAGCAATAAATTTTGCTGTGCTGGGAAGAATGTTTGTAATATATTAATTCACGGATACCTGGCAAGGAATTAGGATGTTCTGGCATGGTAGAGAGGGTTGTGTGAGTTCTATGTGATGCATTTGTGTGTTTTGTCTGTGTTTGTGTGTGAGTGTCAGTGTTTGTGCCTATGTGCATGCTTCTTAGATTAAATTAGCAATATACACATGCCATTATCTCATATAGACTTCACTTTTTTTCAACTTTGTAAAATGTTTTCCATACTAAGTACAGCTCAGTCTTGTAACTTCTACAGTATCTCTTTAACACAAATACTTTTTTTCTCCCCAGCATGTGACAGTCAGAGAATTCTGTTTTATTATAAAAATAAGAAAATTGCTTTTCAAGTATGTACTGCTTGTCTGCTTTCCTTCTCCCTATCTTCCCTATCTATCAGCTGCCCGAAATGCAGCTTTCCAGAGTATCGTGCAGCCCTTCCCACTGGGAGGGATGAGCAACTACCTGCTGCCCACACATCCCTCCCTGCCACTTGTAATTCCTGAACTGGTGTGATGTGCTGCTACCAAACCAGGTTTTACCACCCCAGCAGAACTAGCGTGTTTGGCCACGGAAAGCATTTCTCGAGTCCACAGAAATTAAGTCCAAAATATGCCATATTTGTGTTTTCAAACCGTGTGCCAAAAGAAAACTCATACGAGTAATGTATGCCCATGAAAGTAATTGCAAATTTTGTCATGAAAGTAATTTTACATGAAAGTAATTGCAAATTTTACATTTTACATGAAAGTAATTGCAAATTTCTCAAATTTTAAATAAAGTTTCAAAGTGTAATTAAGCTAAATCACCTGGTCAGCAGATGAAATCTTATCTATAAGTTATCTACATTATACTATATATCTATACAATACACTATACGCTAACTACTTTTTTTTTGTATGTATGTAGAAAATTGAGTCATCTTGCATTATTTCTTCAAGATAATTTGAACGGCCAGTGACAGATGGGACTTCAAAGCCGGACAAAGACCCCCAGTTCAATACCTGCTTGGTAGTCCTGCCCTTTGGAAATTTTTCAGATTGCTTCAACAAAAGGCTTTCAAAAACCTGGTTGGCTTAAAATGTCTATTACAACCCTCAATTCCCTCTTGCCTTGCATGATGTTCTGTCTGGAATTGGGTCCCTATCAAATTAAATGGCACATTTTCTCCTTAGCTGCTGCAGGAAGCCCATAAACAGCTGACCAGAAAGCAGGATACCATTTCAATCAAGGACCTGACATTCTCATAGCCCAAATAAATGTCCTGAGCAAGGTCTGTCTCTTTCTATTGCTAAGTTCAGGACTTCATAGCACTTCTGAATGAAAATACTTCAAAACAGGAATGTCGATGGAAGATGGTTTATTTTTCTTTTTTCTTCAGTATATTCTCTCAACCACAAAAGGAGAATTTTCAGGAGAAGCTTGGCACCAACAGGTGGGCCTCAACTGTCAAAAGAGCTTGTCCCAGTTGAGGGACCAAAACTAATAACTACATTTTCAAAAAAGATCAGCACATTTAAAATTCTCTTCAAGCTCTGGGCAGTGTATGTGACAATGAGAGCTGAGCTGTTGGGTACTGAGTTCTTCTAAGATTCTGACGGTCCTTTGGGGGATTAAATGGGAACTGAGTCTTTTTGAAAGTTTGGACTCGATTGGGCTGTGCTGAGCTCTTTTAAAATAGAGATCTGTGCATACATCTTTGAGAGGATGTCTGCACTAGGCTGTGAATCACATGAAATTTTGTATGGAAAGCTTTCTTGTTATGGAATGTTATTAATAAAAACTGCATGCTGAGGTGTAGGGAGAGGAGGATGATTTAGGATGGCAAAAAACCCCAACCTTCTTTTCCTTTCCTTTGAGAATCTACACTGACACGACATTTCTCTTTCTTTTATTAGTGGAAGATAGGTGAGCAGTATTCCCCCTGTTTCAGGTCAGTGATTGACACGATACCTGCGTGTTTAAAAAATACCTGCCTGCTGCAGATCACTTTTACCCAACTGAGGAGAAGTTTTGAAGAATGGGAAGTTTTACTAGCTTTGATCTGGCTGAATTGTTTTGTAAATGCTGCTAAGGTTGAAAAAGAATAGTGCAAATTTTGCCATTGAAAAATTCCAGTTCCTGAGAAATCTTTGTCAGTATTGTGCTGCAAATGTGTCCCAACCTGGGCTGGCAAGTTGTAACCTGACAAAGTGATGTGAGCCAGCTTCTTAGAGCCTAAAAATGCTAACTGTGCCAGAAGGAACGCAGCATCGCATTTCATGTAGGTTTATTTTTTGTTCATTACACATCTTTGGCATTACCAGTGTTGATTTCTTGACGGCACTGTAGAATTCAATAGTCTCCATTTCAGGCACGGTTTGTTTTGTGCTGACTTGTCAGCCCTGTTTTAATGGGGCTAAACCCATGCAACTGGTGAGGTGCAAAACAGCTTAGGGGGAAATGTCAGCTACAGAGATTTGCACAACAGATGGTCACTCATGGGGGAATTTGCATAGTCAGGTATTTCTATTTAAATTTTTTAAAGATTGCAATGCACAGAATTGTGAAATATGCCTAGAGTAACATACTTTTCCCTCTCATCAACATGAATAGATGCTTGTTGGCCACTCTAACAGATGAATGAATGGGTGTGAAATGTTTAATTACATCTGCGGCATTTATTTCCTTTAGCCACATTTTGCTAAATTCTACAGATCCTGCACAGCTGCATCTTGGAATGAATTCATCATGATGTCATCAACCAGCTTTATTCTAATTATACATAATCATATCTATTGAGGCCAAGTGATTATGACAGTTTCCTACAGAAAAGATTTTCTTAGTTTCATTTAAAGCAAGGTGTAAAGAAATATCTCTCATTTCCCATTGACATTTGTAGGCATGGTGGGTGCTCAACAGATTCAGAAGTGTAGGCTCCAGGCAACGTTTTCAGAATTACTAATAGTAAAATGGTTAAGCAAAATCATTGAAGGAACCCCATACTGGGGCACTGGAAAAAGTAGACTTTAAAGAGCTGGGAGGTTTGCAGCTGAAGAGCCCTGGGTGCCTAACCCATGTCTGAAGGTCTGGGTGTCCATCCACCTGGAGAGCAGTCCTGCAGCTGGTCTTGCACTACAGGCACCGTCTGAGGCTCTGGCAAAGGGTGAAGTTTCACACAAATCTGGTGAAACTTCATCAGGTTTTGCAGCAGATTCAAAGAGTGGCAGGTTTAATGAGGGAGAGGATGCCACAAGCCCTCCTTTAGCACCCTCTGTCAGCACCCACTCTTCGGGTAAGAAATGCAGATGCATCATCTTATTTTAGCCAGGAGGTATTGAAGTACGGGAGAGCTTGGGAACTTCTAGTGCTGCAACCTCCCGTTCGTGTTTAATTCTTTGCAGAAAATACTGAGCAGAAGGAAATCTGAAAACAACATTGGATAAGTGCAGTTCTGTGTATTATTGAATGAATATCCCATCTTAAAACCATGTGCTGACAAACAATGCTTTTCGTGATCCATGTGTTCAGTAAGAATTAATTTTAAAATGTTCCTGGCTTTCCAGTGTAATGGTGTATCTGAATGTTGCAGCCCCAGTATAAACCATATCTTCTTTCTAACAGAGAATAATTCTTCCATTCATTGTACCTCGGTGAAGGGCAGAATGTTTTTCTGTTATTCCTTGATCACAAGACAAAGTGAACAATTTACTGAACTTTGGAAGCACTCTGAGAAAGCAGAGTTGTCCCTCTGCATTCATTTTGTATTAAGAAGAGGGCCAGATGTAGCTCCACCCTGTCATAGCCTATCTGCTCGCACCAGACATAGATTCCCTTTCCTCAGGGGAAGGAGCTGAGGGAAGCCCTCAATGTAGATCTCTTGGGTCAGGAGATCCAAGACCTTGAAGCTTCTGGGTATCTGCCAGAGGTTCACTTTCACCTCATAATGTGCAGTAGCACAGTAGTGGGAAGACATTCATGGTAAATCCACCAGCAATGGAAGAAACATCTACACAAAACCCTATTTCTGGTCCCTCCTCTGCTTTGTTCTGCTTGTATTAATTTTTACAAAATTACATTATTTGAACTTCCTTTTCCTTTCTTGTCTGCCTACTTTATCCGGGCAACAGGACAAAATTGTTAAGTTACAAGTATTTTTGGGATCAAGGGTTTTTACTGAGTTCCAGAACATCATTAAGCCACCAACTCCTCCTTCTGATGTGGGGCCAATTACACTTACAGTGGTGCTCATCTTAATCCATGATCCATAGGCTTCATCCAGACCCAGACCCATCAACTCGGCTCTGTGATTTTCAGCCCGCAGGTATGTTGCAAAATATACTTGCTTGGGTGACAATATCTTTTGAAAAAGATATAGGGGGTGGGGTTTTGGAAACTGTGCTATAGTACTACAAACACCAAGTGTGGTCTCTTGTGTGGCTTGTGTTGTTTCTCTACTTTTGGGGAACTTCACCTTTTCAAAAGCATGCTGCATGGGCATCCTACTGACGGCTTACAAATCTCCGTGTGAAATTTTATCCCCCTCAAACTCACATCAGGGCCATAAAAAGGGAGGCTTAACATAAAAAAAGACTGCCCTCTACCCTCTCGTCAGTTTGTGTTCACACACCTCAGTATCTGCCATGTTTTATTTTCCAATTTATAAAACAATTTCTTCCTTAGATTTTTTTTTAAACTTTTTTTTCCTTTAGCTGTCAGTACAGGAAATTTATCATATGTGGAAGCCTTGAGTATAACAGATGACTTTTGGATCTAAAATGACTGTGGCTGGGGTTATGGCAAGAACTGTCTAAAACTCAGTTATGCCAAGTTACTCAGAATGTTAATTGAATTTTAATTTCTACAATTTCTATTAGATGCCGTGACAGAAATGAACTGCACATAAATAAAATATGTAAGCCTAATATAAGCTCTGTGCTGGATTCTTTGGTATAAATTTTTCTTTATAGCACTATAGTATATTTTCAGATATTTCTGCTTAGTTATATTATTCAATGCAGTGAATTTAGGATTCCTCAGCCGCCCCAATAATAAAAATCTCTGTAAAGCAGATTTTAACTATTTTTTATAGTTAAGAAAGACTAGTCAGTGTAAAATAAAACTCTTGATAGTACCACTTCTCTAAGAATAGCTATGTGATGTTAGAGCTATGGTGACCACAGTGTAAAAAGTGTCAAATGGGAGTATGTCTGTCCAAAAAAAAAAGTAGGAGCTCTTCTGCGTTTGGCTTTGCCATCATTTCTGTACAGAAACAATATCCAGCTTTCCACAGTTTTGCTGGTATGCAGTGCTTCGTCAGCCAAGTAATCAATATTCTCACTAGAAACCTGATGACAAGACAGAGAATATGCCTCTTGCATCTGCAGCCTCTTTTGTGCTGGCACCGTTGCCAGTGTGCTGGAGGATGTTCTTGCAGTTCAAAGTGCTCTTGGGGAACTGTAGGTGTGATCTTACACTCTTCACAGGGAGATGTAGGGCTGAAGCTACAGATGGGCTCTACAATATTCACAGTGAAGATGTTAATGCAGCTTATCCATGAGGAAGTGACCATAAAGGGAGGGTAGGGACACACCACACACCTCGCAGATATGCTAGCTATTGAGGTGGCAAGTTTGCAACTCCAGTGCCACTGGCTGATGGGCAGATTAGGTGAATCTGTTGGAATGAGTCCGGAGGAGACCCACGAAGATGGTCAGAGGGCTACAGCACCTCCTACAAAGATAGGCTGAGAAGGTTGGGGCTGTTCAGCTTGGAGAAGAGACTGCTCCAGGGAGACCACATAGCAGCCTTCCAGTACCTAAAGGGGACCTACAGGAAAGATGGGGAGGGACTTTTGATCAGGGAGGGGATAGATAGGGAAAGTGTCAATGGTTTTAAACGGAAAGAGGGAAGATTTAGATTAGATATTAGGAAGAAATTCTTTACTGTAATAATGAGATACTGGAACAGGTTGCCCAGAGAAGTTGTGGATGCCCCATCCCTGGAAGTGTTCAAGGCCAGGCTGGATGGGGCTTTGAGGAACGGGGTCTAGTGGAAGGTGTCCCTGCCCATGGCAGGGGGTTGGAAGTATATTATCTTTGAGGTCCCTTCCAACCCACATCATTCTATGATTCTATGATTCTATATGATTCTACAATTCTATGATTCTACATACCAGGTACTACATGTTGGCACAATTATCTACAGCAACATACAATGGGGAATAACTGGAGTAAAGCTTTAGGCTCCAACCATGTTCCACGTGCTGAACATGTATTGACAGTCCCATGCCACGATGAGAATGGTGGAGAGAGGTATAAACAGAAATGCAACCTGTAAAGCCCTGAAGTTATTCTGTGGCTCATCGCTAATATCTCAGCAGGATCCAGTCCAGTGACCCAGTCTTATCCACTATACAACAAGAAAACTATGGGCCAGATGCACAGAGTTTCAAGGAAAAAGTGAAAATGAGCTGAAGTCTATAAAACCATGGCCCATGTAGAAAAATTTAAACAAAGTGGGATTGTCTGTGTAGGAAGGCTGAAGCAGGATATAGAAGTTTTCAGGTTTGTGAAAGCTGCTACAGAAAGGCAGGGAACAACCCCTCCATGTCTACGGGAGGAAGAACAGGAAACAGTAATCTTAAATTGCAGCAGTGAATAACTGAAGTTGGGAATTAAGAAAAAATTTCTGGTGGTACTAAAGCTCTGGGATGGCTTGCATGAGAAGGCTACGATTTCAGCATCACTGTGGATACAAACAAAGTGGACAAGCGCCTTCCAGGAATGGCCTGCACAGTTGTGATGCAGAGCAGAGGAATTTGCTGCTGGCATCTTTTGGTCATTGCCGGCCTGTGCTTGAGCTGGTGGTGATTGCCCACTTGTGCTCTTGCTGGCCTGAGATGGCTGAGAATAGTCGGGGTTGACAGCATTTTGGGATACCATGTTGGCAAGGAGTCCACTGGATGTAGCTTTGTTGGTACAAGCCTGGATTCTGGGTGGGGATCAGGCTTCTAGGCTGCCCAGGGAGTTTGTGGACTCTCCTTCTCTGGAGGTATTCAAAACCTGCCTGGATGCTTTCCAGTCCAACCTGCTCTCAGTGAATCTGCTTTCACAGGGGGTTGACTAGATGATCTCTAGAGGTTCCTTCCAACCCCTGCCATTCTGTGATTCTGGCACAAGAACCAAACTACTCCATCGAGTCATCCCATCCTCCTAGTCTAAGATGCAATGCAAGGTGTGATATCCGACTTTGTTAGGGTTGTGCCTGTTTTTCATCTTTCTCAGACTATGCAGTAGATGACAGAGAATCAATCCTGAATTCCCAGCTCTTCCATGCAGTAGCTCTAGCCCTGGCACAATAACAGAAAGAAACAAGGCTATTGGTAGACTAAACCTTATTGGAGATATGGTTTAGTGGTGGGTTTTGTCAGTGTTAGGTTGATGGTTGGACTAGGTGATCTGGAAGGTCCCTTCCAATTGAGGCAATTCTATGATTCTATGAATCTATTTATGAAAGCTTTGCAGTCATCATCTTGTTCATGTCCAGCCTCAGACCTCCTTCACTGCTGTGTCCCTCTTGCTTGTGCAAAGTTGCCTTCTATTCTTCCTTTGAGAAAAAAATATCAAGATCTCCAATCCATGTAATTTCCTGTTTATTTGTAATAAGCAGATAAATAGATAAAAATAATAGAGAAACAATTTAAAAATATATTCTCTATGTCTTATTTTTGTTCTTTTATCAGTTTGCATTAGCATAACTTTATTTATAGGAAGACTCTTGATTTACATTTGTGTGTGTAAGAAATGAAAATCAAGCATTTGTATCACTAATTAGCCATCATTTGTGTAGTGGGAGAAAGACTACTTTTGCCCACAGGATAATTTTAGATATTAGATGAGTGTCTCTGTGCATCATTACTAACAGTATAATTGTAGCAATAATTTAATATGCATCTCATTTATTCTCTCCCTGCTTTCTCTGCCATTTCATCCCCACGAACAGCCAACACTTTGTGCTGCTACTTGCTGCTTTTCATGCTGTTATGTTTGTCTTGCACTTGCTCGGTGACGCTTCAGGGTCATTCATTTGCCCATTTCTCCTTCCTTTTCATTGAGAGGTGCCAAATGTCACTACAAATGTTTGAATATATCCACCAATGTTCCCTCATATCACTTCAATGCATATTATCTACTCAATCAGGGGCATAACCTGAAATGCAAACACAAAACACAGAGGCTGAGACCCTTCAAAGCATTATTTTTTGGGAGAGTTCAATACATGACATTCCTCAGATTGCTTGGAAAAAAAGTCATCATTTGTTTTCCACTCCTTTGGAGGTGCAGCAAGCAGCACGGAGAGCCTGGTTGGTGCTGGTCCATAGCAAAATACAGCCCTGAGGTCCCACCTGCCCAATCAGTTGTGCAGGTAACGAGCGGGTTAAAATACTTTGTGGGAATATTTTTTTTACAGCACTTGCTAGCAAAACGGGCTGAGTGAGGCTGGCACATCTGTGAGATTAATGGTGTCATGCTTCAGTGCTGATGCATGATAAAATCCTGTCAGCTCAGTCACAGAACAGGCGAACCAAAAATTAGATGAACATAACTACAGGATCACTAAACACAGGCAACGTCAGTGAGCTCGGTGGTAACTAACATCATGGCCCACAGCTAATTTGCACAGGGAAGGGAGACACTCGAAATTACACGTTGGGACTAGAATCTCCGCACCTAATTTAATTATCCCTGGGACCGCTGTCACCTAGCCCAGAATAAAATATTAGGGTTGAGTCCGAGATGTGAATAATGCTGATTTGTCACGGAGCAGGTCCCTGCTGTCAGCTGCGGTGAGGAGGTGGGTTGTGCCCTGGTTCTGTTGGCTCCAAACCTCCAAAAAGTGGGGTGGGAGATCCCCAGGGACAACCAGAGACCCCCCAGGGCTCACCGTGTTGGCTGAGCATCGGCTCTGGCTCAGCAGGATCAACAGAGGCATGGCTCCTTGGTGATGAGTACATTGGAGTTTTAAAATAATGTGTCTTATCCATCACTTTAACGGCTGGCAGTGCCAGAGTAGTGTCAGCTCTTTAGAAGCAGCCCCGTAAAAGTGCTCCATTAGACTATTTGTAGATGAGTTGCCCGAGAACGGCGCCGTCGTGTGTCAAGCATCCGCAAAGTGGACCAAGGTGAATTGCTGTTTTGCCTGCAAAAGCTTTTTCTTCTAATGGGGGAGACATCTAGATGGATTCTGAGACAGAAAACCTGCACTGGTATGACAACTCGCTGAGGTTGGTAATAGATATGTTCTGGAGGCAGAGCTTCTGCATGGAAAAGATTTTTTGGGGAAAATTGCTAATGTGGATGAACACTGATACAGTTCATATATACAAATGTTTAGATGTGCCTTAAGGTAAAAAAAAAAAAAAAAAAAAAAAAAAAAAAAAAAAAAAAAAAAATGTGCCTTAAGGTAAAAAAAAAAAAAAAAAAAAAAAAAAAAAAAAAAAAAAAAAAAAAAAAAAAAAAAAAAAAAGAAAAGGAATAGGAAGAAAACAGTGTAAAGGAACTTGATTACCAAAACTGTTTTGTGACTCAAACAGTTAAGTGCAAGCAGCTGCAGAAGTACATAGGATTATCATAATAACATTAGCAGCACTGGTTTATATTCTACCTTTCATCATTATAGAAGAATACAGTCCTTGGGGGATACATGTGAATAGCCATATTTATTACCTTTTAAAATGAGTTAAAATAGTTCGAGGTAATTATCCGTGCAGTTTTATTTGCCCCTCTTTTAATACTTCCACTTCAACACCACTTTTATTTGTTCCCTTCCCCTCAGCAAAGTCTGGCTGTTTACTGGACTTTTTAGTACATCAGAGGAAGATGAGACAGGAGGATTAATACTGCTCTCTGATGCAAGAGCTGTCTTGTTAAAAAAGAATAAATAACAGCTTGGTGGTAATTATTTGGCTCTTCAGTGTGTAAAAAGTGGTAAAATAGAAGATGTGTCAAATGCTGCCACTGAGCTGGTTAAACTCAGAGCCAGACTCACAAATGTGTTTAGCTGCAGATGTGGGTCTCTGTGGGGTTTTTCAGAAGCACTGGGACAAGTTAACTGGTAACCCAGCACCAAGGCCAACAGACATCAAAGCTGTGTGGGTGAGTTTTAAGTGATTGCAGTATCAGGTGTCTAGTCTTTAATAAAGAACACGTCAGCCCATCAGTCCCAAAGGATCCTTTGTCTCTTACTGTGACATCCCTGAACCAAACAGATGTAATATATGTAGCTATGGGGGCACGCCTGTCTCCCTTTTTCAGCCAAGGTTAACATCTGCAGTAGATGTGTGGGAAGAGGAACCCATCCAACAAGTAACATATGAACCTGCCCCCATCTGTTTTGGTAAGCCAGGAGGATCTCCATACAGCCTTGGTCTCCTCCAGTGTCTCCTGATCTGGAAATCCCAGATGCCTTCAAATAACTCTGTTACAGCTCTTTTCTTAAAAGGCCAAACATGTTATCGAACACATCGTTTTACTTTTCATAACCAAGAAGAGAATGACTCACAGCCTGGGGGTGCCCAGTTGTTTTAAAAGGCATTCATGTGCAGGGGCTCCCCTTACAGAATTGGAGAATCATGGAATGGTTTGGGAAAGAATGGAGCTTTCAAGGTCATCTAGGGTGACCCCCCTACAACAAGCAGAGACATCTTCAACTAGATCAGGTTGCTCAGAGTCCTGTCAAACCTGACCTGGAATATTTCCAGGGATGGGGCATCCACAACTTCTCTGGGCAACCTGGGACAGTGTCTCACCACCCTCACAGCAAAGAATTTCTTCCCTATCAAAATCTAAATCTCTTATCTTTCAGTTTAAAAACATTACCCTTGTCCTATCACTCCACTCCCTGATCAAGAGTCCCTCCCCAGCTCTCCTGCAGCTCCCTTCAGATATTGGAAGGCTGCTCTAAGGCCTCCCCAGAGCCTTCTTGTCTCCAGGCTGAACAACCCCAACTCGCTCAGTCCTCCTAGGAGAGGTTCTCCAGCCCCTCTGGTCCCCAGTGTCATTGCTGGAAGGGGGAACATAAATCCTGCTGGGAGCTCCTTGCAATTGTGAGGAGTATGGTCTGGAAGAAAATGCAAAATAATTTGAGTGGTACACAGGGAAATGGCTTGATGGGCTGAGAGTGAGATCCAACTTCCCAAGTCTGTACAGGACTTTGAAAGTGGGAAACAAAACTATTGTTTGAAAAGGAGGCCATAGGGAAAAATTAATGTGGTCAAAAGAGTAGAGCAGAAGATGAGGTTTGCAGCAACGTTTTACTGTCTCCATAAATCTGAGGATGCTGAGCAGTGTAACCCATGTGAAAAAAGAGCAGGAAGCTAGTTCTGCTGTGAAGGACTTGAAAGCCTTCCAAAAAGTCGACGCGTTTGAAACAGGTTATTAAGTTTCTGTTCTCACCCTGGCCACAACATAGAAGTAATATAAAAATATAGAGATGGCTTGTTCTCTGGACTGAATCAGAACCAAGGGATAAAAGAATGTTTTCAAGATTTAAGTCCCAGATCACTGGCCAGCTAACAGAAATGAAAAACTAGTAGAAAACTATTTCACAAATATTTGCCTTACTTTAAAAATACCTTGATTTAATTCAGTTCTGTATTCTTTCATCTTCTTATAACATTAACATTTGTTAATCAAGCTTCACCAGTGAGGATATGCAGAAAGAGCAGAGTTCGAGCTCAGATATTCTTTTGTCCAATTTAAATTTTGCTTTTAGCCATTCTAAATTCACAGATTGCTTACAGCATGTGAGCTGCATTATATTTTTCAGATTTTTGTTTGGTTCATGCAATAAAATTGAACAAATTGCTGAAGCTACAAGAAAGAAAGCGGTGCTGGTGCTGCCAGGTTTTCTAGCACAATATCCTCCTTATGCTTCATGTTATACAAAAAGTAAGAAAATCTTGAAGACCAAAGAGTGGCCAAAGCAAATTAGTTCATACGGATTCTGGAAAACACAAGTAACGTTAGGAATATGCAAATGCAGAGTGTGGACTTTGTGAAGGATGGCATGTGAAGGTAACGGAGTTAAAGGTCAGAAATTGTGGCAGGTGGTGAAGTTAATAAAATATGTGGAAAGATGAAGGGTGAGGAGAGGCAGATTTGCCAGCTGACATGTTTCCCCATCAGGGTAAGAGGTGAACGGGACTTAACATAGAATGGTTTGGTTTGGAAGGAACCTTAAAGATCACCAAGTTCCAACCCTCCTGCCCTCGCAGGGACACCTCTCACTAGACCAGGTCACGCAAAGCCTCATCCAGCCTGGTCTTGAGCTCCTCCAGGGATGGGTCATCTACAGCTTTTCTGGACAACCTGGGCCGGTGTCTCACCACCCTCATTGTAAAAAATTTCTTTCTGATATCTAATCTAAATCTACCCTCTTCCAGTTTGAGGCCATTACCCCTCATCCTATCACTATATGGCCTTGCAAAAAGTTCCTCTCCAGCTTTCTGGTAGGTGCCCTTCTGATACTGGAAAGCTTCTCTAAGGTTTCCCTGGAGTCTTCTCTTCTCCAGGTTGGACACCCCCAACTCTCTCAGCCTGTCCACACAGCAGTGTCCTTCTGATATTGGTGGTCCTGGAGCCGGATGCACACTGCCTCTGAGGTCTCTGAGGCAGAATCCCCTCCCTCACCCTGCTGCCCATGCTTCTTTTGATGCAGCCCAGGATGCTGGGGGCTTTCTGGGCTGTGAGCACACACTGCCAGCTCAGGTTGAGCTTCCCATCCACCAACACCCCCAATATAACATACAGCCGATATACTGTTTGTTCATAGGAACATTATAAGACTGTAACACCTTTTAAAATATATTACTTTTTGGTGGAATGAACGATAACAAATATTCAGTGGTCTTAGGAGAGAAACGCTTCTTTCCAAAGAACCCAAAAGACAAAGGTAAAAATCTCTTCCTCCTTATCAGGCAACATCTGAGTGTTGGCTTCTGTGGGAATTGAAACCGCTCAAAAGGAAGCAGTCTTCGAGAAATAAGGAGTTAAAATGTAAGCTGGGTTCCTTCTTTGAATCCCCTATCTCCTAACAAGGTCGACAATACTGTTTTGCTGCTTCAAGACATCATTGTGCTGGTCTCAGGACTACTCCCTACATTCCTGCCTTCCTCTCTTGTCACTTATCACAGCTCTGAGTAGTTGCAGGCCCCGTTTGTGGTCAGTCAGGCTACATTTGCTAGATCTTACCAAATCACGGAGGTAATAAATTGTCTGAGAGAACAGAACGAGTTGATAGGAAAGAACACCAGAACATGAAGTAGTGGCTTCAGCAATTTTAGGATGAACCAAGGTCACTCCGACCTTGCCAAGTACACCAGGAAGCTACCCAAATTAGGAAGAGTTCAGGAGTTTAACCCGAGGAAGACTCACAAGACGATCCCCCACCCTGATGAAGGCACCGGAACTCCCACCAGACGACTCCCCAAAATGGAAGACTCCGCCTATATATGAATATGCATGTAAAGATATGAATATGCATGTAAAGATGATGTAACCTACACTCAAACTTGTATAAAAAAGCTGCACTGATTGCTAACCGACGGAACTCTTTGTCCAGGGCGGCCTGGAGAGTTCCCCAATGCGTTGTTAATAAATACCTCCTGCTTATGGACTTGAAAACTTAGTCTCTGAGCAGTTTCTATTTTCTGAGCAGTTTCTATTTTCTGAGACTGCAGTTTCTATTTCGCCTTTTGGGGCAAATTCGGCATCAGGATGTCTACTCCCAGGAGAAGGGTCATCAATTTTAACTGGATCACGCAGCTGTACAGAAATGATTCTTTACCTCCCTCAGACATGCTGAATCATTGACCCAAATCCTACAAAATCAAGGGTAATCTGTTTTTGATGTGCTTCTGTTGCAGTTGCTCCTCTTGAGGCACTCTGTCCCCTGTGTGGTCAGAAAAAGGAGAAAAACTGACTCTGCGACCACTTTGTATTAGCAGAAACTCCTGCCAGAGCTTCAGTGTCTCTTGCTGCTTGTGTTCCCCTTTGGCCTTGCCACTTCTCCCTTCCACCTTTTTAGTTTCTGGCAGTTTAATGCCGGCAGGTAAAATGAGACGCTCTATTTTTGCTCTTTCTCGAATTATTTTAATGAAGCAGCTTTTCTCATCTCACGAGCTCTGCAGTGTCCACTCAAGGAGCCCCTGATGTGAGTTATTTTGTTAATCGCATGGGTAATAGCGTGGTGAGCGTATCACAGCAAACACATTTCTGCTTTTGCAACACATCTTTAAATGCTGGAAATCAGAGGGAAAATGCATAGCTTGGATAACAGAACAAATGGGATTAGTCATATGGGAGCAGGGCTGAGGTGTGGGGTTCAGACTTAGCCTACAACAGCAATAGTACTGACCCAAGGCCATCCACCATCAAAGTCCCAAAATCACGGGAGAGGCTGGAAAATATATATAGTCATCTGGGGTTATGGTTTTTCGGGTTTGGGGTTTTTTTTTTTTTGCCTTCTGGTTTAGAAGTCTTTGTGCAGAGGCTCTGTGTTTGCACTCACTTCATATCTGCAAGCTTCTCTCCAGAGTCAGGAGGGATGGAAACTTGGCTTTTCATTAGAAAAAAAAAAAAAAAAAAAAAGAACGTGGAAATTCACACGCAATCTCTTGATACCAGCCACCGGCTCTTCAAGGAAATCTCCAAATAGCAGGAAACTTCTGATAAACTTATAAGAGTTATAGCAGCTGCTCCAAAAGCTGCAAGTATTGGACAGAAGTGAGGACTGCAGTCTGTTTCTTCTCTCACCTTTACAGCTCATTTAATCTTATGAGTTTCCAGAAACTCTGGTAATTAAAAATATCTGCTCTCATCTTACCCTCTGTCCCTAGAAAAATGAATGAAAGACCCTCTGAACACGAGAGGAGAGAAATTCCTCCATCTTCCTCTTTATTGTGATATCCTGGCACATCAGCTCTCTGGCATTTAGACTGTTTTATGAGACTTCTTTTCCCCTGTGAATGATCCTCAGCTGTGCAGAGCTTTCTGACATTTTTTCTCATCACTGATGCAAAAGAAAACTTGGAATGTCAACTCCCTGAAAATTGTTTTTATCACCACGAAAAGTATCAATAGCCTTTTAAAAATATAAAAATACAATATTAAACTTTTACTTAATACAACAAAAAAAATATTTTATGGAAATATTTTGTTTCAGATGGTTATTTCTACTTCAGCTTTTATATTTGTAAGTGCTGCATTGGGATTTATAGTATAATGTAAAAGTCAAAAATAAAATGCATGGCCATATAGAAGCAATATGTTGCAGTAATCTTTCAGTGAAATGTTGACAAATGCAGTATTGTTTGTGAAATATTTCTCACAAATTACTGCTAATTTTCCATTGCCAGTGATTTACTTAATTTCTTCTCTGTGAATGGATTTTTTCAGAGTACAATATAAGAAAACTAATAAAAATACCTCTTTCCTAATCACCACTGAAAAACTTAAAGGTATTTGTGGAGTTTGACTTTAAGGATCAGTAGGTCTTCATGCTTTGCCTGTGAATCTTTATGTAATCATTTAGGTGGGTAGCTTGAAAGTAAGCTTTACAAAGTCTAGAGCTGACCACAATCATGGTCTAGTATTTGCTGCTGCATTAATAGACCAGTTGTATGGTTCAAAAAATGTATTTTTACTTAAGTTGGGGGAAATTGGAATGTTGTTTGTACCTTTTCATTTATAAACTGAAGTAGGATGCTATCTGATTTTCAATTTTTGCACCTCAATGTAATTCTTTTTGATATGGATATTTGAGTTAGTCTGAAGTACTTGGTTCTGGGCCCCTGCAGAGGCTTTCTAGCTCTAGAAAGTTAGAATAGCGAGATCTCACTTATATTAGCAATTTTATCTCTTAGTGCAGCCTCAGAACTGCAAAACTGGTTATGCAGATTTTTAGTGAAACCACGGAGTTTCAAAAATTTAAATATAAAAGATCACTGAGGCATTTATACATCTCTTTGGAGACCCATATGTACATGCACATAGATATAGGTCCTGCACAGACACAGGGAATGGAACCACTTAGAGGAGAAAGATCAAATTTGAAAAAACATAGCCTGAGGTCTTTCTTTTCACTTGAAGGCTCTTTTGCATACTTTATATTGTCTCCTTCATCCTCTTTTCTTTTTTACTCTTTCCTATAGAGGATAAGAACCCAATAAAGTTCAAATGCACTTTGCAAACTCCCAGTGTTCAACTAGTTCCCAAATTAGACATTATAATGAATTCACTCCTTCAACTAATAGTGCTGTTATTTTTACCTATTGAACTCTGACACATGGTTATTATGTTTAGCTTCATTTTTGATGGGTGCAAAGCACCCAACACACCTACAGACAGCGTTGGAATCTGCAGTGTTCACAGACTACAAAAATTTTGACAGGGCTCTGATCTCTATGTTCACTTCTCAATTTTTTTTTCCCCATTTTTTGGTCATGAAAGTTGCACTTCCCTGTTCTTTTAACTGAAGTAATGAAAGCAATGTATTTATTGAAATCGGTCTAAAACATTTATAGCTGTGATGACTAAGAACCAGAATTTGAGACCTTCCCAGTCACCCAATAGGTCTGTGGTTTCTAATAACAACGAGAGTTCCGAACACTGGTCAAGGATAGTCTATTTAAACAACATACAGCCCAACAGCTCCTATTGCACACTGCAGAGAGCAAAGAACACCTTTGCTTACAAATGCTGCCTTAGGTCTCTCAAGATGTTACTTTCTCCTCAGCCTTTTAAGAGACAAAAATTGCTTTTATGGTTTTCCTCCATTGTACTGCCATCAAAGGCATGTTAATTGGTGAGCATTAGACAGTCAATTTCTCTTTTGTAAGATTTTCTTAAAAGTATAATTACTAGACTTTTAATATGTCGCATATGACCCATATTTATAGAATTGTATTCATAATAAAACAGCGAGGTATAATGCATTAACTAGACTGCTATTGAAGCAGTGGGTGGGTGTAATTCTTCTGGCCAATGTACTGCCCTCCCAAAGGTGTCCTTGAAGGACCAAAAGCTGTCTGCTTACATTTGGGTGCCAACTCAGAGTATATGGAGGAAAAGAAAGCTATCAGAAGTAGCCAACATGGATTTACCAAGGGAAAGCCATGTCAGACTAACCTGATAGCTTTCTATGATGGCATGGCTGGTTGGATAGATGAGAAGAGGGTGGTGGATGTTGTCTACCTTGACTTCAGCAAGGCTTTTGACACCGTATCCTACAGCATCCTCATAGCTAAGCTTAGGATGAATGGACAGTTAAGTGGATTGAAAACTGGCTAAATGACAGAGCTCAGAGGGCTGTGATTAGGGGCACAGAATCCAGCTGGAAGTCTGTAACAAGTGGTGTTCTCCAGGGGCGAGTACTGGGTCCATTCCTCTTCAATATATTCATCAATGACCTGGATGAAGGGATGGAATGTACCCTCAGCAAGTTTGCTGATAACACAAAACTAGGAGGGGTGGCTGACACCCCAGAAGGCTGTGCCACCATCCAGTGAGACCTGGACAGGCTGGAGAGATGGGCAGAGAGAAACCTAATGAAATTTAAAAAGGGCAAGTGTAGGGTGCTGTACCTGGGGAGAAATAACCCCCTCCACCAGTACAGGTTGGGGTACAGTACTGCCGGAGAGCAGCTCTGAGGAGAAAGATCTGGGAGTCCTGGTGGGCAACAGGATGATCATGAGCCAGCAATGTGCCAAGAAGGCCAAGGGCATCCTGGGGTGCATCATAAAAAGCGTGGCCAGCAGGTCGAGGGAGGTTATCCTGCCCCTCTGTTCTGCCCTGGTGAGACCCCATCTGGAGTACTGTGTCCAGTTCTGGGCCCCTCGGTTCAAGAAGGACAGGGAACTGCTGAAGAGGGTACAGCAAAGCACAAAGATGATTAAGGGCCTGGAGCATCTCTCATACAAGGAGAGGCTGAGGGACTTGGGTCTTTTTAGTCTTGAGAAGAGAAGACTTAGGGGGGATCTAATCAATGCTTATGAATACTTGAAGGGAGGATACCAGGAGGATGGGGCTGGTCTTTTTTCAGTGGTGCCCAGTGACAGGACAAGAGGAAATGGGCACAAACTTGAGTATAAGAAGTTCCACCTAAACGTGAGGAGGAACTTCTTTACTTTGAGCGTGGTAGAGCCCTGGAACAGGCTGCCCAGAGCGGTGGTGGAGTCTCCTTCTTTGGAGACATTCAAAACCCGCATGGACAAGTTCCTGTGCAACCAGCTCTAGGTAGACCCGCTCTGGCGGGGGGGTTGTATTAAGTGATCTCTAGAGGTCCCTTCCAACCCCATATGATTCTATGATTCTATGATTCTACATCAGTCTGGGGAGCCCTTTGACAGCAGGACCTTTTGTAGATTCCCCAGAAGCCTGTTCATGGTGTATACAGTATCTGGGGCATGGCTGTGAGGTTCATCTGCTGTCAAGTCACCAGCTATAAATCCTTTTATTGTTGCCAATAACCTGTGTGTCAAGAGACAGAGGCACAACTGTTCTCAGGTCATTCCCTTGGCAAAATGGAAAACATAGCTTTGTTGTAAGAACTGTCTTTAGGAACTATCCAATAAAGGAGCACAAAAAGAATGCAGTAAATGTGCTGCTTTCTAAAAGCTTTTTCTGAATGGCTCCATCCTACAGGGAGCATCCTTTTCTGAAAAATCGTTCTGAACAGATGTATCATTCTGTTCTATTATGTTTTACACAAAATAAACATATTTTCTTTGTCACCTTGCTTCAGGTGTGAAAACAATTTCTTTGAGACACCACACGAGAGGAGTATCTGAAATGCTGTGAATGCTCCGGTATAGCTTTTGGTATCGAATGTCTTAGGTTTGTTGTCATATGTTGACTGTTCACCAAAACTTCAACCCTTTCATGCTATGTGTATGGTACAAGGTAGAGAGACAGTATTGGATTCTATTTCCAAGGAAAATGGATACTCAGCACTCTCAGATGTGTTTTTCTGAGGTTAGAAAAAAAAAGGCTTATTGACTGTGTTAGCAAACTGCGTTATAGACCTTGGATGGGAACTGTTGTTTCTTCTCAGGAAAGGAAAAGCAAATAAGCCCACGTGCTCTATAAAACCACTGTTGCTCTACGAAGAAGTACATTGGTTTTAGTAGTGTGTACAGGTGACAGTGCTTGTGTAAGTGGAAATTTCAAGCTTTCCAGTTTTTATTTGTGCTTGATTTTGTGTTCACAAGCTGAAGTTTTCAGGGACAAAGGAATGGTGGAGAGATGGTTTTTGACCCCACAAGATTTTAATTTCTGCTAAAAGCCGTGTAAGCAATTCATGGGTTCAGCCTGAAACATGCTGAAGAGTCTTTCGTAATTATTGATTCTATCATAAAGTAAAATAGGGGAGAGAAACATTCTTTTGTGCTCTGAGAATGAACATCCCAATAAGAGCCATCCTTTGTTCTCAATTTTCCCTTCTCTAAAGGGACAATACAAGTCCTTGAAAACTCTTCACCACTTGCACAGACCCTCTCTGACTAGGTCATTTGTCCCTAGCAACCTGGAGATACAGAATACTTGCTATTTGAAGGAGAAAAATTAAGAAAAGGCATCTACTGAAATTCTTTAATTTTTCATTCCTGCTGTTGAGTATCATACATTTCACATTCACTAAAGAAGTGGTATATCAGATTATTAACACTCACTGCCAACCTCCTCACCTTTCATATACAGACTTGGGTAATTACTTTTTTTTTTACAGCTCCTGTGCAAAATTATGTCTTCCACAGGGGACCTCAGCTCCAACCCGGGTAGCCAGTTTCCAGACCTTGCAGCACTTTGTTCACAGTGCATAATCTGTACCTTCATGCTACAGAACAATGTTTCAGTACTGGAATCAGTTAATCTGTTTTTTTGTCTCTCTTTTTTTTTTTTTCTTTCCCCCTGAACAGATTTACCAGTGGCTCTTTGTCTTTTATGTTGCTTGAAAGTGAGATTTTTACACTCATATTAGATTGTGTGTCCATTCAAAGGGCTGCCCGCAGGTGCAGTGATCACAAAAAAAAAGAATTCCTCTCAGACCAGATACTTTTCAAAGCAGCTGTTAGCAGACCTCCTGGAGCAGGAGTGTATCAAGAAATTGGAATCCAGAGGTGATTTTTGAAAGTAGGGCCTTTTCTCTTTCTCATCTTGATTCCAGTTCTAGTCCTGGCTCCAAATGCCTTTGCTGCACCACTTGCCAGTGGGAAGAGCTGTACGGCCATTCCTATCCCACGCTTTGATTTCCCATACCCTAGGTGACAGCAGAGTGTTTTGAGAAGAGAAAAGGGTTTCATGCACGGACATGCAATGTTGTTTGGTTTTTTTTCAATAGCACAGGGTCTTTCCACCTGCTGTGCTTAATTTTAAAATCCCATTTGGTCATAAAAATTTATGTTTGCTCTTTCATTTCTCCTCCATCTTGCACCAGTTTTCATTAAAAAAAAATAATCTTTGGCTGCAGCACAATTTTGCCCTTATCCTCATCATAGCAGGTTTATTTTTGTCTCATCCGAGCTAATGTCACAAACACTGTAAAAACTGTTTCCAGCCTCACACATAGAGTTCTCCTTACTCTTTAATCTTTACTTGTGTTTGGAGGTAATGCTTTTCCTCTCTCAGAAGTTAGTACTTCCACCAGCAAGAAAAGTTCACTTCTTGGGTTGTTTTTTTGTGGTGTTATTTTTATGTTGTTGTTGGGGGGTTTTTTTGTTTTTTTTTTTTTTTTTTCTGTATGGATGAATATTCCAGGCATTTCTGTGAAGGTTTACAGTGTAACATCTTTCTTTAAAACAGACTTGGAATATTTTGTATAATTTTTGAGTGGTCACCTCTCATTCTTCTCTATTGACTCTTCAATGGTATGTGACAGAAAGTTAAGTTTCCTCTTTGTTCCACTGTAACCTTTCCAGCTCAATCTAATTTCCTGTGATGCCCAACCTATGTTTATGTTATGTGGGATCAAACTTTACTGATGCAATGTGTCTAGACAATTATATTGGCATATACTGGTCTTGTCTCATGAATAGCTAGTAATGGAATGACGATGCCAGGAGAGGGAGGATTTGAAATGGACTTTGTTATTGGTGGGAGAGCAGGGAAGTTGCTAACTAGGAGTAAATACTTGGTTACTGGGACAGCAGCTGAGAGACAAGAGAAGGATAAAGAGAGATGGAGCTAGAAAAATATGAAAAGAGGTATACAAGAAACGCTGCTGAAGAAAGGAAGGAAAAATGGTGAGACACGAGCTGATGCAGGGCACTGCATCCCATGCAGACAAGCTGCTTTGACAAGGAGCAGCAAACCTGTTGTTATGGAGACATCTTCAACACCATCTTTTCCAAAATGTGAGGTGAAATGCTTGGGAGTGTGCACAGTCTGAAAAGTTTTGAGTCGTGCACCAGTAGGGTTTTGTGGTGCAAGTTACTATTTTTATTGCTTTGGACATCCAGGAGACACACATGATACAGGTGAGTGTATGAAGTGCTTTTTTCTGCATGTCTCTCTGTCATTCAGCTTTGAAAATGGTGTAACACCTGAGGGCAAACAGATGCAGGTGGTCTCTGCAGGAAAGGACAAGTGAGTGCAGCTCCCCCCGCTTTATCTAAATGATGGTGAAACAGTGGAGGGATAATAATTTGTGTACGTGGGCTTCTGGAAAGTAGCTAGATCTCCTGTATTGCCACTAATCCAGAAGTTAGAATGTGAAGTTCCCTTGCTGCTCTGCTTATGGTATTTGCTGCAGAGAAAAAAATTAAATAAATGGGAGAGAGAAAAATGGAAAGCATTATTACTATGAGTTTTCCACTTTACTATTCCATACTTTACAATTGCCTAATTGTTCATCAGCTTCACAATAGAAATGCCTTTTATTTTTTTCCATGCACTTAGAGATGACTTAAGTATCATTTAGTCAATTGGCAGAACAAAGAAGTCAATTTATGGATTAGATTTTCCCTGTTTCTTTATTCTTTGAAATAATTTACTTTATTGGTTTAGTATTCCTGAATGGTGAGGGATTGACAGGACTACACGGCAGAAATATCACTTCACAGAAGCAGGTCATACACATACATCTTTGCTAAAGCTAGAGTTGAAAAGGTAGGACTTTGGCAACTTCCACTCCCATTTAAATTTAAATTCAAATTCCCTTTTTTTGAAAAGAAAAATGGAGGGGGGAAAAAATAAAGCAGCTAGCTCCATAGCACATTCTGAATCACATTGTGGAAAGTGTTAGAAATAAATGCATTGAAGTACGTGAGAATATGACTAAAGACTGCTGGAAAAGCCAGCAGCACCTCAGCTTTCTTCACTCACAACTGGAAGAAGAAATGGGAAATCTTGGAAGCTCTTGAATTCTATTACATTTTCATGAACTTTCTAAAAAGCTTTATGGAATAATTTTAAATTCCCCAGTGCTTGCTTTGAAAATTGTAAAGTCCTTGTGTTGCATATTTTTTTCAGTGGGTGAAGTAGAGGTGATCAGTGTTTGTTTTTTTATAAACACACATAGATATATTCACCAGTTGATTAATCTTGTGCTGGATATTTATTACTCAGCTGCTCGTGAGACCCCAGTTCCTGGCATAAGCCTCTTCTGTACAAGAGTGAATGCAGGACTGCCCTTCTCTTGACCTTCTAGTCTCCATCTCTGCCTTCTGTCCTGGCAACCAATTTCCCTCGTCCCTAGATACCTTTCTTTTCCTCAAGTTGAGGACCCAGCCTCTTGTAAATATGTGAGCACTCTGCATTTTCTGTTTAGCTACTCAGCTATCTGTGGTAATGTTGATGCTCTAAGATACATAGGTTTTCCAAGGATCTCTAAACAAAATTATCCTTCACATAAGTCAAGAAAAAATATTAGATATAAATAAGCACATTTGTACCCCTGCAAAACTTTTTGACCTTTTGCAAAGTTCATCTTTCAGGACACAGCTCTTTCCTCAGGCTGTGTGGGACCTCACTTTTTCTCTCCATATGATGGTTTGCTTTCTTGCCTTTAGAGGTCCTTATTCAGGGAGGAATTCATGGCCATCCAAGCAGGTCACCCTGGTGCCTTTCCCTGTTCTTGCTTGTTAGGGTCCTCTGCTTGTGGCACCCCCGGGGAGCTTTGGTATGCCATGACCAAGGAGCCTCTTTGCCCTTGTTCAAGAACCAACAGGACATACCCACTGGCACCTTGCTACTGGTGGCTTTGCTGCATGGTCCTGAATCTCACAGCAGGCAATGGCATCAACTCAGAAGTCATAAGCTGGTGTGGCAAATTCCCCAGTCCCCTCTAGGACTAGTGGAAACATGGGAATGGGATAGTCTTCACAAGCAAAACTGTCAGTGGAATCTCCATGGTGATGAAGGCAAGAGTGTATCTTGATTTCCTGCAGTCAGACCATCACTCCACTATCTGAGAAGCTGCATTTAATCTCAACTCCTTTTACCAGGAAGGGGTGCCCATTACCTTCCTACAAGCCAGCAATCCCACTTCTTGTGTGCCCATGGAGGAATAGCTGTTGTGCTTTGTTTTGGTGGTTGTTGGTTTTTTTCCAGATGAAAAGTTATATACTAACAGCAGCCAATAGATATCAGTGGAAATCACAGAAAACTTAAAAGCCAGATGTACCTATTGATCCATAACTCAAATACCTTGCATAAGATTGTTTCATCTGATCTGTCTTAAAACTTGAATAACAATGGCACTATAAATTCATGGCTATCTACAAATGGGAAGCTCTCTTGAAAGTATAATTTGTTGATAGAAATAAATGGAAAAGGCTAAAATACAATATACTGCAGGGGAGTAGGATTTCTATTTATGCATATCTTGCTTATCAGGGAAATAGCGATGCTGATATACTATATATTTCTGATTATGAAATAGCTCATTGTAAAAAAAAAAATTATCAGTTTTAGTGATTACCATATTAAGAATCTGAATCGATATATTAGAACCTGATTTGAGAAATAGCATTTTATATAAATTTCCCATGTATTTTATTTTTTCATTGTAAAAAAAATGGTCTTTTCAAGAAGTAATTTTTATAAGACAGTGGTTTTTTACAATGCCCAGTGCAACAGTACTATTAACTATATCACATATGAGCCTGCATTTAGAATGAAGCAGATAAACGTTGAAATTAAGATAGTAAGGAGCTAAATTTCATTTTTAGCAAGCTCCCACTGGCACACTCTACTTTTCTCTATCCATTCACTTGAGAAGACAGCCTCAAATGAAAGACTGTAATTTTTGTTGTAATTATTTTTTCACCTACTAGATATGCTTAAGGATTCTGCTTACACATTTATAGAATAAATAAAGCTGACAAACATTAGTGATATTGTCTCATAGGGTGATGATAATCACAGATTATTACAGTGTGGAAAAATACCCGATAGACCTAAAAATGGTATGATTACATAAAGCTCTTAAAAACTGTGATTCATGTAACTCTTTTAATATTTTACTACACTCCTTGTTCTCCTTCCCAGCTATGATTTTCAAGATTTATTTGTCTCTATTCTCTGTTTTTCTGCTGTACACAGTGTTTGTGGGCTATGGCAACCAATCCCCTTGGGCTTTCTTTTGCTTTAATTTGCATAAACACAGGCATCATATGAATATTCAGTGAGTGGCTTTGCATTAAGTAAGTGCCCTTAATCAGCTTTTCAGTTCAGTTTTATTGGTTGCATGCACAGTCAGTTATTTCATCCAGAAAATCTGAGGGTCCTACAAAGCTAACCAGGTAAGGATTGCAATTCTTTGATGCATTTAATGAAGGAGAATCATCATTGATTATTTAGATTCTGGGAATGGCTCGAAGCTTGGTGGTCTGTTTGGGGAGAGGTTGTGTGTGTATGTATTTTTTTTTTATTATTATTACTATTATTGTTTTTGTTGTTGTTAACCCATGATGGCCAGGTGGGTACATGCCTCTGTAATTTGCATAAACATCAACTCTTAATGAATAATGCATAAGGGTTATTTTAAACACTGGGCTCCTAGCGCGGCGGGCTGTATAGTGGCACGGTTTGATTGGCTCCACAGCGTTTTCATCACCAGCAAATATTCCTATAACATGAAAGCCACTGAAGGAGCTGAACTGAACGTACAGTATTTGTTTTTTGAAAATGTCGGCTTTTTCAAGGAAAGTCACAGAGATTATCCTCCCACCCCCTCCCTGGCTGTTGACGCTTCTCACTTTCCATGAAATATTTGTTATGAGCTTGATTGTGGTCCCTTTTTTTGTAGCCTTGGCTGGTGTCTGAGATTCCTGGGGAAGGCAGCAGCAGCTGCATTTGTCTTTAACTTGCATAACCACGAGCAACATGTAGATAGGAAGCCATGGTGTTGGTATGCAACATGCACCCTCCCATTCGCAGGCTGGAAATCTCTCCACTCTCCTCCATTTCAACAGGGATGCGATCTGGAAAAGGAATAATTGCACACTAAGCAAGCTATTTATAATGCTGATTTGATTTTTCTGCTGTCTAAAATGTCGTTTGAGGACAGGAGGAAGGGATATCTTCTCATAAATTAAGGACAAGTGATTAGGAGAGAATTAATCGAGGACTTGGCACTTGGAAAACCAGGTATAGAGGGTCAAAGCTTGTTTGTGTATTTAAATTACCGCAGAAAATTAGCATCGTTCTTAGCTTAGTACTCGGCCTGTGTTAGTGTCTTGAAATGAGCCATTAGGGGATAAAATAATCACATCTAAAACTTGCTTGCTACAAAGGGTTCTGATCTAGAAGCTGGTAGGCATGCTGGCCCTTGGGGGAGTCAGGCAAAATATAACATAGGTGAGCACCAAAGAGGTGCAGAAAAGGAAAATTAATAAAACAGAAGCATGATCCACAATAAGTTATGGTAAAAGTCATATTAAATGGCATTTGTAATCAGAGCATCTATGTGTTAAACTGCATCAAACACAGCAATGTGTGTGTTCCACAAACGATAACGAGGAGTCCTGAGTTGCCCGTGGCTTCGGACTATTGGTAGAACAGCTAAACCTGAAATGGCTGGATTTTAACAATGCCACATTGCTAAAATTACACATTACATTGGCTCTGGGCAACTCGCAGTAATGTGATACAAAAGATGGGGAGCTGAGCTGTTTTCCATCCCGGAATAAAAAATGTGTTTTCACTGCCGGTACCAGCTATTCCTGTGAACCCAGTGAAAGACAAAACCTGGGGGAATGAAGGAAAAAGCAAAAATGCCTTGTTTGGTTTAGTTGCTAGTTTTCTTATTTGGGGCAATGTTATTTTTTCAACAAATGTTTCTGCTGTTTTTTTAAATGACATTAAAGGCATATTTTCAAGATTCCTAACAGGCGGTTTGCCAGGAGCAGGTTTTATTATTTGACCTGTTTGTCAATTTTTGTTCTTTTTTTTTACTTTAAATCATTTTGAAGGGGAAAGTTTAAAAGTTGCTTAAAACATAAAATGTAAAAATACAATAAATAAAGGAAGTCTCTTATGATTACGTGCACCTATGCAAGAAATGTTAGGTTTTATGCAGAATTATTAGAACTAATTTTAAATGTACATCTCCTGCCAAGTACACTTAATTAAATCTTTCAGGTTTTAATAAGTTCACTGTGCGTTTAATCATCAGTCATTAATTGTTTACAGCTATAATAAACACCAGGCAGTCTGTACCACACTGTAGGGATTGTAGCGCTGGCAGTTTTAAAAGAATATTCTTTCCCTAGAACTAGAAGACTTACCAAATAAATGGTGTGAAGGATATTTGTATTAATAAATACGTTATTCTCAGGTGGTTATATGTTGCAGGACTTTATTTTGTGCTAAGCCCTTCCTCGGTGTCTGTTTTTTTGCACAGTGAAAAGACAATAACTCATTAATATCCTGATGACACTGTTTTTCACCTGTGACTGTTATTGTTGCTGCTTAGGTGGAATTTCTAGAAGCGTTGTGGGGATTTTACTTGTAGGAAGGACATTAGGATTGGGCCGTTGTCAGTCGTTTCTGAGCAGCAGATGATGTCCTTATGGGCACAGCAGAGGGGAAGGGAGATGATGCTTGAGGCATCTTCTGGAGGAAAAAAAAAGAGGGGTGATGAGCACACCGTAATCATCCATAAAGACATGGGAGGAAGTACGTGGTGGGAAAGACTTCGGTGTCTTATCTGAGCAGGGATGCTATGGAAGCCAGAAATCCAGCCCTTCACACTGGGTGCTGGGAGGTATTTGTGACAAACCTGTCCCTCCCATATGCACCAGGGCTCGGCTGAACGAGCTGCTTCCATTCACTCCTGAGCATCTCTGAAACACCCATTGCCTCCTAAGAACACAGCAGTTTTCTTTTCACCTCTGAAATTAAACCACCGTTTTGGGTGAGAGTGGGACTCGTCTGTTTTGTGCAAGCAGGTTCAGAAATAAAGCAGTGCCTGGTCCCACAGACCTTGCTGGCATTCTCTTTTTTTTTTTGCTGGCATTCTTTTTTCTTTTTTTTTTTTTTTTTCCCCTAGGGGAAATAAATAATTGCTGGAAGCATATCTTTAATAACTGGGATTGGGGAGTGAACTTTGAACTTAATTCATCCTTAATTGCCCGGCAGGGTGGGCCAGCAATGCATGTGTTTTAATCCAGCTGTTCTGTAGGTTTTTAATTGAACGGGTATAAAAGGGAGAAGGGAATCTGAATATAAATGTTCCCCCTTCCACCTTCTTTGCTCCTGCAGTCCTTGTGATGGTGTACTCCTGCTTCTCCAGGCTGACCACGGCGTGTAACAAAGCTTGTATTTCTGGTATTGGAAAAAATTGTGGGGAGGAAGGGGGAGGAAACAAGCTTGTATACATTTTAAAAAAGAAAAAGAAATAAACCCTTTTTTCTTTTTTTCTTTTTGTTGTTGCAAGTAACCTTTAGCCAGGCACGGTACCACTGATTTCAGTTGCTGTGCTGGAGAACAGTAGGACTGAGCCTTAAAAAGAAAAATAATAGCTTGACATGAAGAAATAAATTATGGTGCTGATTCGTCTCTCTATCACCCCAATTTTACAGCAGTGTAACACCATTGACATCAGTGGCGGTATTGTTGACTTACCTTGAGGAAAGGAAGAAGAAAATCAAGCTTTGAATAAAGCCGTGCCTGGTCCCACCGACCTTGCTTGCATTCTTTTTTTTTTTTTGCTGGCATTTTTTTTTCTTTTTTTTTTTTTTTTTCCCCTAGGGGAAATAAATAATTGCTGGAAGCATATCTTTAATAACTGGGATTGGGGAGTGAACTTTGAACTTAATTCATCCTTAATTGCCCGGCAGGGTGGGCCAGCAATGCATGTGTTTTAATCCAGCTGTTCTGTAGGTTTTTAATTGAACGGGTATAAAAGGGAGAAGGGAATCTGAATATAAATGTTCCCCCTTCCACCTTCTTTGCTCCTGCAGTCCTTGTGATGGTGTACTCCTGCTTCTCCAGGCTGACCACGGCGTGTAACAAAGCTTGTATTTCTGGTATTGGAAAAAATTGTGGGGAGGAAGGGGGAGGAAACAAGCTTGTATACATTTTAAAAAAGAAAAAGAAATAAACCCTTTTTTCTTTTTTTCTTTTTGTTGTTGCAAGTAACCTTTAGCCAGGCACGGTACCACTGATTTCAGTTGCTGTGCTGGAGAACAGTAGGACTGAGCCTTAAAAAGAAAAATAATAGCTTGACATGAAGAAATAAATTATGGTGCTGATTCGTCTCTCTATCACCCCAATTTTACAGCAGTGTAACACCATTGACATCAGTGGCGGTATTGTTGACTTACCTTGAGGAAAGGAAGAAGAAAATCAAGCTTTGCATTTTTCATTTTTCCCAGTGATAAAAAAAACCTAACAACAAAACCCCACAGACAGTTACTTTGGATGTGTCGCTCTAGCCCTTGGTATAAACTACAGACTCACAATTAGTTCAGCTTGGGTGTGTTTCACCTTTGTGCATTCTGAAAAAGCAACACTGCACGAACACTCAGCAAATCGTTTTTTTCCCAAACATTTACCCACCCAAGGCTGCCTGCATTAGCGTCCTTGTATCCATTTAATCTTCCACAAATTCTTCCCTCTTCCGTCAAGAACAGAAATCTTGGTATTTTTGAAGATGTTTTGCTGCAAACCACTGATAATCAGGATTTTGAATGAAAGTTGCTGACAGCTTATTAAAAATAGAAAAACAGCTATAATGAAAAGAAGCGTTTTTACATAATGAATGAGTTGTTAGCATATCCAGAACTGCAATGTGGATCAGACCCATAGAATTATTGTTTCTTTAAATATCAGATGCTTGAGTTATTATTATTCACAGAAACAAAGCAGAGCACATCAGGAAAAAAATATTTCAAATATGTGTTGTCATGATGCTACAGGAACAAAAGGCTGATAGTCCTGGGTTCTGTACAATCAATTTTTATGCTTATGGAATAAGCGCATTTTCTACAGTAGAAAAAGAAAACAGTTCAAACTTTAGCAAGCACCTACAGATATTTTCAGTTCACATATTCTGATTTGGCTTGGGATTTTATCTCAAGGCTTTTTTTTTTTTTTCTGGTTTTGGGGGTTGAGGAGTGAGAAAAATACTGGAGGAGGTGTCTTTCAAGTGTAATTTTCAAAGAGCATTTAAAAACACCATTAGACTCGGCTTTCTCTTTTACCAGGTAGTCAAACAGAGATGTGCTGGGGTGAGTCTGAGCCAATGCAGCAGAAGAATTTCAATTTAGCAAGTGCAATTTTTCATTCTTGGCTTGGCTACAGTTTGCCTGAAAAGTCTTGGAGAAGTCATTTCAGTGCCTGGGCTCTCCTCCCACGGTGATCGTGATGGGGAGAACTGCTTGTCATTTAGTTTTCCTCATGAAACTCCTCTGGTGGGGCTTTATTGCACTCGTGGTAGTGTCTTTCTGTCATGGAAAAGGGACTCATTTGTCCTCTTGAGTCTATTTTCCTGGGAAAAGAGATGGAGGGCTGGGTTGAAGGTAATTGTCACTGTAGGCCACCTTCTGCTTTCTGGCCTTTCAGGAATTAAGAAAATATAGCACGTCTTATAGCTCGGTTGCAGGTACAAGTGGGCACTGGTACAGAGATGGGGCTGGGGTGAAAGAGGAGGTTCCCACACATCCTCTGGCACCATCCTTCCCCTTCTGCAGGGAGAAATATCATTCTTCCAGCTCAGGGTGTCCCTGCAAGAGGATTTCTGTTGGAGGATCTTCCAGTTTTCCTCCACCTTGCTGACCCTTCAGTGGCTTTCTCATCTAAATAGAAACAGGTATCTCCTCGCGGGGTGCTTGAAGGAGCAATTAACTCGTCTTCATTCACCACTTCAGGGATGTGTAGAGCTGCATCATGACTAAGTGTTATAATTATTTTAGTTTAGATTACATGAATCAATTTCCGGTTTTGCCAGGGACTGCAATTTATTCAGTGTGAGCTGGTAACATCTTCAGCAGTGAGTGGTAACTTCTCAGCAATGACTTTATTGCTATATCAGGCCTGATGCCAGACACAGGAGATCTCTCAGAATTAATTGCGCTGAAAGGAGGATCGTGCCCTGTTGTCATATGAGTGCACGAGGTCTAGATATGTCCATAGTGGACATCTCCCCAAATAAATTTTAAATATGGTCCTAGGGTGATGTGTGAGAGTCAACAGCAGGTGGCATGGACTATCCAAGTCCTATCCAAGCACTTAGGACCTTCCTGAGCACTCATCAATCTGCTCCTACTGTAAAAAATCTGAGTGTGGCACATGTAGTATTGCATTTATTCACCTAAAATACCCTGAGAATATCTGATTCCTAAGTATCCTTTTATTTTTATGACATCATTTGCTATGTTTTCCAAATAGTAACAGAGTTTTCTCCAAATTTCATTAATTTGAAGTATAATTGTACTGCATTACATCCAGAAAGTGTGTGTAAATTGCATCATTGCAGATGTACAGAACATGATGGGGCATGTACTAAATCAGTATGTAAAAACTGATATCACAAAATTGATAATTCTCCTTGGCACCATGTTTTTGTTTATCTATTTATTTATAAGGTTTCTTTTCTATCAAACTGAAATATGTCAATAGTACTGACTCCTCTTTGCATAATGCAGTTGGAGTCTATTTTGTACAGTAAAGGGAAGTACAATACAGCATTACCAATCTCTTTATTCATGATACCACAAATGAAAACATAGAAAAAACCTATAAAAATATTTACTAGAAATATTCTCACTTGACCATTACTGCAAGGTTTTGCTTTAGAATTCAGCACGATCCATGTATTTCAGAATATTAACTTTTTCACACAATCTCATTCTGATTTTTCAGCCAAGGAACTGACTTAGATATTCTTATTACAAGTTTATCGACAAGAAACAAAAAAACCCACAAAAAATAACATAAAAAATAGTATCGTCTCTTCCCCATGGTCTTTGTGCAGTTCCCATTGCTGTCCTTGCAGCATGGATCCTGAAGACTAAAGAACAAATAATTTAAAGTTAATATTAATTAATTAATTATTATTTGTGATTTATTTGTTGCAGTTGAATTCAGGTAAAAATTCTGTGTACAAGGATGAATACTCTAAGAAAAGCTAGAATATTTCAGTCTTCAGTGTAGATCTCAGGGGAGAGAAGAAACTCAGGAATAAGTTTTCAGGTAAATTAAAATTTTAAGGGCAAAGAGATCAACTTCCAAGTTCAAAATTCAAAATATTATGGAGGGAAGGAAGAATCATGTACCTGTACCTCTTCTGAAGGCAAGTTAACAAAAATATAATCCAATGTCAAGCTTTTTAACACATTTGTATTAAACAATTAAGACGTGCTGTCACAGGTATGCATAGGGACATTAACTTCAAAATGATTTTATACCTTTTCTCACAGATTTTAAAGAGATTATTAAATCTGAAGAGAAAATAAGATCACTGATGTTTGCCAATAATCTGGGGAGTTTCTCCTAGTTTAGTGCACAAAAAGCTGTCCTTCTCTTGACAATGTTATTTAGCTTGTTCAATTCTGCAAAGGACAGATGATGCTTGGGAGATAGCTCTAAAAAATAATTCTGTCTATTTACGATCCATTTATTCTTTCTTTATGGACTTAATGCCAAACACTGGCAAATACTTGAAACCAATATCAGCACCTTCAGAATCCAGCCCTCTATTACTCAGTTGAATTGCTTGGCAAGACAGTCTTTGATTCTCCAGCATTTCATCTATGCTCAGCCTATATTCTCCACATGAAATTATAATTTATCCTCTCAAATATTACAGCGATGCCAACACCAGCCACATGTCCTGAGAAAACAGGCTAACCCAAAAGGCAGGATAAGGTGTAAACTTTTAAAAATTAAGGTGATTTTTGTTTGGTTGGTTGTTTTTTTTTCCCTTGTGGAGGTCTCCAGAGAACAGAGAAATAAATAGGGAAAAACAAAATTGGCCTGAATTTGGGGGTGCTGAGATGGAAGAAGAAGAGTGATTTTATACAATGTGGGCCACCCAAGCTGATTTCCTGGGCAGTAAACGATAAACAATGAGTTTTCATGCCGGTTGTGGAGGGTCTGCTCAGGGCAGTGTTGGTTTGATGAAGGGCTAGAAACAGGGACCAGCAGGGACATTGGTAGGGACAGGGAGGGAATTGACACCTGCACCTTTGGCTAAGGCCCTCTGAAGGGGATGTCAACCAGTAGTTTTCCCCTCTTGGATGAAAAGAAAGCTAAATAAAATAAATAAATTAAAAAAAAAACCCAAACCAACAGAAGAGGCCCACTGTGCCCAGAGCTGGTGAGGAAAAAAGATTCATTCAACTGTATAGATTTTACCACATTTGTTGTCCATCTGCCTTTTAGAGATACTTAGGTTTCCTGCAGGCTGGGGATAAACCTGAAACATCTTTTCAGCAAAGGCAAAGAAAGGGTGTCAATCTGCTAGAATTAATTTATTATTCATCTAATCTGCTATAATTCATCCATAAATCAGCTCCCTCTAAATAACGTGGATGTATTTTTGGCAGCAAGTAAAAGACAATGATTGTAAGACTGATAGAAATGTTTAATAAAAGACAGGGCAAATACAGTGAAAAAAAAAAAAATTTAATAAAGAAAAAAAAAAAATGTCCAGGACCCCAGGCTAAATGAGGATTCAGCCAAGGTTGCCAGCGACTCCTTAGAGGTACATGTGGTGGGTTTTTTGCTGTCCGTGAGACCTCATTACAACACTGCAGACAAATAGACCAACTTTCTAAACTGATTCAAATGTACCAAAATGGGCTGGCAATACTTTTGAAACAGGATGCTCAGCCTTTCGTTTGAGTTATCCAGATATCATCAGAAATGTAGATGTGCATGGAGAAGGAGAGAGCGAGAGAAGCGTTTCAGAAAATTGACAGCTTTGTGAATGAGTTGAAAGCAAAAGCAAGAGATATTAAAAATACCAGAGAGAGAGGGATGCACGGAAATACAGAGAACCTGGTGATTAAGGGTGTCGTCAATAGGCTCTGACAGTAGGCATGCTCTCAGAGCAGAGGTATTTCAAAACCAGACACTATAATGCTGGAAAGATAAACACATATCTCTAGTGACTCCCTCATCAGGATTGACTACTTTTTCTCCAATCATACCACAGTCAATGAAATGATCTGTTAAGGTGATTTCTAGGGTTATGCCATGGGCAGCGCCAACCCTGTGATTTTGCTGGTCAGAGCTGCCTTTAAGAGGTGTGCTCCGATTTTTGTCTTTAAATATCTGACATACAAGCTTGAGGCTGGGGCAGGGGATGTTGGGTACCAGGACTGGAGGCTCTCAGGGTTTGTGTGAAACCTCTTTGAAAGGAGATCCTAACACAGAGCCACTTCTCGGATTAAGTAACACCAAAGAGGCAAAGCTCATTGTTCCTTGGTCCATTAATCAGCTAATTAGGGTGGATGGTAACACCTGCAGTCTTAAAGAAGTGATGTACAATGCATCTACTCAACTTAGCGATGTTACAGTGGTGCACAGGAGTACGTGGCTGATGCCTGCAGGCAATCAGATTACTGCCCTGAGACACCAGCTCTGATTTTCCTCCTCCTGCTCACTTTGCCTGCATAACAGAAAATGTTAAAAGCTTATAAAATGATTCAGTCCTTTGAAAAAAAATCCTGCTGAATTACTTTTTTTTTACTAAGTGTTCACAATCCCACTGTAAGATATTGTGAATTTTGCAGTTTCCAATGCACTGCATGAAAAAAAATTTCCTTTCAATTTATTCTCTATTATTTTCTTTCTTTTTCATTGATCATTTGTTAGGAGGGGGTTCAAAAAAGCAGTAACTGATTAATTTTCCACTCTCCCCTTCTGATTGCACTCAGTCTTGACCCTTTCCTTCTCCTCTTGTTGTTAAATAAGCCATCTCTGTGCTAAGAACCTCTGCCCCTCTAATTATTACTATTGCTCTTCTCTGTGTACTAGCTGTTGGGCAGGATCAGATACACTACTATCCCAGCCATGGCACAGCTGAGATAATTTTTTGGCATTTAACTTGTCCTCTTATTATTTTGTATCATTAATTCCACATTGTGGGGGGTGGAAGGAGAGTGGGATGGATGCACCTTTGCTGGAACAGATAACAGCTAATTTGGTTTCTGAACTGACAGAATATTCTGTAGGATCGGAAATAATGGTGCTTGCTGGGGAAAATAGTCCCAGCACCCAACTGAGACTCAATCAAAGCCTGTGTATTGCTGAGATCTCTTGAAATCTATCAGAAAGGTGACCTTCATCTTTGCATGCCAAAGACAGAGACTAGCCGTTGTGGTGCAGGCTGATAGTAGCATCAGCAACTGCAGTGCCCTTTTTTTTCCCCAATATGGAAGGGGAATAAGACATTCCATAACTCAAATGTAAAAAAGTTGGTATTTTGACTTCCTTAACCTTTTCTTACCCTTCCTCAGAGAAGACTCAAGCTGACGGCCATAGCTTCCTATTATTGTGGTCTTGTTACAATTGTTGTAGCTTATACATAGAAATATGGGTTACATATAGCAATAGCTTTGTAGAAAAAAATACTGACTCAGTGCAACTACCTGTGATTACTTACCCTTTGGATCCTCTCTAGAAGACTTGTGTATCACCATTCACTATCTCAAAGATCTGGGTGAATTTCGGCTCATGACACGTTAAACGCATGTGATCCCATCCAGAATAATGAGTTCTGAATCATTTTTGTCTGCATACAGCTGTGCTTTGTATACACTATCCTGCTTCGTTCTCCTTGAGCAGAATTAACAAGACGGTATTTTGAATCCAAGCGATTTAGATATGGTTCCTGGAATATTTCCACCTCCCTGCCCGAAGCTAGGTTTGCCCTATAATTATACCTAAAAGTGCTTAATTTGCACATCCTGTTTATGAAACTAATGACCAAGCTGAGAATGAGAGCTATAGGGAAGCTCTCTTCTCCTCTTCAAAGAACAGGGTGATGTGGCAGCTCAGAACTTTTTAAAATGCTGATGTTCTTGTCACAAGCCCACTTACTACAGTGAATAGCTTTATAGTATAATATTATTAATTTACAGCCAGTTAAGACATGTAATGAAATTAAACAAGCAAACCCTAAACACCTGCACAATAGTCTCTTTAAAAGCACCTAACGGTTAACTTCTGACAGGATGCTGTATTCCTGTAATTTAAAAGTAGTTAAGAGAACTTTTCCTTATTGTGTATTAAAATGTTTACTCTTTAGCTGAGAATTTTGTGATAACATTTTACAGAACAGATTCCAGCACCATGTTCAGTATTTCTCCAGAGCAGGCAATGTGAGCATCAGCACATTACAATCATATACAGAAGCACAGCGATAAATACAATCCCAGGCCAAATCTCTATATTGACATCTGTGTCTTTGACTCCTGGAGCCTGTGGACAGTTTTGTTGACAACAGTGTTTTTATCTGATCAGAAACTGAGAGTAATGGAAATATTGGGTACCTTTCAGAAATTGCACTGTGAAAAAGTGTCTCATAAAATAATTTTTTGGATTTTTTCCTTAGATGTAATTGTTGATAGTGCTGATAGTATGCTGACACTGATGTTTTGTGCCTGGGTTTGGTCAGTCTCCAACAGGAGCAAGTATTTGTATCGCATAATTTGAGCACGAGTGTATAATCTCATCGAGTTTGACTTATAAATATGTACATGAAAATCCAATGGAACATGTTTGTGGAGACTAGACCTAAAACTCATGTGTTGCGCTGGGAAAATACTGACCTTGTCAGAACTCCTTGTGGCACATAAGTGAGAGTAATTTCCTAAACAGACCTACTGAGTAAAAAACTGGAAAAAACCCCATAGAACCAGTAATAGATGTTAATGTTTAGGTTTTGAGAGTTGCTAAGTCTCTCACAGTTTTCTCTGTCCAGCTGTGAAAACTGTAGGCATAATACTAGCCACCTTGCTGGGAACTACTCGCTTGGATGCTTCCCTTCCAGTGCCATGAAATAACGAGTTGGGTGTTGTCTTTGTGGGTGGAAGTCCTGCTTGGGTTGTGTTTGGCTTCGCTTTCATGCCAGCTCTGCAGCTATGTCAATACGGGTTTTCACAATGGAGAGAAACCCTCGTGTAACGTGTCCATGGCTGTGAAAAGCATGCTCTGTTTGCAATGACGCATTGCACAAGCCCCAGTCGTATAAATCACAGCAATAGTCTCAGCAGCTACAGCTCATCTTTAGAAATAATGAAACTGAACTACAGAAAATGACTTCAGTTAATGCCCCTCCATCACAGTTGCTTAAAGGTAAAGGCATTTTATTTTAAACCTTAGTATTTCATTAGACTGAACATTAGGAAGGAATTTCTCACAGAGAGAGTGGTCGCGCATTGGAACAGGCTGCCCAGGGAGGTGGTTGAGTCACCATCCCTGGATGTGTTTAAGGGACATTAAGATGGGGTACTGAGGGATATGGTGTATGGGAGGACTTTGTAGAGTAGGGCAGATGGTTGGACTCGATGATCTCAAGGGTCTCTTCCAACCTGAATGATTCTATGATTCTATGATTTTCCTTTCCTGTTCAGTAACCACAGGACCATATAGTTTTCTTTAACATAACCCCTCCACCAACTTTTATTTAGCTTGTATTCTTAATCTACCATGCCAAACGGTTGTATCATATTATATAGACATCATATTAGCTAGATACTGCAGTGTTAATTATTATTACAATGTAGTAGTCTGGTATTTTACCTGTGAGATCTCCATTGTATTGCACTAGTGCCCTTTATCCTATTAATCTCCTACTATTGGAAGGAAATTCAATAGGGAATTGTGAGTATGGTCTGTTAACATTTTCCTATTCTATTCGTGCTATTTTTAGTTCATGTTAGACTGTTTTGTGCATCTCATGGAATGTGGAGCATCAGAAGAGAGAAAAGCACGGGAATAACCATTTATAAATTATCTCTGTGATTGAAAAAAGAATTAAAAAAAAGAACTGGTAATGCAAAGCAACCTAAAAATTACCTAAATGATCACTGAATACTTAATAAATTGCTGGCTGTCATTTCAGAAGTTACATTTATATTATGAAGTGATTGTCCTTGGAGTTTGGTGCTTGCATCTGTCAAATCAGGGCCATTTCAAGGGTGGGCTGCTGGAGAGAATTGTTGAATCATAGAATGGTTAGGGTTGGAAGATCATCCAACTAAAGATCATCCAGTTCCAACCCCCTGCCCTGGGCAGGGACACCTCCCACCAGACCAGGTTGCTCCAAGCCCCATCCAGCCTGGCCTTGAACCCCTCCAGGGATGGGGCAGCCACAGCTTCTCTGGGCAACCTGGGCCAGGCTCTCACCACCCTCACAGGAAAGAACTACTTCCTAATATCTATTCTATATCTCCCCTCTTTCAGTTTAAAATCAGTTCCCCTTGTTCTGTGGCCTCTCCCTGGACAAGTGTCCCTCCCTGGCTTTCCTGGAACCCCTTTAGGGACTGGAAGGGGCTCTAAGGTCTCCCTTGAGCCTTCTCTTCTCCAGGCTGAACTCCCCCAAATCTCTCAGCCTATCCTCACAGCAGAGAGGCTTCAGCCCTCTGATCAGGGTAACGTGTCTCTTCCCTGTGCTTTGCAGCAATAGCAGCCTTCAGAGGGGTTCCTCTGAGGTCCCTTCAAATCATTACCAGAGGTCAAATGACAGCTGTGGAGACCACAGGTAGTGACCTGAGATGGGTAAGGGGCATCTGAAACAAGGGGTCTGTCCGGTCCCAGCAGAGGAAGGGGGACCCCAGTGGCACCTGACCCAGGTCCCTGTGGCAAGTTCAGAGCTCACATTCACAGTATGTCTCATAAAAAGTCTGAAAGAATGGGAGGGGTAAGAGCAAAAAACACTCAGTTTTTCTCATCAATCACATTTCTACAGGTTTATGGCGCATGAGAAGTGTCAGACCTGTATAAGGCACAGCAGCTCTGGCAGTCCTGTAATGTTACACACATGTTGCCACTGTCACTGACAAAATTTAGGCTTGTTTCACCCACCACCTTCCCCAGCAGTAGGACTGGTTTTGAGTGGGATGCTGCCACTTTGTGTAAGCTGGGCATGGGCCCCTGCCCCTGCGTGTTCATATTTACGTGCCCTGTTTGCATGAGTGGCTACAACGTCTGTTTTTCAAACCTAGTGTTAATTGCATGTAGGTTTGCATCAAGTTGGTGACCTCTTTTTCAAAATATTTCCCTTCAGGAGCACAGGTTTTGTGCCAGGAGGCTTTGAAGAGAAAACTCTAGGGCTTGGTCATACCCTTTTCTATGCTTTGGGGATTAAATAACCTGAGAAATGTGACAGTAAAGGGGAGCAGAGAGATGGGGTAACCAAAAGAGAGGTGAGGATGAGAGGTGATTTGATTTGGATGAAGTGAAACCATGTGGATGAGGAGAAACCAAAAGGGAGAAAATGACTAATGAGAAGAGTAAAGGGAGATCCTGTGGTGTGATCTTTCTTGTGGCAAACACAGGAATATGCCTTGTCTTGAGAGCAATACCTTCACAGAAGATGTTTATGTGTGAACTGACTGCTGAGACAGTTTCTGATTATATAAAAAAGGAAATATTTACTACATGGCTGTTGCCATTAAAGTCTTGGCACAGTGAAATCAGCAGCAAAATTTCTCTTGAGCTGTAGCCCTCTGGTACCTTTAACTTTTCTCACTTAAAAACCTTCAGTGTGTGAGGGTTTTTTTCCATGAAAATTTTTAAGATTGGCTGAAACCATGCAGTCAATGCTGTTATGTAGGTACAGGGATGACTTGCTGTACTGTAAATAAATGGAAACGCCTCATTGACCTTCAGGCAGATGTTGCCAAAGCAGAGCAACATCTGCTGTGAAAGAAAGCTTGGATTTCCTGCTGTTGAAGGGCTCTCCCTCTCACAAACCACCAGCAGCTACGGCAGTGGTATTCCAGGTGCCTGTGTTCTTCATGGGATGCTGCTGTGAGGTGAAATCTTGCTCCTCAGGAAGGGGATGGATTCACTTCGCACGTGCGGACACCAGAAATAGTTGCTCTGCTCGGAACAAGGACCTTGAAACATGGTGGTTTGGCTTCCATAACAAAGGCAAAAGAGCTTTTCGTGCACTTCAGAGGATCATTAGATTGTGAGAAAGGGAGTCTGACGATGGGAGAGCCCCTCGAACAAACCTTTATCTGTAACGCACACGGTTTCACATTGTGTTCAACCAGGTCAGACTCAGGTTTGTAGTGGGCAGAGGGGGGCATCAGTTCTACTCTTGACCCTCGACATTTAGTGGCAACCATTTTAAAACAGAATTCCCCTTTCTTTCAGGGGGGACAAATGTCTTTCCCCCAAACTCTATTTTTACCTGAAATCCCAATCCGATATACAAAACTGTGGCACAGTGGAGTCAGCTGTAAGCTTCAGTGGGAAATTAATGTCCTTCAATTCAAAAGGGTTTTTAAATATTATAAACCTATATTTAAATAATCCACATGCATGATTTGAACAAACTACTTCAAGCATCATCCCTCAGATATTCCTAGTCTTCTTTTTTTTTTTGCTCATAAATGGTTATTCATTACTTCAGTGCATTATAATAATCCCTGGGTAACGCAGGGCTCCATTAATTCGGGCATTGTGCATGGAAAAAAGGAGGAGGAGAAAAGAAAAGAAGAGAAAAAAAGATCCAGCCTACATTCCTGAGATCATACCACATAGATGTGAGGAATCTACATTAAATAAACTGAAATAAAAGGTTTAAATGAATTGTTATTTATATATTTTTATTCAATTTCCACCTTTATCACAGCAAACTTCAATTGAAGTTAATCAGAACTTGACCTGATAAAAAGAATCTTTGTGCGTGGTTTATCACTGTGTTATCTAAACATGTCACAAACACTGAGGAATTGAACCTGGTATTATTCACATAAGGAAGGTATTACTTGTCCTGTCTTCGAGGGAAACTAGAAACAGACAACTGAAATGCTCTCTCCAAGAAAACTGAGTATTTTTTAGCAGACAGAGAAATATTGTATTTGGCTTCCAGTCACTTGCATTAAGAATCCAAATATTTTTCCTCCTTTATAAGCTTGGCTAATATTAAGGTTTTATATTTATATAGATAAAAGGGATGGTAGTATCAGCCACCAAAACATTAAAGTGGCATCTCAGAGGGAAATGGTTTGCTGCTGTGTATTTTCCATTACTAATTACTCCCTCATCATGTTATGCCCCAAACCTATTGTGTTTTTTTGTAAAATAGGTCCCTACTTTTCCATCAGAAAAACAGAAAGTAGGTGAGGAAATCAGCAAAAAGTTGTAGCTGTCCCTTTGGCATCCCCTAATATTCACTGTGTTTAATTGTTGCAGAGGCAGAGCATAAATGGCCAACATTAAAAATCAAAATTGTCACCTGTAGCTATTAATTGGTTGCTTCCTGTTCTTGGTGAGTTTTGTCAGTTTATGAGGAAAAGTAAAAAATACCAATGTTAGGCATTTTAATCCAAAAACGGACAGTTTTTGTGAAGAATCCCAGCTCCAAACATACCAGTATGCGCTGGACTGTGCTTACCCTGGGTTTGCACAGGTTTAGTATCAGTAAACAGTTGTCCTGACGTGACAGTATAGACAAGAGAAATTTTGGGAAGCTCAGAAAGATACAAGAACCATTTACCTGTGCAGAGATAAGCGTGTGGATGAAAGAAGAGCAGTGTCTCTATGACACAAAAGCTCATTTCTGTTCACTTTTGGGGGATATCATCATGGCCACAAGTATTTCATTGAACATATCCGTTTTTTTTTCTTTTTTACTCCATGCAAAACCAGTTTCCAATACATTGCTTATTATTTATCCCAATCTGAACACTGGCTAACAAAGAGCAGGGTAAATAATGAGAAATTCAGCATCATTTGTCTAAGGACACAAAAATCTATGGAAGAACAGAGTGCTGGAGAAAACAAACAAACAAACAAAAAGAGCATAGAGTAACATAAAAAAGGAAAGCAAGCATTAGAGAGCAGGGGATAAGAAGAGGGGGATCAGAAGATCAGGCATTTTTTCTGAATCTGCTGAGACAGACTGGCCAAGGGAAAGGGACTCATCCCAGTCCTTGGAGGGAACCTCCTGGTTGCAGGAGAGGATTCTCCTGATGCAATCCTGTGATAAATTTGCTAGAAAAATAAGATAATTTAGATCTCTCAAGATGCTGAAATAGTTATAAAACTAAGACTTAAGATATATTTAAAAATGCAAATAAAGCATTTCAGGGATTTCTCCATGGTTGAAGAAATGAATTATTCAGTATCAATTATAAACCAAATATTAATGCTGAGTGAATAATTCACAATAAATATTTTATTCAATGAAATTAGTTCCTTTTGCTGCTTGTGGAGTATCTTCATCTTATTTTTTTAATTTGATTTGGTGTGACATCCTCACTGGTGTTTTGGCAAAGTTTATTACCATCTCCCCTGGAATTGCTCAAAAATGGGTCTCTCTTTATAATCATGGTTTAATGTTTAGGTTCTTTGTGATTGGGTGGATTTGTCTGATGGCATTGTGTAAATTGCCTGATTAGATTAGCGCATGAACTTTTCTTGCATGAATACACAGCTATGGATCTGCCATTCATTTTCTTCAAATATTTGTGCACACGGGTGTGAAATTCACTTTTTGCAGATACTCATGCAAGTAAAATGTGACTGAATGAGTGTTTCTGAAAAACAAACAGAATTTGGCTGCGGCAAATTCTTCAAACACTTTGCATGAATAATCTCAGGAACCTTTTTCAGACTTTAGGTTTTCACTTTTTAAAAGTTTCTGAGATCAAAACTCTTCTTGAATGTTTATTGGGAGTGCCATTATTGTTTTAGTGCAGCTGCTCTCCTGGAACACTTTGTTCCGTTTTCTTACATCAATACAAATTGTCTGAACTCCGTTCTTTGCAATGTAAAGACTTTACTGCTATTACCATTACTAGGCTGTACATACGAATACCTCCTTTTTGAGGTCAGTTTTGGAATGCAAACATTCACACCACTGTGTGAAAAAAAAAAAAAGGGAGTCAAATGTGTTAAGTCTTTTGCTATGGAGAGTGAGGTTACATGTGAAGGATATTGTTCACACAAAAAGAAAGATGAAACACATCAGTCAATCCCAACACTTCTCCAGTAGGTTTTACAATGATCATGGGAAGATTTTTCCTGTTAAAAAAGTATAGGACTTTTTTTTTGCCCCCTTATTTTCCTGGGTAGAATGCTGGCAGAGTAACACTGTAAATTAGTGTTTAATATGCAAACTCTTCTGGATTAGGGGTCCTTTTTTATCTCATGTGATGAGCCACAGAGAAAATATTGGGAGATGATGCTCTGATCACCTTTCATGAAAGTGATGCGGATAGTCTGTTCCCATTCTTGAAAGCTAAAGACAGAGAGATGCACAGTTAATTTCTATATTTATTTTTAATTCTAACCTTCCTTCTGTCAAAAACTCATTGCCATTACTTTCACCCACGGTGAAATGCCACCCTGAAATACACAAGCTACCTAATACCAGCAGGACTGGCGCTTCCTTTCTCAGCCAAATAATCCCAGAATTCTATTTCTGTGAGTGTGTAGAAAAGGAGATCTACTTTGAAATGTTTGTCTTGTTTAAAAATTAAACATCATACAGTTTCACTTCGTCCTTTCCCTCTCTGAAATTCCTCTGTCACCTGGTAGTACCCCATGAAGGAAATATTTGTTGTGTGAAAGAGAATTTTTTTTTTTTTAAGTTGCTTCCTCCTTTTTTTTTTTTGGCATTTTTATTTCAAACCACTTTAGAGCCTAATAAACATGTTTCAGTCTCTTCTGGTGTGTTGGGGTGGAATAGCTTCTATATTTGAGCGTTCTAAATTATTCTGCATCTGGGCTTTTTTTCCTGAGAAACAAGAGTTTCTGTTGAGTGTTCATCAAGACATTTCTGGCAAATCCAGTTCCTGAATAGAAATTAATTGGACATCAAAAATATGCAAAATTTCTGATTCAAAACCCGCCTTTTTTTTTTTTTTAGCAAATACAAAGATGTGGTGACACAGCTGTATTGTGCAATCTTGTTCAAATGTCATCATTCTCCAGCAAAATTCTGCAGAATGAAAAGGATGAGTCTGACACAATTCCCCTGGCCGTGTAGTCTTCCCAGCAGCTCAGTTCACCCCTGTTGTACCGACTGAAGTGTCCCTCAAACAGGAGCAAAGCAGTACTTGGAGACACCAACTTGTCTCTTCTTCTCAACCCCTAGGTCTCATCTTACTGAACCCTCCTCTATATTGTTAAAGCCTTAAATTATTTATCAACATCATCTGCAAAACTGACTAGTTCTGTTGCATTCATCTGAAGTGAGGAGCTGTTAAGACAGTAGGAGAAAGTATATTTTCTTTACCACTAATTAAGTGTCCTATTTTTTCTGGTGTTTGAATTCTGATTTGTGGCATTTCATAAAACTCTTTGATAATCTGTGAGAGTTCACATTCAACTGGGTTTCAGTAACAGGGTAATAGACTTGTTTCAGAGCTTCTTATTCCTCCAGAATTTATATTCATTTAAAGAAATTATGGGGAAAAAACCCTCCTAAGAACTAGTACAACATGACTGGTCCACAGATCCATTTTTGGTCTGCAAGAGAGGCTCGTTAATGAGATTTTCAATTGCCAAAGCTGTTGCCTTTGCAGGTCAGACTTTAAAACAAATTAAAACTTTATTTTTGACTCGTACTAATATCCCTCCTAATATCAGGTAGGATATTAGGATTTTAAGGTTTCAATCCAAATATTAAGAAAATCCCTACCATTATATATTTCAAAGAGTGTTTATAGTTGTTCTTTGTGACTTAAATGGAGTGTATAATACTTGGGTCCTGATTCAGGAGAACAGTATTGTGTCTGACCAAAAATCTGTATTTAAGAAATTGTCTATATTGCTAAATAAGGTTTTAGAAGTTTAGGACAAAATTCAACCCTTTCTCTTATATCAGGATAAATTTAACCTCATTGGAATTATAATGGTGTAATGAAGACCAGAAATGTCTTCCCGAAGATCTCAGCTCAGTGTAAAATCTGGGCTTTAATCTGTGTCATAGGGTGACACCACACGAGGCTTTGGAGCATGTGGGTGCACTGAATATATTTCTTTGAAAGAGCTGATAGAGTTTTTGGTGTTTGGGTCAGTTATGTTAAGTGTGCTGAAATACATTAACAAAATGGTAGGGAATCAGAGCCAGTCTTAAAAAGATGCAAAAAGTGAACATAAAGTCAATATAAGAGAAAAAGACAAGCAAAATAAACTCATGGTGTGTAGAAGGAAATTGTCTGAAACAGTGCAGACAAAGTGCTTTAAGGAGAAATTTATTTATTGTGTTTCACTGACTCCTGGTTTACTTGTTTTTCATGTAAGTGGAACAATAATTTTCTAACCTTCAGAAGTTCACATAGGAGACAAAAGTCAAAATGGATTATCCTCTCTTCCAGCACTGTCTCCAAAAATTGAGATATCATAAACTAGATTTACACTTTCACACACATTAGTAAGTGGGATGTCCATCTCCAACTCAATATGAGATTGATCCTACATCATGAGGTTGTGGAAACCAGTGTGAGCTAAGCTTCAATGTTTCATTTGCCCAGATAGCAAATAAAAATGTTGATTTTATGTTGAAAACTCAGCAGCCTGTGGCAGAGCAGTGGCAATTTTCATCTAGAAGGCTGGGCAGATTTTGTGCTTAAGATTCGATGTAGAATTAGTGAGCGTGCACATAGACCCCATATTCCATTTATAAAGTCAGTTGTCAGAATAATGCAATGCTGTATGGGAATTAGAAAGAGGTTTCAAACATATCAGTACGAACACTAGATAAATAGATCTATTAATAAATGAGGCAGAATAGGGAAATCAGTGATGAATTGTAAAATGGCTGAGTTGATGAACTGAATTTATAAATATGTCCTGACTTATGAGAACAGGAAAAAGAGGCATTAGCTAATTTGAAAGTCATGAAGAGCTGGAAACCTTGCAGATTATTAAATAACAGGTGGAACAACACTTAGAAAAAGTATGCAGTTTTGAACCAATAAATCATAAGATTTTGGGCTATCTGCACTCTTAGAAGGAACACTGCAGGTGAAAGAGAAAGAAACAACGAAATAGGCTTGGTGAGAGTAAGGGTGAACTGAATATACTGTTACTAAACATGAGAAAGAAGAAAATAAAGGTGTGATTTGCGAACATCCTCAGGATTTCGTGCTTGTGCATAAAAAATTGAAAGTATTTGGGATGAGGAACACGAAATAAGAGATACCAGTGATGCTTTAGATGGATGACTGTTACGGTGAAAAGAGCTAGCACATCGGCAATCATGAGAGAGAAAATGCTGACATTGGTCATTAAGAACTACTCTCAACTGTTTGTTTGATTTTTCTAAATGAGAAACGGACTGCTGAAGGATTGTTGTTGCCTGTGTTGCAATTCTGTGGATATTGCACCTAGACATGGACACCCTGGAATAAAAGTGTGTGGCTAACTGATGGATATTCCTACTGTATATGAGCTTAAACAACATTGTCAGCTAAGGTTTTGCCAATGCTGAAGGATGAGGCTTATATAATAATGGTCATTCAACAATAATCAATCCAGTCCGGTATGAATTTATACCATCCTTCATTAAGGTGCCAAAACCAGTAATAACTGTAGCTGGTTGGAAAACATAAAGCATTTTCTGTGATTTGTGGATTTTGCAGCCTCTTATGTCCCCCAGTTTTATCTCATCAGATTCCCACAAGCACCATGTTTATCTACTGTGCGTACTAGGAACTTTATGAGTTGGTCTAGAAAACGGCAGTTTGTCTGAATTGGGAATAATAGGAAAGTTGATAATGGGAAGAGGAGGGTTGGTTCTTCAAAGCATTATACTGTTTTAAAAGATTCACTTGATTGCTATTCAATCTGCCTCAAAGAGGGGGAATATCATTATTCACACCAAAGACAAATTCATTTGAAAGTTCTGAATGACACAAGATGGAGCTGCTAATCACAGAGTCTAACTTCAATTAAGCAAACAATAAAGACATCAATAACAACTCTGTAGAAACTGACAAATACTCTTGCTAAATGAATTGAACTAACAATATGCCATAGATTGATGTCATTTTGGTCATTTTGTGTGTGTGTTTACATGTCGATTATGCTAGGGTTTTGCCTCTTGGTTTGTTTTCCCTAGTTCTTTGGTCTCAGACTGTCTTCTGCAATCCAGACCACATAACAACCTGAAAGAAAAAGAAGGCCAAAGTGACTATTTAGGTTAAATCTGAATTGGCTTGCGTGTTGATAAATTTCCACTATCACGAAGAAAATAAGTGGTACCATCTAGAATTTATGCCAATATAACAGTGTAAAGTGTATGAATGTGTATGTAAAGGAAAATATTCTTGCTGCAGTTGTAAGCAACCTTGCAATTTCAGATTTGGAACAGACAATGTAAAAATCGGCAAGAGGTAATCAAGGAGTTTGGCTTTTGGCATCCTCAACGTATAACCCATTGTATTAATGAGGGGTGTAGACTTATTAAGAATAGACTGTTATTAATGAGGGGTGTAGACTTATTAAGAATGGGCTGAGGTCCACTGTAGGACAAAAATCAGTCAAAAGCTGTAATGATGATGATAATCAGCTTGGCATGGCTACATGTTTGGATAATAATGCATACGTAAATTCATTCAAAATAAGAAACGTGGCACTTAGTGATGTCTTGGTTTACAGGTGTGGTTCTAGACTTATTTAAATATCATTTTCATCTTCCCTGGATCAAATTGTATGTTGTTGTTAAAGAAATATAGTTAGTCCTTTATTTCATTTGAAGTGTGAACTTGTGCACCATGGTGACAATTTCGTTCTCTCTTATTTAAAGCCAGATTGATGGTATCTCTAGCTTTATGCTAGAACAACAGAGAAACTATTGGTGAAGCTTCAGTGGTGCAACAGCATCTGAGAAAAGACTGTTTGATGAATAAAGACGTTTGTCAGAGCTCTGACTATATTTTGCACAGTTCAGTATAGGCAGACTCCCAGACCAGGCAGGATGCAATCTCTTTTCTCATGAACAAATAATAATTCGAATGATGTTTCTTGGGATGGTTATGGTTGGAAGCCATCTTCCTGTTGTCTTCTGAGAGCACTGGTGCTGAAAGTGGAAAAAATAATCCTGAACATTTCTCTGTTTAATACTAGCAACTGGGTCTTTTACTCAATACTCATGTACAAAATTGGCTCCTGATTTTGCACTGTTTGCATGATTTTGCACTGTCCTGATTACATTTGCCCTACTAAATATGTGAACACTTTTGATCTCATAAATTTCACAGCAGTATGACATCATCAGTTTTCATGAGGACGCTTCCTCTGGTGACACAAGACAGAGACCAGGGACTCTATTATTATCAGTTATCATATCTTATTAATATACCCTCCTCACTCTTGACTGTCACAGCAATAAAAATACCATGTAGGTTCTTTTCATTGTACCTTTAGAGATATTTTTAAAAATCCATTTCAGCAAAGAACACTAGTCTGGTGTCCTCTCCCAAGCTCCGGTGATTAAACCTTGTGTCCACTCTTCTGGAGTATTATATGATCCTGTTCATTTGGAATGCATTTTCAAAAATGTGTATGCAGTTATGGTATATTTTTGAGCAAAAAGACTTCCTTTCCATTCACTCTACTGCAGGCTATTTTTACTGAGCCACACACACCTCTCCTCTGAACAGAAGTGGTAATCAAAGAGACCTAAGTAGTAAGGCGCCGTGATGTATGAAAGTGTGCCTTTGGTGATGAGAGCAATAGCTCAGGAAAGATTTGCCAGGTGGGTAACAGCAAAGGCAGCTGCAGTTTTATTCTTATGTATACCCTTTTGATTTGCACTTTGAATCTGCACTGCTCACTGCCTTGTGTGTCAGAATGAATAACTCTGAAAAAGGATGCTGTAACACCATTAATAGCAAGAAAGACAAAAATACTTGTTAATGCTGGTAACCTTGGGTAAAATAAATCTGTTTTCTTTGTGCATCTGGAAAACTTGGCAGACTGATACCCTTCCCCCAAATTATCTGTAAAGACCCTGAAAAACCTATTTGCTTTGCAAAGCACTCCACTTCAATGGCTGCAGCCAATTTCATGAGGTTGCACGTAGGGCATTTATACTTATGTGCTTTTACTCTTTATTTTTCCTGGGACAAGTATCCTCTGCACTTCATATTTTAAAATCTATTTACAAGTGTAAAACTAGACTAAAGTGTTTTCATAACGAATTATTGATAAATCCTCTTCCTCCCAAGCCAAAAAATTACAGAAATCTTAGAGTTGCAAAACTTTCCCTTGTAAAAGTGCACAATATTGGTTAGCCCCCTTGTTTGCCTTTGATACAGTTAAATGGTATTGTAATGCATCCACACATCTGGGGAATCTCAAGCATAAATGCAGATTGGGAGGATGATGGATTGAGATCATCCCTAAGGAGAAGGACTTGGGAGTCTTGGTAGATGAGAAGCTCAACATGAGCCATCAGTGTGCACTGGCAGCCCAGAAAGCCAACTGCATCCTGGGCTGCATCAAGAGAAGCATGGCCAGCAGGGCGAGAGAGGGGATCCTGCCCCTCTTCTCTGCTCTCATGAGACCCTACCTGGAGTACTGCATCCAATTCTAGGGCCCCCAACATCAGAAGGACAGGAACCTATTGCACCAAGTCCAGAGCAGGGTCACAACGATGATGAGAGGGCTGGAGCACCCCTGCTATGAAAATAGGCTGAGAGAGTGAGGGTCATCCTGTGATTCTATGATTAAAGATGCTCCCAGTCTGGAATATCCACCACAATGTATTCCTTTCAGAACTTCAGTTTTGGACATGGTCGTCTAAAATCTTATAAAGTCAGTAACTGATGGAAAAAACTAAAGCAAATATGAAAGAAGTTTACTATCTGTAGACAGTGAGCTTGATCTAACAGGTGGCCCTAGGCCTAGATGTCTCCAAATTACTATATGGCCGTAATCACTCTGACTTTCTGTGTGAAACTCTGGATAAGCACAGTAGAGCATGATCCCCAGAGTATTGGTGAAGAGAAGGAAGGTAGTTTGCCATTAAACTGTTGTTTCTCTCCCCATCATGTTCTTGTCTTTCTCAGTGTCTGCCTTAGAAGCATTCCTAGAGCAGCACAAGCAGAGTATGGGTTCCCACCACCTCTTCATTCAGCAGCAGATGAGCTGGAAAATTTAGGAAGAAGCAGACGGATGGTGGAGCCATCTCATCTCTCACATCTCTGAGTTCCCCTTGGCAAGGGGGAAATCCTGATTTTTAATGGGTGCAGTGACCTTTCACAGGTTCCACAAGCTCCCTTCAAAAGAGACAAGTAAGTGTTTTAGAAATTGGTGCTAAAATTGTCCTCCTGGCAAATGCCTTTGGAGACAACCATCCCAGGCACAATGCTGTCAGTGGAATGGTATCTTCATGAGCTTTTTAATTCCACAGAGGGGGATATAGTGACGGCGCTCAGTTCACCAATACAGTTTATACTGCATTTACAGGCATAATATGCTGCATGTACAGCACTGTGTGTATTACACTTTATTAGTTAAGGTAGGATAAAGTGATATGAGGACTGGTATTCACAGAAAGATATGCAATTTACTTTGCAAGCACATTGGCTTTCAAATAACTCTTTTGTCTTTGATTAGCTGAAACTTTGTGAAAGGAAAGCACAATTCTGCACCAATGTTCAAGTGAGAACATTTGTGCCAACAGGAAACCCCCTTTCTTTAGTTACGTTTCGGGGTTGTTTTTCTCAACAAGAACAATTTTGCTTTTGATGACTGCACTGCTGGGTCACAGATTTATGCAACCGCTTCACACTTCCCACAGTCCACGGCCTACAAGAAGGTCTTAGGCACCAAATTATTCTTGCACACCAAAGAAAAATGCCACCACTTCAAAAATGCCACCACTGCTGTATCTTTTGTGCAGCAGTTTTTATTTGCCAGGTAGCACTGTAAAGGTCTTGACATCCAGACCTTTCTATGCATAAAAAGCAAAAGTAGAAGCCTTGCACTTCTCTGGAGCCTGCTGTGGGTGCTGGTGGCTGAGACTGGAAGCATCTTCTGCTCCAAAATTTGCACCCACAAGTGGGGACGTGATGGAGGGACTCAGCACCCCATCTGCTGAGAACATTCAGGTTCTGTGTGAGGCACCTTGGCACATCTGCTCAGCATTGCAGTGGGAATTATTGGGCTAATGTCAGTTGTTTGTAGGTTGTTGTAAGAATCACAATTCAAAGGAGACCAAATAAAGAGGATTTGACCATACATCCATTAAAATGTGGGTCAGAAACCTAGAGTGTTTGATGGGCTTTTTTTTTTTTTCCCTGCCAAGTAGGAAAAGGGTAAGCCTTAGAATCTGACATCTTTGTACAAAAATGGTGGCTAATTTGTCATTCAGGATTTATGAAGGACTTTTTCTCCTTTTCACTAACTATAAAGAACAAATCAAATACTAGCTTTCCAGTCCTGAAAATTAGTACACTCTAGAGAGCCAATTAAACATTATTCGCATATCTCAGCCCCATATTAATGTTGTTCTTTTAAAACACACTCCAATTCTTCCTCACAAGCCAGGTATCTGGTATTATCGGCGTAATTTAAGGAGAGTTATCATTATAATATAGCTTTTGCAATTACGTGGTATACCAGGTGGCAAGACAGCATGGCTTTGCATTGCCAAGGTGCAAAACAAATTCAGTGTTCAATCAACCTGAGAGGAAAAGGACAATTCTCATTTGCATAAACATGTAGCCACGGAAACTAGATGCACAGAGGTATAAGGAAAAGAGACCTATTTTACATGATGTGCATAGAATATTTGACAGTTTAGATTGGAGGCGTCATTGATGTGGGTAGGAATGGTGCTATTGGTTGCCATGGATATGATTTTCCCTACTGGCAGTGTAAAGATTGGCAGGGATGGATGCTAAGCAGAAAAAAAAAGACACACACACACAGACACACACACAAGCACATGCATGCACATAAAACCACCCAAACCACTGCAACACTCTGGCAGCCTCACTCTCTTCTTTTGATGGAAAGCTGTGTATCTTTTTTTTTGCTAATGACAGCTCATCTACTATGCGGTGTAATCTAGAAACACTGATATTTCTATAATAAATCATTTATCTACAATATGCACACAAAGCTACAGACATATAAAGTATATTTTATATGCATATATTCTATGAAATAGAAAGATATAGATATCTAGTATTTAGGGGAAAATGTATATGTGTGTGTATGTGTTTATAAGAAGATTCTATTTTCCTACTTTAATTTATAATCTGAGACATCTATCAGCATGTATACACACATCCAAACTTGAGGTACAAAATGTGCGTACGGCAGACATAAAGGTGAATTTGTGCAAAAAGAAAGATGAGTGATTTTTCGCTGGTGGTCTGCAGTAGCTTTTTGATCAGCTGGTCACTAGTTCACATATGAACTACACAAAATTTCACTCGTAAATAAAAAAAACCAACCAAACAATCTCAAGCAAAACACAAGTTCTGCTGTCATTTTAGAGCTTCTGCCAAATGGTCATTCAAGGTGCTTTGATCTTAATACAGCAACACTGAAAGATATACTTCACTTAGCCGTGTGAGAGGCCCTACTGATGTCAGCAGGACAATGCGGTCTCTAAAGTGTTAGTGTTTTGTTGATTTGCCACTCGAGTGCTGAACATCTCAGGTGCTGTAGCAAGAACTAAGCCCATGCTCTCCTACAGTCTAGCTCAGGAATAAAAAAAGCTTATTTCAGCTTTCCTCCTAAGTGCTCTAACGAATGAGGCCATGTTCCACTCTCGGTTAAAGCAGAGCAAACCACAGCCAGATACATATTTTAAATGAGTGCTCATCTGTTCATGACCTTCTGGGTGTCCATATAACTACCAGCACAGTGCTTCTTTTGAAACAGATGACATTTAGAACTGACGTGTGATTTTTTTTCCTCCTTGGTGTTATGAGTTTTTTTTTTAATAAAATCATATTAAAATATCCTGCTTACTGAAAAAAAGAAAAAAAGCACTGGGAAAAAAAAAAAAGTTTGCATTCCTGATGAACCTTTTCTCTATGAAACTGATATTTCGGCTTCAATCACTGCCCTCATGCAGTGCAATAACCTTACAGCAAAGGGGGAAAAAATGTCAGTTTTTTATTGAAATCTAGGACACAGATGTTTGGGCAAAGAGATGGGTGCCAAGGTCTCTGCCTAGTCCTACTTCATGCTGGGTAGATTGTCTTTAAGAATTAATTTGACTTTCTCTTTCTGTATCCTCGCTAAAACTAGGAATAATTATGAAGTGCAAGGTGCCTTGGGATTTGTGGATGAATAATAAGCATCTAAAAGTTGTCGTGTATTAGTAATAACTTTTCCCTGAGTTTGCACAGTTGAAACAAGTAGTTAATCTCAGTTGCAGATATGTACATGAATGAGCTTCTCCACCTTCTGCTCTGAAATCTGGGATGTTTCTCCTCCCAGTGGCTGTAACCCGGGTTTGCCATGTTAGAGGTACAGGGGCAGTAAGTTTTTGTGTTGTAGCAAATCCAGCACGTACACGAGACAGGGAGAATGGGAGGTGGGAGAAAAAAAACAAGGAGAAGGAGAAAGCAAAGACTGAACTCCCAATCAGCAGTGATGAAGTCCTCCACTTACAGTTGGAATGAGGAGACAGTGACTGGCACTGCACTAACACTCCTGAACTGATCTGAAGGAACTATGCCCAAATATGTCATCTCTTCTTCAGCTTCCTATAGAGAATGGGATTCAAGTACCAGAGGTGATGGAACAGTAGTTGATGGCTTTCAGATCTTAATTATTTTAATCCACTTGCCTCAAGAACAAAGGTTTATTTAATTCTTATTAAAGAGGACATGCATATTTCTCCTGTTTAGTTCTCTATTTTATTCCCCTCCAAATAACATTTGAACATCTTGGCTAATTTCAACCGAGCTTGCTAGCTAGGCTGATGTGTCAAACATATTAGGTTCCCATAGGGTTCCTGACTGTTAGATAAAGTTGATAAAGTTGAGGGATCCTATTAATGTCCCAAGAGATGGCATGGCAAAGGTCCTTTGGAAATGATACCTCAGTACTTTCCCTGCTCAATGAAACTGTGTGCTTTGATATCTAATTATAAAAATGAGGGTGTGAAATGTAAATGTCCTGCTGAATGAATCTCCTTTCCCATGCTTGGCAGTTCAGGCACCATGGTCCACTCCATCTGGCTGCATCTGAAAGACAGTATTTCTCCGTTTTCCCTTTCCCTGCTGCCTTTCCTCCATCTGCTGAAGGAGAAGGGGATGCCCTGAGCTTTTATGGAGCATAGAAAAAGATTATCTTCCTGAATAAAAATCGTCTTGGTCTTTAAACCTTTTTCGCTAGGAGCACAGGAGAAGAATGTTATTGCAACATTGCACAAACATTTTCTGTATTTCAGGCTGTGAAGTGTAACTCTTCAGTGACCAGTGTGGGAATTTTGCAAACATCTGGTTGTTTGGGGAGAGCAGCCACCTCCCTGAGCCACCTCTCTGGGACCGTCTATGGTCTTGAATGCTGGTTTGCAGTCCAGATAACCAGTAGGAACCCTACTGAAGCCTTCCCAAGATATTAATTTAATGCTGGGGTCACCTTCTTCTCCCAGCTGTGTTGGTGATTTACTCACGTACAGCTCAGATGAGAATCCAGTGCAAGAAATCTTCTGTTTTCAGCACGCTCATTTCACTGGCAAAATAGTTCTTCAAGGTGTTGTTTTCTGGTTGATTTAAATGTCTTGATTTCTTTCAAAATCTCTCCCTCTCTATTTTTTTTTTCATCTCTCCTCAGGGTGGAATGTGTGCTCAGCTTTGTAAATAATACTTCAGGAAAAAGGTATTTTGGGTTTTGTTTTCTGACTAACATTGCCAGGACTAGATCAAAACCAGCTTTTGGATATCTCTGTCTTCTGTGGAGAAAATAGCTCTGCTCCTTGTTTTCTGAGCCACCCAAATTAAACCTTGAAATGAAGGGAAAATGATGAACAAGAGAGATGCAGTCTGACATTCAATTATATATTAATAATCGCTCAAGATGACATTTCTTTTCATATAGGAGTTTCAGGACCCTATAAAGCAAATCTAGTTTCACCTCCATGGAGAATATTGCATCTTTCTCATCTGAAAAAAATGTCAACAGATGTTCTCACTCCTGTGAAACTGGTCTTACTGGTATCTTACACTGTACTATCCTCACACCTAAATTAAAAATATAAATGCATCCATTTTCCTGCATCAGTGGTGAAAACAGGTGGGTGGGTGGGATTTTTAATTGCTGGTTTGACATCTCTTTTGTAAAGACAGATAAAGGAGCCATGAGAAGGCTCAGCCATTTGAACAATCCAGCCAGCTGAACCTTCTTGGATGCTTTGGGATGCTTATGATAGCCTTTGAACCATGTTGCCACCATTACCAGTAACAGTAAAATGAGCACGGAGCTCCAAAGTGATAAAAAGCGGAGTATTGAGGCATGCAGTGCAGGGAGTCCCATCTTTCCAATGTGCCTTAGCTTTGCTAAGCCAAATGTCATGTAGAATGCCTCTGTCGTCACCACTCGCTGCTAAGTTCATGCTTCTTACATTTTTTTCAGACCACAGGAAAGGGAAGTCAGTGCATACAACCATAAAAATGTCTGCCTGCATCCAGCAGTGTACATTTCATCCCATTTTATGTTGGGACTATTCAAAGTGTCACAGATATCACTATATTCCTGTTTCTGCACTGTCAGCCAAAACTGTGCAAATGTGGGCTTAATATAATAGTCAGCTCGACATAGTGGTGCCCATCACCATTCAAACTAAATTTGAGCTGTATGTCATGGCTCCTACACCCCTATTCATCATTTTTTAAATATGTGGTCACAACACTGCACTATGGATTCCTCTAACGTGTCTATCTCCATTATTAATTTTTCCTAAAGATAAAGGAAGTACAGAATGCTATGCTTTACAACTTAACAGGTTGACTTTTGAAACTATTATATAAACCAGCAAATAAGGCTCTGCAAGAAGCTGAACCTTAGTTTCTTCAAGTTGATTTTTTACTTCTTCTTTCTTTGATAAGCTCTTTCTCTGAGCATATTGCCTGTGAACTTAATGTGATACAGTACTGTAAAATATGGTAGAGGAACTACAGCATAATAAATAAATAAAAATATGAAACATGACTTACTTCTTTTGAAGTATTCCTTTAATAATCCAGTATGAGATCTTGGTGATAATACCACCGAAAACAAAAATAAGGTTTTTTTGCATGTGCTGGTGAGGGAGTTTATCTTTCTTTTAACAGTGAACCTGATTTTCCACACCAACTAAAACCAAATAATGCACTGCAGAGTTAGGCATATGTCGCACATTATATATGTGTTATCTATGCATTATCTTATTTTCCAAATATATACATGTAAATAAGAACCAGAGAATAAGAAGAACTGAAGTCTTCCTTTTGACTCTGAAACACTCAAAACATGCTCCCTTGCACTTCTTAAAGCCTGCTTCTTTCATCTTTGTACCATTAAACTCCTTTCTGGTGGTAGCTATTTGCTGCACTATTTTTCCTATAGTATTTTAAGAATCACAGAATAACGGAATCATATGGGGATGGAAGGGACCTCTGGGGATTATCTAGTCCACCCCCTCTGCCAAAGCAGGTCCACCCAGAGCAGGTTGCACAGGGAAGTGTCCAGGAGGGTGTTTGAATGTCTTCAGAGAAGAAGACTCCACCACCTCCCTGGGCAGCCTGTTCCAGGGCTCTGCCACCCTCAAAGTAAAGAAGTTCCTCTTCATGTTTAGCTGGAACTTCTTACATTCAAGTTTGTACCCATTTCCCCTTGTCTTATCCCTAGGCACCACTGAAAATACACTGGCCCTGTCCTCTTTACACCCTCCCTTTAAGTATTTATAAGCATTGATCAGATCCAAGACTCCTAGGTCTTCCTCCTCAGAGCTGCTCTCCAGCAGGTCAGTTCCCAACCTGTCCTGGTGCAGGGGGTTATTTCTCCCCAGGTGCAGCACCCTACACTGGCCTTCATTGAATTTCATCAGGTTCCTCTCTGCCCATCTCTCCAGCCTGCCCAGGTCTTGCTGCATGGCAGCACAGCCTTCCATTGTGTCAATGACCCCTCCCAGTTTTGTATTGTCAACAAACTTGCTGAGAGTACATTCCATCCCTTCATCCACGTCATTGATGAATATATTGAAGAGGAGTGGACCCAGTACTGACCCCTGGGGAACACCACTTGCTATGTGATATGATGCGATTAAACCTTCTACTCATGCAGGCTCAGCTGGCATGAACAAATCAAAATGAAAACCTTACTTTGCATGCACTTAGTCAGTTTTCCTTCCAGTGGCCTGTTTTTTAAGAATGTTTCACACTGTGATATTTTGGTCCTAAAAACCCAAGGTTTCTTGAAACTCATTTCTACTCATTTATTTATTTTCTCATTTCATCTTTAGAAAAATTAAAACTTCCATTCTTCTTGAGACTTTCCTTCTAACAATGCAGATTGTGTGACCAAAGTACAGGCAACATCCACCCCGAACAACCAATCACAGTTAATTCACCAAAAATCAGTTTTGTGTATCGGTTGCTTAGGATAACATAACAGGCTTATTTTCCTTGAGAAGATGAAGGTAAGTGGAAGAATGACAGGGGTAAAGTGCACAGAAAATGACAGAGGAAAAACAAGAAAATGCTTTCAGGTCAACAAATTCAAGGCACAGTTAACATTTTTGGGAATACCTTATGTACCCTGGATACATACTGTTTTTTATTTGTATTTAATAATATGAAATCCTTACTGAAACTCATGTTTAGATAAAACAAATCAAGCAGCCCCTGCTGCAGGCAGTGCTTATTCTGCCTTCAGTTTGAAGAACTAGTTGGATCTTATCTCCCTGATATATCTGCATGACTGTATTTCCAGAGCCTAGAGGTAAGGTGACTGTGAAACAGATAATGGGAGAGGGTTTTTTCTTGTCCTGAAGAAAAAAAAAAGACTAAAGAGGTTCATGGAAATTAACTGGAAAAAAGTGGTCAGTGTAACATGTCATCTAAATTGTGAGACAGCTTTGAACATTGATCTGTGGATATTTTGGTTTTCTTTAAAGAACTGGAAATAGGCAAAAAACTCTAATCCTTCTGCCAGCACTCATGAAAACAGAGAAATAATTTTGCCTTCTAACTATGTGCACTGGGAGACACTGTGAAGTTGTGTATCATTTGTATTTTCTTGACATCATGGTCTTTGCTGGTCATGATCACCTGCAGCAATTCTGCGTTTTATATGCCCTGGAAGTAAGAGCAAGTACAGGCTGTGAATACTCTGTGATTGGAAATAACAAGACAACTCTTTGGATGCTTTAAAATAAAAGGTAGGGTAGATTTAACCTGAATGTTACTGATAGAGATTAGAACAAAGGAATTCCTTCCAAAGTGTCTGATTTCAATACCTTTAGAATAGTCTAATTTTTCACCTTTTCTTTCCAGAAAAGACTGTCACAGAAGGCAGAAAATTCAAAAAAGGTCCCTTGAGCCATGCAGTCCTCCTCCTATCACCCTGGGACAATTCCCCTGTCCTGCTGCATGATTTTCTAATCATAATCCAGATAATTACGTACCATAAAGGCCATCTGGGTGGACAACAGGGTCTGAATAAGCAAAAGTATCAGACGTAGCCAAGATGTAGTCTGCATTAAGTAAATCTGGTTCCTGTGCAGGAGATTTTCATGCTTAGGATCTCAACAACAGGCACGAGCCAAACGCCCTTGTGGCACAACAGCTACTCTTTGGGGAGTGACCATTTTCTTTTCTTAATGAGCCTACGCTGCCAGACTGTTGCATATCTCATGGAAGATGTCATGCAGACACTTTTTAATGAAGTCTTAGACATATTTTGCATACTTTTACCCGGCAGCCTAGCCACACTTCAAAGTTTCAATATTTTGATTGATCTCACTGATCCTGTTTGGAAAATCTTCAGTAGCTGGTTGGGGGTAGATCCCACAAAAAGTCAACAAACTTCTGGATGAAATAAGCCTCTAATGTATGTGGACAAACTCTTTTTTTGTGGTGTTAATCCTGTTTCTATTCTATTTGTACACTTTCATGACCATGATTTTCTCCTTGTCAAATTACTCATTAACTATATCCCACAGCAGTTAATTTCTCCAACTCTCCCTCCTAGGGTTTAGCTTTATTTGTTTAACTGACAGGATTTTGATGCAAGCAGGGGCTACGTCCTGGACATTGTAAGTGTTCTTACTGCATTAGAGAGACTGGCATGTTATGAGCATCTGCAAACCTCACCAGAGTTTCTGTCTCTTGGGAAGTGGTCAATTTGCCTTGGGATGATTACCTTAAAATAGAGGGTGATGAAAGGTGCCAAACCAAAGCTGAAAAAAAACCCCTCTGAGGTGACGTAAGAAATATCTCTCAAGAATATATGCAAGTTGAGCTGCTGATGAGTGTGGAAGCCTTGAGGACACCAAGAAAGGACAAACTGACTACAGTTTTAAGTTGGCTATTGTTCCCACCTTTTCCATTGCTCTCCAGGCATCTTTGACACCTTCTCCACTCTTAGTGCATTAATTTTGTGTGAAACCTACCACTGACCAGAAACAGAAGTTATTACACAAAACAAGTCTTAATCCACTTAATTTCTCCTGCTCTATCCTCTGATAAAGATCTGTGAAGCTTTGTGACTCCTGTCCTCACACCATTCTGCAGACTTTGCTCTGGTTCATTTCGAGCACAAATTGCAAGCCATACATTCATAAATAGTCCATGTTTGCAGGAATGGAAAATCCCCCTTTTTACCAAAGGTGATTGCTGCAGTTTCCTGCAAACACCAAGCCTTTACTGCTGAGGTCATCCAGGTGCACTGGAATTCATGGAAAGTCACGGATCCTGGATAGGGAGGAAAAGTGAACCTTCAGTTGTGTGTTTCTACCAGAAGATAACAAGGAACAGAAGCAGAATCACTGGCACACCAGCAGAGAGCAAAATGGAGAAAGATATGTCTGTCATAGGGACAGGACTTGTCCAGTAAAGTACTAGCACATAGAGGACATAAAAAATAAATAGTTCCCAAATCGTCTTCCATTTATGTAAAAAGACTCTCAGCATAATAACAAAACACATGATGGTTGGGAGCGTCACACCCTGCCTGTGTGATGTCGAGCACTGGAGTCAATTCCTTCATGGGAACCAATGACCAGTTTAACAGCAGAGACAGAAAGAAAAAAAGAGATTTGGGGAAGGTCTCAGGTTTACATGGGACTTGGAAAACCTGTCTGTCATTTTTTATTAAACTAATACATCCCACAAAATATTCCACGTCTGAGAAAATCACACAGTGCTTTACCAGCAAGAAAAGTGGCCAAAACATAAGCACCAGCTAGAGTAAGTACTTACACATGTATGGTATTGTAGCTCCTGAATGAGTAAGAATATTAACAGAATTTTAATCCAGATTTTAAGGGAATACAGGCCTTACTCTGTCTAACACTGTAGTGCATGTTTGATTTCAGAGCTTATGCTTCACTGAGAGTCCTCCATGATGAGTAAGTACTGGCAAATTAGGGGGATGTAAATATTATGTGAGTCAGGAGGAGCTAGAGAAGAAGCTGGCAGTAGTGTTCCCACCACTAAAGCCCCTACCAATATACGTTTTGAATGTTCAGCCTATTCAAAGGGTAAACCTGTGCATCAACTTAGACTCAGGCAAGCTTCTGTATTAAATTCTTATGCACTTACTCCCAGGAGTTTGAAAAATGACAAAGGCATTCATAAGCTGAGGCTCCCTGGGTGCTACAAATGAAAACATATAGAAATTATCATAATGACCTTTCAATAAAATATAACCCTGCCTTAAAATGTGCAAAGACTTACATGGAACTGTGTTTAACAGGGCACGGAAACAGGCTTGGTTCTTGGATCTGGAACAGCTGGGACAACATTTTTAGAATTTTTGCCTCAGTGAAATTTGTGACTATCTTCCAGAAAAATAAGGAGGGATTCAGTTGCAGGATACGTGTTTGTGGTAGGGAATACACCCTTGGAGCCTCACGCTTTATACAAACTTGGCAAGCATGATGCAGGGCCTGGTGGAAACACAAGCTCTTCTGAAATGCTGTGCATGACGAATACCTCAGGGCTTCTCAAATGGCTTTAGAAACCCACATCCTGGTGACCAGTTCGAGCCCTAAGCACAACAGGATGAAGACAGTGTCGTAAATCTGAAGCTTTCTCTTTGTCCTTCTGCTGGCCTATCATGAAATTTTTCCCAGATAAACTATGGTCAGGTTGCAAACTAAATCCTAAGAGGTTCAGGAAAGGAGTAGAAAATTTTCATTAAAAAACCCAAGCTGTTCTAAGGCAATATCTATTTGAGCATGTGGATATTTTTATTATTTTTTTTAAACTTGAACTTTTTAATTTGGCCTTATGTAAACTCATTTGTCTTTACTCAACCTTCCTTGAATCTTACCTACAAAACCCTCCTGCAAGGTGTGGACAGCAGTGATGGGGCTGTGCTCAGATATGAAGGTGTGCATTTTCACTGTGGTACTCTTGCTGAACAGCACTTCTCTGTTTAAAACAAAGAAAATTATAGTTAAGGAAAGAACTGCATTGTCAGTCTGGGGAAAGCACAACAATCCATCAGCCGTAGATGCTTCCCCATAGCCAGGCACTCAACCTTCACATCAGCTTCTCCATCCGTTGGCCAACATCAGGTGCATATATGTACCTTGGATGACTCATTTCTCTGCATGTTGTCTCCCCCTGGTCATGATTTGTCATGTCTGAGCACTGATGTCCCTAGTGCCAGGAAATGTCTTAGGCAAGTCCAGCACTGGCCCCACAGAGATACCAATTTGAACAGATCTGCTACCCCCAGCTACCCCCTACTACCCCCCATGTTGTACCATCAACTGAGATATGACACTGCACTTTGATCCTACCTCTCATGCTCCTTTGCCACCATGCCAGAGCTTGGTCTTTCAGATCCTGAGCAACTGAAGCTCTGCAGGTGTCAGACAGGGTTGTCTTGTTTCCACATCCCACACCTGGATCTGGAAAATCTATTTTTAAGAAGTTAATTAGAATGCTATGGTGTTGGTTAGAGACACCTGGCCACTCACACTCTGCCTCCCCACATTGTTCAGCCTGGAGTTTTGCCTTCAAGCTGGACTGAGACATTAATTCTGTAGTAACAACTCTGCTGCAGGTTCAGTGAGGTGTAGCACCCCCATAGCACCTACACTTGGGGGATTTTGTTCCTAATGAAATATGAGGAAAGTCTCCCCACTGAGCTTCCTCCAGATGCTGCCTGACAGTACTTGACAAAAAATGACCGAGAATAATGTTTCAAAAACCATCCTCTGCTTCTATTTTCTTTATTTTCCATTCATCTGATTTTAAGTTGGATTTCTTTGGTTTGCCTAACTTTTCATAGCCCTTTATCTTAATATCTTTCAAAAATTTATGTTACAGTTGTTTTTTACTGCTCTTAGCTATTGCAGTAGCAGCGCTTTCATTGTACTAAAAATGATGCAAACACTTGAGGCTGGATCTATTCCTGTAAAACTCTCTGCCTGTCACCATGACTATTTCAGCTCCTTTCCTGGCACAGATGGGAGGAATGCCAGTGAAATCAGCTGCCAATGATTTAAACACCACAGCATTGATACTCGTTTAGAATAAGTTTAAATGCCAGCGATTTGAGGCAACTGATTCCTTTCCTCTGCTGTCTCAGAGTCTGTCCCTATTTAGCAAGAATGACAGAATCTACCTTAAAGCATTGAGAAGGAATTTGGTTAAAAGGTGTCTTAGGAAGATCCATTTCCCTGCTGAATTAGTACCCTTTCATTCACTGAATAATTAGAAGAAAAGTACTCAGCTGAAAAGATTTTGAAAACCTGAACAAGTTTCTTCTCCTTTCACCCATTCATTTCAAGCTTTGTCCTTCTATAAATATATACCACTATTAATAACATGTTCTAACCAGAGCTCTAACATAATCCCATCTACAGAAAAAGCAACCCAATTTTTTTGATGTCATAATAGCAAATAAAAATTACATTTTTCTTGTCATATGGGGCCTGATTTTTACTGTTATATTCAATACTTATCAGCAGGTGATATTATGTCATCCTAATGCAGCCCCAGGAGCCATGGGGACATAGTCTATAAGGAAAAAAAAAGTCATACTTCTCTCTAGTTTTGTGGAGAAAATTATTTCTTGTTAGTTTATTTTTGGTTAGTTTACTACATCAACTAGCTGTAACATCTCCATGGCAACTAAATCAGACTGGACAGAAAGGTGGAATTATGTCCTGGGTCTCTTCCCTTTGTCCAGTGCTACAGGAAAGGTGTCATCCCTGCAATGTTTGTCTCCTCACACCACTGCTCCTGATCATGGTGTCTGAAAACCCACCCAATGTCCCTTGAAGAACTTCCCATGGACTTCTAGCTAGGTCCCTCAACTCCTCATGGCATTTCAATTCTGACGGAATTACAGGATTTTACATATTTCCTCAGTGCTTCCAGACAACCAATAGCTCAGCTGAGACACCAGCTACTGCATACTAGAAAGTCTAGATACATCCACTTCACACAGGTGGGTAGGCTCTGTGGTGCATGTGTGGAGTACAGTGCTTCCATGGATGTCAGATCTATAATGGACATGCAACAAATCCTTCCCAGATTTACTGGGTGCACTGCAAATGTGCATCCCACCACTGGAGAGCATGTGGTGTAAGTCTGGAGCTTCTGAGAAACTTTAGCATTCTGAGATTTGAGAGGAGTGGTACAGGTCGTAAGAGATTTTTGATATTGGTATTGACATGAAGAGATGATGGAAAGGCATGTCCCCATTGTTTTTATTTTTGGCTGAAAATGTATTGCTTTCCAAGTTCTTTTTGGGTTGGGTTTTTTTTGGGTTTTTGGGGGGTTTTTGTGGTTTTTTTGTTTGTTTGGTTTGGTTTTTGTTTTGTTTTGTTTTGTTTTTTTCCTGGACAAAGTCATCTGGCCTATCAGCAAACTCAGGGGAAAAGGAGTTAATTGACATAATTATTATTGAGAAGCTGTGGGAGGATGGCAGAGAATGAGGTCGGTCAGGAAAGGATGGTTAAAAATAGCTGTTTGGGAGGAAGCTGGTGGCTCGTAGCACACCCAGCACCAAGTACTGGTGGGAACCTCCTCCCAGAGCTGTAAACAAAGCTAGTGGGTGAGAAACCCATTTGTCTTTGCATTTATTTTGTTTTTTGCTTTGGGTGGAAGTGTAAAAAATGTTTATGGTCTGAGGCTCCTCTTTAGAAAGCAGGAACAAAAGCCTTTATCTCACCTCCTGAAGAGAAGCAGAGCATCCAAGTGAACCTGATCATAGAATCATAGAATGGCTTTGGTTGGAAGGGACCTTAAAGAGCATCTAGTTCCCACCCCCTGCCCTGGGCAGGGACACCTCCTACCAGACCAGGTTGCTCAAAGCCCCATCCAGCCTGGTCTTGATCATCTCCAGAGATGGGGCATCCACATCTTCTTGGGGTAACCTGGGCCAGGGTCTCATCACCCTCACAGCAAAGAATTTCTTTCTAGTATCCAGTCTAAATCTCCCCTCTTGCAATTTAAAACCATCAACCCTCAACCTACTGCTACACTTCTCGATCAAGAGTCCCTCCCTGTCTCTCCTGTAGGCCCCCTTTAGGTGTTGGAAGGCCACTATAAGGTCCCCCTGGAGCCTTCTCTTCTCCAGGCTGAACAACCCCAACTCTCTCAGCCTGTCTTCATAAGAGAGGTGCTCCACTGCTTAACACTAGTTCCTGGTGGCTCTGTGATTTGATTTATGGGGCAAGAAAGTATCATGTCAAGGATTAGGAATTCAAAGTATCTAATTCACTGAAAGCTGAAATCATCACCTCCATTTCCCAATCGTTTAAATTTTTGCTTATAACACTAACATGAGGCAGTTATTTTGCCAGGCTCTTTTGCCAGCCGGGATTAATTGTGCCTTGCCTGTGTTTCTTCTCTTCCTTGACCTCCTGCCTCCTTTGTCCATCTCTATACCCACCTCCAGGATGTCTCATGTTTTACTTGCGTACTTGCTTCCAGGTGGAATTTTCATGGTGGAAGTGGAGGTAAATCCAGTTTATGGAGCAAAGCCTATGCCTGAATGCCTGAAGTGTTGAAAATGTTTATTACAAGTACAAGGTCCAGTCATTCCTACCCTGATTTACTTTTCATCTTTTAACGTATTTTGCTCTTTTTTGTCTCTTTCACTGACAAAAAAATAGTTGCCTGTGTGGACCAAATAATGCTGGTCATCTTTGAGAAATTTTACCCTGTCAACCAAAGGAGGAATAACAGCCATTACAGAAAAGCACTGAATTTAATTTTATTTTGAAAGAAGTAGAAAACCATGGGACTTGTGGGAGTGCAATTTTAATAAAAATATTTATCTCAGTATTCAGATCATTAGTATAAAAATTGAGAAAGCTCAAGCCCACTTAAAAGGAACAAACTATTTGGGACCAATAGCACATAAAAATGTAAATAGCATTTTTTACAAAGAAGTTTGCGAAATAAATGATACAGATTATGTTCATGATCATGTATCAAATAAACTGAGAGGTTTTGAAATGTACAGCATATTCTAACAATATTTTTATACAAAACAATGCTCATATGTAGTATGAGTAACACGAAATAATATCTGGTCAATAGAAAAATTGTTCAAAAAATTGAAGACAACCTAAGTAGCAAACTTTCAGTGCATCACCAGTAGTTTGTAGGGATAGAAGTCCATGATCTGGATGAAGCGTGTCATCTGTTTGATGACAGATGGCCTGAATTTTGAAGCACAGCTGACATCTTAAGTATCTGGAAAACCATGCATGAACGCCCTCCATCTCTTAATTGGCTGCAAAGAAGTGACCTGTTGCACCTTCCTGCCACTCAGAACACCCGTTTCATTCCTGTGTTCTGGGATGGGGGGGGAAGGTACACAGAGGAACTGTCTTCTGGAAATAATGTAAAAACAAAAATTTTAAAAAATTGTTTCCTTATTCTTAAAGTTAGGCAAGTAATACTTTTTCATACCCATTTTCAATACCCATTTTACAGGTGGAAAAGGAGGTATAAATATGCTAAACAAATAAGGTTAAATAGATCAATGAATAGTGTGTTATGTAAACAACCCCTAAGTTACTGGTAGTTGGAGGGAGGGGAAAAGTATATTCTATTAATAGGGAGATGTCAGGAGAACATATGGAAAAAGAGCTAATATGGAAAAGAAGAAATTACGTAAGAAGTAACTCAAAGTGTGTTCATTAGTTATCAACGGTGCAAAGTCATTCTTCAAATGTAGTCAATTGCTGGTTGTAAAACTTAACTTTTCTTATGTTCTGAGAAGGAAGTAAGTGGAAATAATTTTGAAGTGAGTTGTTTAGTGTTTTTTTAGACCTCCATGTTCTCTTTAGCTTCATAAAAAATTAAGCTAATGATAAGACTATGTGGAGATAGAGTTTTTTGTCTCATCTGTTGTAGAGGGGGTTCCTTGACTGAAATTTAAGACTTTCTCTTTTTCTGTTGAGGTAAATGATGACAGGGTATGAATTAGCCCTTTCTCACTAGGGACTAAGCTATCTGTCTAGCTTGTTTTCAGAAAGATTTTGTAATTTTTCTTTCTGGAAGTCTCATTATGCCTGCAAACATGGCTTTTATTTTCATAGAAATAATGCAATGCCAATTTTCTCTGTTATCTAAAAATATTACTAGTTCCATAAAATCTGTGAAGTTAGTGTTGAAATAAAGCATTACAAGGCTCTATAAATTAATGTTAAGATATATTTAATTAACCTGGGAGTTCTAACTTACATGTGAAAGGTTTCTCAAAGATTGGCAGCCAGATGAGGGAAACATCTTTACTGAGATTGCCCAAGTTATTGTTAAGGTCTTGGACCACCACAGCTGCTCTCTGGTTGCCCAAACATCTCTTGAGGTATTTCTGATTGACTTTCTCCAGGTGATGGGGGCTGCAGACTGTTCTCATGCCCAGGGCAGGAGATGAAGTCTAGGAGGGGCCCTGGCTCCACCCTCTGTGACTACAAGTGCAGGGATAATTAAGCTACTCTAGTGAAAATGGTGGTTGAATAATTCATGGGGTTTTTTCCCCCTAGAAAAGACAAGCAAAGAAGAAATTCTGGCACCTGGATAGTGCCAAACACCTGAGAACTTCATGGTTATTGTGCCCATACGCCACCTCTTAGAGCAAACTACAGAATTATAAGTATTGTATGATTGTTGTGATGATCACATGTTTCTTATTCTGCACACAGTTGTTTGTATGACCTACAGAGTGCACAGTGCGGTTATCTTTGCAGTGTATAACTGTTATTGTCTATATATCATATTAACAGCGTGGATTAATTGTTTGTAATAGGTACGTTTTTCATGGATTTTTAAAATCTGTTCAGTTCGTTTCTTCCTTTCAAGATGCCAAAAGCTGGATCATAATTTTCACAGATGTATTTGTTGTTTGAAATTATTCAACCAGCAATTTCTGTGAATTATCTTTAGCTGGTAGCTCTTTTGCAAGCTATTTGTTTTGTAATTCTGAAATTGAGAAGTTGTGCTATTTCGCCTGAACAGAGGGGTCACGCCAGCAGTTTCTGTTCTAGACTGAATGAACATCTTGCTTTGAATTGGCTTTCTGTTGTAGATTTAGTTGAAATTAATCATCTGAAAAGAATGGGGTTTTTTGGTTGATACTCTTGTCAAAAATACCTCTCCTACTTCCTGGATTTTTTTTGAGAATTGCTAGAAATTTGCTCACAGGAAACTCAAAGAAAAAGAATAAAATACAATCAAATGCATTTGTTTGTAAATGTGAACAAATTCTCACTGAATATTTTAAAGAATTTCCTTTGCTCTGATGGTGATTATCATTTCCTCTCCACTACTCTGGAATCTGAGAAGGATTACGGAATTTTTTCAGAATATTCCTTTTGACCAACTAGCACATTAATACTAGAAATGTTTTTACTCAGTCTATAGGGTATAAGATTTTACTGTATTAATGATAAAATATTGTGATAGATGGCAGTTCATCTCAGTTAATTTCACTAACAGCAAAAGGCTTCTTCCTAATGAATATTCACAGCTTGTATAAATACAAATCTTTTCCATTCAATATATGTTGTAAGCGACTTTTAGTCTAAAGGATCCCTCTGTCTTCAGTCCCAACCCTTGGTAAGCTGCCAAACACAATAGGGCATTAATTAACATGTGCTAGAGATTCATCAACATGCACAGTGGTAGAGAGCAATTGCAGGCTTTTTTTTTTAAAAAAACCCCTTTCTCTTTTGCATTTCTGTGTAATTCATGAAAGATCTACTCCAGTATGTAAATCAGCTCTTGCTAAACGCCTGGTAATACAGTTCCCTTTATTTTCCAGGGCTGTTGTTGAATTTTTCACACATCCAGGAAAGACATTTACTCTGTCTCTTTTTCATGTTCAGAATCCATTTGCAGGCTGCAGACAGTAAAAATAACATATTTGTTTACTTGCCATACAGACTGCTCTGTAAATAAATCATCTGATAAACTACAAAAAGAAGGAAGAGAATGAGATTCATTCCCCTTAATGTTGAGCAGCAGGAATGGTGAAATTATTCTCTCTGTTAGCCCAGGGTGACAGTAAGCTGGTCTGCTAACTTACGTGAGTGTAGGGAGAAATACTGTAAGTCATTTGGTATCTAGCTTTTACCACCCAGCAGTGAGCAGTCAAATAAATCAGAGATGTAAATTAAATTTCAATTAGTCTTCAGGTAGACTTCATTCCCTCTGTCTCCAAGGGAAACAAGCTATTTTACCATTTCCTTGTTTGTTGTTATTAATATTTTTTATTATTCTTATAATATATTATATAATTATAATTATATGTTATATAATATAAATAATAATTATTTATCATAGCAATGTTGTGTTTGTTTTTTTTTTTTTTGAAAAGGCATTTATCCCAATCTTAAACATTGTCCTTTTATTATTTACTTATGACCCTAACACCAAGGGAGTGCAGAGATCTCCAATTACACTGCTGGTATACTTTTACCCGTATAATTTATAGAACAGAAATACGGAAGCAGATACCAGAGGGGAGTTTTGTTCTGTTTTTATATCATAAACTGCTGAAGAATAAAGTGGGATACCTGCTAGCCTGGATGTTGTGAGAACTTCCGTTTTCTTTCTTTTCCTCTCAATCACTCCATCTCTTTTATTCATATCCTTTTCAACTCATTTCAAACAAACCTTTCTCTCTCTGACCATACCAAGTCCACTGTCTTTGAAAATATTCTGGGGGGAATTACAGGTGCAGGATCTTGCCCCGTAGATGACTTCTGTTGCTCTCCCTTTTTCTACCAATGCTGTGGCAATACTGTAAAAGGCCACCAGGCACGATTTGCCCTTGGTGATGCCATGTTGGCTGTCACAAGTCACCTCCTTATTTTCCATGTGTCTTAACGGAGATTCCAGGAGGATCTGCTCCATCATCTTGCCAGGCACAGAGGTGACTGACAGGCCTGTAGTTCCCTGGGTCTTCCTTTTTTCCCTTTTTGAAAATGTGGGTTACGTTTCCCCTTTTCCAGTGAGTGGGAACTTCACCAGACAGCCATGACCTTTCAAACATAATGGAAAATGGCTTAGCAACTTTTTGCTAAATTAATCTGGCAAAACTTGTTTCCTAAATGATGGAAAGGTCTTTTTTGTGTTCGTAGGCTTCAAAATTTTTTATTTTTCTGTCTGGGTAGACATTTCTTGGATAGTCATTGTGGTAACGTCTTAGAGACACAGGAAGACCTTAAATTCTTGCTGCTTATTGAGTAACACACCCTACAGAGGTCAGTTTGATTTTTGTGGTCAATTTGATTTTCTATTCACCTGGCTTCTCACCTGAAAAAAACAACCCCATAAACATGCAGAATACAAGGCAATATTACAACATAGAGAATTCTGTATGCTTCCATTGTGATTGCATGGAGAAAGTGTTAACTAGAGTGTATCAAAATCACTGCAAGAATTATTCAGCACAGATGGTGGCACATACTACCAGCAACGCTTGAAGTTACTATTAAAAGTATAAGAGATAGGGTCACATATATGTGCATGAACTTCTCCCTGCTATACCATCTCTACAAACAGTAATTTAGGAATATTCGGATTTAGAGGTTACATCTAGATTTTTATGTTTCATAAGCATCAGTGAGTTTGCCCCCCCATTAATTTGTTCAATCTTTTCTTTTTTCTTTTCTTTAACCCCTTTTTAACAATTAGTGCACAGAACATGGGCTTCATTTTGCCCCCATGGAAGTGAATCTCACTGTTATCTTGATCTATTTTTTATGTTGCAAGTAATCAGAGTTTGCAGCCCAATGTTCATTTTCTCTGTGCTCTCTCCCAAGCCAAGAAGCCTAGTTTATTTAATCTCTTTTCATATAGATTCTGTTTCGTATCTGATCATGCTTTTTGCCCTTTCTCTATATCTTTGCAAGTTCTATTACATCTTTTTTTGAGATGAAGGAGTTGGAACTCCACAGAATATTCAAGCCACAGGAACAGCAGAAATTTAAGCTGTGGCATGATGATATTTTCTGGTTTCTTTAGTATTATTTTCCTAGTGTCTCAGTATGTATTTTTATTTGGTTTTGGGTCTACACTTCCTGTGTCTAAATGTATCAGCCATCACTGTACACATGCAATGGCATTTCTTTTTCATCCCATTTGCATTACATTGCAATGATTTTCCTCTACTTTTCTACTGGAAGTTTTTGCAAGCAGCATTAAATCTGAATATCCTGAAAAGGTTTTCAGCACCAAAAAATTTTGGCATATTGCCATTCACTCATTTTTTTCAGGTCATTTATTAAGATGTTAAAGAGCATAAAATTCATTACTTTTCGTGGTAACCACCCTACAGAAGGAAAACTGCACAGTTAAGAAAATGACAAAATCATGAAAACAGAGGGCTAGCTACTTTAATTATGTCAATAACAAGAATATGTTGGGGAATTAAGTATATAAAAGCAAGAACTGATGTGAGGTATGGCTCGATATCCAGTTTAAAAGCAGCAGATGCCAAGTGCAGACCTGGCTGCAAAATGAGGAGCAAAGGATAAATAAGGGAGATGGGGGATAAACAGTTCACTTGAGTTTATAAAGAGATTATTTAAAGTGCTAGTTCTTTCAAAGGAAAAGGAAGTCCAAATAACCACAGAATTATAAAGGAACAATAATTAATACAAGAGGAACTCACAAATAAGTAAGATATAACACCATGTTACAAGAAAATCGATACTGTTGAAAACCAGCCAAAGTAAATACAGTAGCTGGATAACTTAATGTTCCTCAAAGGCTGATTATGTGAAATGTGTAGGAAAATCGGTGTTCACCACAGCGTAACTTCCCCTTCCTATGGCTTCAACCTCTTGTGCTATCTTACACACACAGGAGCAGAGCAGGACGTTAAAAAGGAAGGAAGGAAGTGCGTGTGAAATGAGTCTGTGTTAGTTACATCCCAGGTTGGGTCCTCTTTTTGAGCTGCATTATCACAGACACTGGTGTTCAGCACTAGGATGCTAGTAATTATTCAGACATGAGCAAAAAACAAAAACACAAAAAAGCTTTTTAATGTTGCTGTAAATTCACAGGTACTCCCTGATCCTGGGCATCTAATGCAATTCTGAGCAGTCTGTTATAGAAAGGGTATGAAACCAAGGAAAGTAACTTGGAAAAGAGAATAGGAAAGGCACAACTGATAGAGAGAATGACAGAGATCAATAAAATCATGAGTGACTTAGAGAAGGTGAATAGGGAATTAACATTTGATTTCCTTATGATAGTAGAGCTTTGGAGTACCATGTGAAATTACTTGGCAGCAGGTTTCTAATGAAGAAAGGGGCTTTGCCCCCTCCCCTCAGCATTTAATAGATTCTCAGGAGTCTATGACACTCATAGATCTAATTTGTCAAAAATATCCAGATAGACTTATAACTGATTGATCCAACAAAGTCCCAAATGGAGCTTCGAGTCTGGAAGTTCTCAAGCCTGTGGCTGTCAGATACCAGGAGGTGATAAGGGACAGCTCGGCTGTGCTGAGGGAAGGGTCACACTGCTGGTGGTCTTCTCCCCCAAGAGCCCACTGCCAGCCATGCTCTGGGGTTTACGTGAGCTTTCGTCTGACCCAACGTGTTCGTTCTTGTGCTCTTCATCCCATTTGTACCCACTCAGGCTCTACCTCCCAGCTGTCCTCAAACAGCCTGTGATTGCTCAAAATTACTGTACTGCAACAAATGTGAAGAAGAGTAATCCATTAGAAAACATATTGCCCAGGAATACTCCTGAATTTTGTCAATAAGCAGAGAATCAGAACTTGAGATAAAAGCATCCAGGGAAGCCTCTTTTATAACATATGATGAATCAACACCTCGTATTTAAGCTCATAACATCAGATAGTTTGCTGCTTAGCTGTACTACCTTCTCTGTATGAGACATTTGTAAGGGATTACATTTATGTAGTTTTATTTAAAGGTGATTTCTTCCTTGGAGGAGAGGAAAGGCATATATTAGAGCAGGAGACAGTTTCAAATTATTTTGCATTTATGAGATTCTTTTGCAGTTATTCTAAAGCTTACCATACAACAAACAGAAGCACCTTAGAAAGAATTTCATGAAGATAAAGGTTGTTAGAAGGGAAAAAATGTGTAAGAATGCCTGACAAATAAAAGAAAAAGTAATAACTCATATATCTATTCACAGTTTAGAAAAGCAGTGTATATTAATTTCCCTTTTTGTCAGAAGTACAGTGCTTGTATTTTGTGGCCTGTTAAGATATGCTTCTCTTCTTGACCCTGCTTGGCACCTTCTTTTTACTTCTGTGTTTTAAAATAGAGTATGAGAAAAATAGAGCTAAGAGATTAGCAGAAGAAATCTCTTTTTCTGGGAAAGAAGCAGGCATGGATCTGAAATGAGAGTTTTACACACAAAATGAACCTTAGTGCAATCTGGGCTTCCACTGTCACAATAGTCAAATTAATTGCAGAATTCCCCACTGTCAGTATCTAGAATACCCTGATAAAAATAAATATTGTGGCGCAACAATTGTTCAAGGTGGTGCTGAACATCATTCAAAAGCTACTGCAGATCAATAGAAAAAAGTTCATTCTTTCAAACAGGCTGTGGAGGCGAAGAGCCTCCCTGCTTTTCAACCAGAAGGCAATTTTCCTGCAAATGAAATGCTGAGGTTTCTCTTTCTTTCACATCTGCACGGTGCTCAGCATGGGGGGCTCTGCAAGGAGGAAGAATGTGAAACCACCATCACTGCTAAGGCAGGGGTGAGGGTGTTGTCCCCCGAGCTTTTGCATGGAACTGGGTAAATCTTTCATCAGGTTTGCTGTGCCCAAACCTAATTCAGGGTTTCAGCAGGAAACTAGCAAACATTGTACAACTTGCTGTAAAAACACAACCATCAGATATGCAGCCTAATGCCCATATCAAACCAGAATTTTCACTCCCCTTCAGGTAAAACTAAACTCACCTTTAAAAACGTCACCAAAACTGTGTTTTGGAGGAATTACAATACCTGAAAAAACCCACAATTTTTCCTAAATTTATCCATACACTCTTTTTGAGATGGCTTTTGTGTCTGTGCAGCCTTCTGTACTTTCAGGTATCAAGTAGATATTCCAACAGGACCACGGAGTTACTCCACCTTACTCAGTTGTAAAGTGTGCACAAATGCAAGCCCACAATTATTCCTGCAATTTGCATGCAGATATCTTTTAAATGTTGCCCTTTAACACTTAAATTCGCTGAGAAGAGGGAAAAAAACAGATCGGAGTCAGCATTCTGCCGGCGTGTGGAAAGCACGGTGATTAAGAGAGTCAGTCCTGCGAATATGCCTGGGAACTAATGATTTCAGAATTTGTCTTAATTTGGCCATTCTGTAGCAGCCCCATCGGAGCAGAGCTGGAGGAGACTGCTGGCCAGGGCTGGATGTATACTCTCCATCACCACAACGATGCACCTCTGAGCTAGCCACAGCCCTCTCCTGGGACAAATAAGCGCTAATATTTTATATATTCCCGGTCAGTGACAGAAGAAAACACCCAATCGCAGCCTGCCATTCAAAACTAATATTTCTGTAAAGAAAAAGATGTGAAAATGTAGGCGTTCAAGTGAAAATTCAATCCTTCACAGTACAGAGCCTCTGTGAAGCCTTTTAAATGACCCTTTTTATCATGATGCCATGTCTGTACCTTCCTGAATAGTGAGACCTGGTAAGAAAAATAGGTGTATGTATACAAGTGGTTGAGTAATGTATTACTTATGGGCACTTTGTTCTTTCTGGCAAACTGACCTTATCAAAGGGAAGAAAGCTACACACGGTGACAAGCTAAGCCCTATTGGAAAGTCTGAATTAGCAGTGAGTGAGGTTTCTCTCTTGTCTCATTTTAAATGATGATTAGTGAGAATCATCTTTTCCTCTTTTCTGGGGTGATGGTGCTAAAGCAATGTCACCTGCTGGCTCTTTTTTTTTGGTGTTATTCTTATCATTTTGTAATCAGACACTCCGTGTTGTGTTACTTAAGGAACAAGCCCAGCTTACAATAATGATAGGAATTGTCCAAGCAGCAATACAATAGTATGCTGGACCCCTAATTACTTTTCTGCCAATACAGAAGCAAGTACTGTTTAGATTTTTGAGTGGCATCCAATTTTTAAAGGTAGTGCTGTTCACGGTGTAAGTCAAGAGGGGCCAAGGAGGGTTTTCTGGCTGCACTGAAGTGGAGGTCCATAATGGTCATTGGTCGGAGGGTGACAGGACTGGGGTGAGTGACACAGGGAGAAGATGTGTTCTGGTTTTGATCAGACAAGTGGAAGATGGGTGTCAGACCCCCTCGCAGCAGCTGTAAGTTCAGATTTTGTTCTTTGGCAGCTGCTGCTCTGCCACTTTACTTCAGGAGGGTTGATGCAGGTGAAGAATCAAGACCCGTGAAGAATCATGGACCAGCACATGTCAGGGATGGTACATGTGACACATCTTGAGTTCCTGTGGGCAAACTCCCTTCTTCCCTTCAAACTGGAAACGCAGCGCACTGGGGAAGTCTACGGGAGATGATCATAGGTTGCTGTTTTAGAGACAAGTCTCTAGAGTTCAAATAAAAAATTTAAATTTACCTTAAATATATGGACTTATCAAAAAGCATTGTGTACATCAGGCCTTTCTCAACAGAAATGTTAGCATAAGCTAAAATTACCCCACTTTTTTAAAAACCTACAGCAGTGACACTGACTTGCTTCAAGGAGTTTGATGTATGCAACAACAACAAAAAAAACTTTCTCTCTTCCTTTTTTGCCTTTCCTTTTTTTTATTATTTTTTATTTAAATTGTGGACCAATTGAGAATAATATCTGGTCAATATTTATGGTATTCTACATGTCAACAAATTCTTCCTTTTAGCTGCCTCTGATTCTTCCTTTTCTAGAGTTCTTCAACACTTTGCTTCTCAACATGAGGAAGTTTCCTGATACTGTAAATGGAGACATTCTGCTAACTGTTTAATTACTTTTGTTTTACTTTCCTAAAAACTTGGGCTTTGGGCATTTCTTTTAGGGGTCTCTTTGAATACTAACGAGGTTCCCCAATTAGCAGCAATCTGGGCTGAACTGCCAGAAAATGATGCGTCCCATGGGTGTCTTCTTCTGGGAAGGGTCTTCTGTTGTGGAAGGTGCTGCCACCACTGGGTTCAGTGACCTGATAGAGAAACAGACCATGATCTGGTGTCCTGAGCTCCTGCCAATCCCAGGACAAGCAAACTAACACTTTTTGACTCTGTGCTCATAATGTCTCCTCAGCTGCTTAGTCTCTCTCTCTGCTCTCAGTAGTGGTGAAGCAAATTAACCAATATACTTTCAGAAATAAGACTATCAATTGTAAGGAAGCAATAGGGCCTGTAACATATTCAAGGGCACAGCTTTGTTCACCCTATCTGAATTTCTGCTGGGATTTTGAAAGAGAACAGCACGGAGAATAAATCTTTTGGAATATCCATAAGGAGCTCACCTATGATTAATATAGCCAGTGAGTGGGTGATGTAATTAATCACTGCACAATACTACCGCTGAAACAGTGTTTCTTTGGAAAAAAACCCAAAACCTCAAGCTAAAATAACTCGTCTGGATTTCTCTTTTAGGGCTCATTTCCCCAGGTGTCCTGGAATAATTCCATGAATATAGCAATCGTCATGTCTGCCGGTCTCTGACTTTTACAAAGCATCCCTCCATGCAGTGAATCATTAAAATGTCATCATTTATGAACATTCATTATGCTGTGTTGCCAGAGAGGTTGTTTTCCGGTGAAGGGAAATACTGGTGTGCAAAGGGTTGAAAAACAGTGACAGTGGCTGTTGATTAGTGCGTCCACGAGATAAATACAAAGGTATGAAAGGGAAATTACCTAAAAAGTTGATTATCATTTAATGGGACGCTAGTGTTTTGCTCACTTGCTTGGTTTGTCTTGCCAACGAACGGGAGGTTTTCCATCACTTTTAGAAGTTCTTGGATAAGTTTTGCTGAGCGGTGCACGTGATGCATTGGAGGGGGACCTGTGCACCAGCAGAGGGAAAAAACGACTGTGGACATACTGATTTACCTGCATCAGGGAAGCCAGTGTCTCTAATGAAAGCTAGGTAGGCATCAATGCTGGTGGGTTAGATGCTTGGGGCACAGGAGTGGACCCTACATTGACAACAGCAACAGCGCTCTGAAGCTCTTCATGTCCTTCTTCTCCAACGTCCCCATCTCCAGCCCTTGTTCCCCAGATCAACCCACGTTCAGGAAGAGCCTCCACCAGATGGGTGCAATGCCTTGTGCAGGGTTTCTCTGGTGCACAGCCTTTGGTCAGAAGGAAGAACAGAGGCTGCAGGGATTCATCCCATTACTACGTTACTCTGAAAAAATGCTACGGTCAAAAAGAGGCGAAAAAAATATTAAAAATCATTAATTATCAAGCTGACTTGAACAATACCACCGTAAGCTCTTCATGTTGCATGTTGTCCTGGTGAGCTGGAAGACACTTAGCACCTACAGCCATGCAACAGGCATGGACCAATCTGTGCAAGCACCACACTAATATGAGATATATAATCAGAAAATAATTCATCATCTGAGTAACTTCAGAGAGATATGCCTGAATTCATCTGATTTTCATCTCTTTCTACATTTTCAAAGCCCATTTTGGTGTTAGTTCTCTTTCTCTAGTTTCATTTTAAATTAGGGAAATAATAAATTTGTAAAATTGCATTTCCTCTTATTTTTTTCATCTCACCTTTTCATAGAATCATAGAATCGTTCAGGTTGGAAGAAACCCTTGGGATAATCGAGTCCAACCATCTACCCTACTCTACAAAGTCCTCCCCTACACCATGTCCCTCAGCACTGCATCTAAACGGCCCTTAAACACAGCCAGGGATGGTGACTCCACCACCTCCCTGGGCAGCCTGTTCCAATGCCCGACCACACTTTCAGTGAAAAATTCTTTCCTAATGTTCAATCTAAACCTAGAGAATCAGTGTGGGTGTAAAAGAAGGCTTTGTGGAGTAATAGGTTACAATGTTGAAAAAGTAGCATTTTCTGCTCCCATTGAAGTCGATGGCAAAATTCTTTCTAGTACTAATGAACCCAAAACTGGGGTTTTAGTATAATGCCATTTGACTGGAATGAAGCAAGTTATGCTGGTTCCCATGAGAAATCAGATATAATCAGCATAATCATACAAGAATGTACGCACCAAAATCACACTCACATAGAATTCTTACAAAAACTCTGTTTCTGTTGCTCAGCACTGGGGACAGACCGGGACGGCAGTGTTCCTTGTGTCGCTTAGAACCTCAGTTTCAGAGATGCTTCAAAAAGTGCCATGCTTCAGAAACTATATCTCTGAGCCTTTTAACAGCAGATTTTAACAGCAAGGATCTTTCTCCCCCCCTCTGAAGTCACTGGGGCCACTTCCATGTTCTGCAGTGGGGTCTGATTGGTGGCTGTATTTGGCCCATGGCCATGGTACCCCAGGACTGACTCATGGCCCTATAAACCCAGCAAACTTGCACCAGCACTATTCAAATCCCGAGAAAGTACAGAAAATGCAGAGGTGTGTGCAGATGCTCTGCAAAGCACGGCTGGAAGGGAGCGACTGAACCCCACTGGAACTTTTTTTTTGCCTGCAGAATCTTCTGCAGAGGGAAGTGAGGATGTACACCCCCCATCCTACTACGATGGCAGCGGTGACACCCCTTTCATGTGTAGCATGTATAACGTTCAGGTCTTGTAGTGGTGCTTGTTTTCCCTCTGAGACACGAAGGATGTGGGGAGGCACTGTACACTCCAGGCGAAAGTAGTAAAAAAAAAAATTAAAAAAGAGTAAAATAAATTTAAATAAAATATTTAAATATTTTAAAATATTTATATATATTTTATATCTATCTATCTATCTAATAATATATAAATATATATTATATATATTTATATATTCTAAATATTTTAAAATACAACAATATTTAAATTTTTGCTTAAATTTTATTATTATGATTTAAATTTAAATTTCATTATAATTATTTAAATATTTAAAATATTTAAAAATATTTTAATATTTTAAAATACAATCTATTTAAATGAAATAAAAATAAATTTATAGTGATGACAGTGGTGTGAAGCAGCAACACCTGTGTGGGGCTGGGATGTGTGGGGCATCTGCCAGCCCCAGAGCTGGAGCCTGTGGAGCAGGAGCTGAAGGAGGCACCTCCTCTTGAGGTCTCCTTGGTGTGGAGCCTCCTCTGCTTCATTACAGTAGCTGGTACAACAGCCAGTTCATTACTCCCAAGTTTACAAGGGTGAGGCTGCTCGGTGACTAGACGTTTCATTAAATTGCCACAAGCCATCTGCCATTGAATTTGTTTTGATTCGCACAGAATGGTGGGGTGAATGAAGAGCTGGCCTGGCTTTGTGTGTCGTCGGGTCGAAGGCAGCCCCAGATGCAAAGTGGGTGAGAAACCCACGAGGGGAAAGCCACTGCTCAAATACAGGGCGAAAAAGGGTTTTCTGCTTCTTTTAACACAGAACCGAAGAAGGGGAAGCTGGGAGTGAAACAAAAGGTGCTCTGGAACACCAGGAGATGGGGGGAATGTGTGTGAAACTCAGAGGAGGTGTTAGGAACAGCAGAAGACACTAAGCTGCACAACAGGGGACCTTACTGTACAAGCCTAAATGGCAACACTCACAGGAGGAACCCCATAGGTTTTGGTCTTAAAAAAAATATCTTAGAGTAGCTCCAGTCAGGAAAAATATTGAAGGCCAAGGGTATAAAATGTAGAAAACCAAGCTTCAGAACAGTTTTTTTTTATTTAAGGAGAGCAGCATAGACCTTTAAGAAATATTTTTTCCTATTTCATTGAGTTACCAAGGTCAACTCAAATCAATAGTAGAATAAGAGCACTATTATATCAGACATGATATAATGTCAGTGATGGTGTTGCTTCTTGTTTGTTGCACGGGTGTCTATTTTTGTCAGTTAGGTTGATGGTTGGACAAGATGATCTTTAAGGTCCCTTCCAGCCCAGAAGATTCTGTGATTCTGTGACATGGTTTTCTAGTTTTAGATAAGGAATTACGTGGCTAACTGGGTTATACAGAACAATTATGAATTTTTCTCTGTTTCATGCAAGAAAATGTGCAAAGCAATGGTAGAATTCTGTTCTACGTGGAATGATATTCAAAACACAGCACATAATTTTGACATAAAATTCCAGTATTTGCGTCCTTTCTGAGTTAATGCAAAAAAAAAAAATTCTTATTCAACATATTTAGGTTTTATGTTTGTGCTCCAGACTGAACATCCAGATTGTTCTGTGACTCTGTAGAAATCCAAAAGGGAGCAAAAGAAAGGTGTCACATGAAGGAAATTTGAAAAAAAAAAAAAAAAAAATCAAACCAAACAAACAACATAAAAAGGACATTACAGTAGTTTACAAAGGAAAGTAGTACAGAGGTTTCCAGGCTAAAGAATTGATCCGGACATAATTTCATCAATTATTTGTTGGGGAATTATTCCAATGCAGATGGTACAGTAAAACACTTCCTTCTGTTCTTCAGCTTGGTCCTAAAGAGTGTTCCCCCATCTTCTTGCTCTTGTTTTAAATATGTCTTGTAGAAAAAAAAATCTATGTTGTTTTTCTCAATATTCAGATGGGGATACTGCTTGAGGGACGTGAAGATGAAGGTTTGGGCTGTTTTTGATGTTTTGTGGCAGGACTCATATACAACCTTTATTATGTACTATCTGGATTTCCTTGTTATGGTATTTGAGGAACGTGAATGTTGATCCATAATAGTAATTATTTGTGCATGTAAGGTCCTCATCACCACCTGCAACGGCCTTTCATGATGGTGTGAAGCCAAAAAATTTGCAAATATTAGACAATAAAGGTGACATGAGGAGATCTGGAAATGGTGTGGATACACAGCAGAGGGAAGGGGACAGTTATCAACCAGCTCAGAGGCCTATGGCAAAATAGACAGGCCCCAGTGTGGGTCAGAGTGGTAGGATGAGGTTAATGGGGAAAGTGGTGGAGCTACGAGAAGGGAAAAAATAAATACCTCTGGACATCCAGAAACAGCTTAGATCCACAAATAGTCTGTGAAGTTAATTATTCCGCATTATTGTGTGAAACCAACCAATTCCTCTCCATTATGTTCCAAGGGAGGATGTTTCTTTGTTACCCATTAAAGGCTGAAACACACAGCCAACATGGAGATTTGCAGTTTGATCCAGCCCATAAATTCCTGTGCCAACACAGGGGGAGGAGAAAAAAAGAAAACAAACTAACAAACAACAAAAACCACCAAAAAAAACACCCAAAGCGTGTTAGAAAAGCATTGGTGCCAGCTGGCTCTGAACCTGCTGGTTTCGGGAGGAGCAGATATTTGACTCATAATTACCCTGGTGCGCCATCAAATACGTGGGATACGCATCGTTATACACGGACTCCAGATTTAAGTGCTGTTTTATCCCGCCGGGATGCTGGGCGGCAGCCGCTAGATGGCAGGAGAGCACCGCGCAGCACCGCGCTGCCCCGCGTAGCCCCGCGCAGACCCGCGGGGGCCGGAGCAGCCTGACCCCATCGGCAAAGAAACGCGGTTGGGGTCTGCCTTCCCCTTGGAAAAAAACAAACAAACAAAAAAAAAGTGCACGGTTTTGGTTATGAGTTGTTCTGTTTTGGTTTGGGTTTTTATTTATTTATTTATTTATGTTTTTAATTTTTTTATTTTTTTATTTCGTTGCCGTTTCATTTGTTTTTCATGTTTTTGCTTTCCCAGCAGAATTTACACCTCTCCCTTTTTTTTTTTTTCCTGGTGCAGACTTGGCAATTTCCACCAGGTTGTATTCGGGATAAATTTGGCCCAACTGTCTATATTTTTTGCAACAGGCCTAACAAACTTTATTGTACTCCGGGTCCACACCACCGTTTCCTCCATCACAAAGTAGCCATCTAAAAGCTCTTTTGATCTTTTGGGTAACTGGCTTAATTTAAAGCAACAGCAGAAAAAAAAAAAAAGTAAAATTAAGCCTCTGTGCTCAGCAGTGGATGAACGACAAACCTGTTGTAGCCTGAAGTTCACTTTAAGAAACTCTTTTAAAACTCTTGTAGAAAAATTACGTCTTCTCAGAACAGTTGTTACAGCCTAGGAAACTGAACAGCATGATTCATTTCATATGCTATTGATATAGTTAAGTTTATACAGATATAATAGATTTCCCAGCTTCTGATTTACTATTATACAAGTCCATATCAATCACAGAGGCTTTAAAGTTACTTGCATTTTCTAAAGCTATGGGAAACACAGAAATTTTTTGCCTTGGGCTCAAACTAAGATTTTATTTTCTCTCAGTCCAAGTTGAAATGTTTGAAGTTGCCAAATCATTAATTTCACTTGGTTCCAACAAAAAGAAGAATTCAAAACCCAGACACCTCTAAACTGGCTAGAGACAAAGCTGAGATTTTTGTGTAAAGTTTCTGTTGTGCCTCACACAGCAAGTTCTGAGGCTGGACAATTTTTGCATTATTTGACTTATAATATGGATGCCAGATAGACCTCTTGGGATTTTGGAGAGGATCTTTCCTTTTAAAGCTGTTTTAAAAAAATTGCCACATCTTGTAACAGAGGCAGAATTAGGAATTTATGTCTAAGTCATAGGCAAAAGAACACATCCCTGAAAACCTTGAGATGAGGCAACCCAAACCAAGAAGTTGTCTTCTAAATAATATTTTTTCTCAGTGTAAGACAGTGTGTATTTACACTTTCTATTGAACTAACAATCCTCCTCAACCATCTTCTTTTATTTTTTACTTTAATATATTATAGTTTAAAATTCTGTGTTACTGCAACTAATGGGATGAATCTTGTCAAAAGCCTTGCAGATCTGAGTTGGGTTCAGCCCAGTTGGGTTATTTCAAGGGCCAGAAGGTCTGTATGGCCACCTGGTTTCTGTCACAAACGTGAGCTATGTATGGCAGAAAGCTCTAGGGCACAGCAAGTGCAAGTGAGTGCAGTTCCTTTGAAATATGCTAAGAATCTGGCCCCACTGTGGCAAATTTTATTGCACGTGTGAATCCTTGCGTAGAATTTTGTGCGGGAAAGAATTTGAGGTTAAATTTTGTCAGATGGAGCATCTCCTCCCAAAACAGACTAAAACAAAATACCGTCTTAAAAAAAAATAAAACCCTGCTGACAACTCATCAGGTGCTCTTGAAGGTGGCAAGAGTTAATGGCAGACCTGTTCCTCTGACTCTCGAGTCATTTTTTTGCACAAAAAGGCAGGTACCTGTTCTCACGGAGGCACCCTCATTTTTGTGTGCGCAAAACCGAGCCAAGAAATGCAATTTTTAAATGGCAAGCTTTGCCTTAAAGGCTTGCATTGAAACGGTTTGAACACCACCATAGAAGCCACAGTTGGCATGGCTCCTAATAACTTTGTTGTTACGATTCTGGCAGATGTTAGTGCTCCCCGTTAGGGCCACAGAGCAATCCTGTCTGTCCCTCTCATTTAACCCTGCCGCTGGGGGAATCGCCAGGGAAAGTACAAAGAGCAGAGGGTCCAGTTAAGCTGAAGATTAAAGGTAGGGCTATGAAAAGGAAATAAATGCATCCTTGTGTTGCACCTGTGCCCAGATAGCACGAGTTCTGTAAGAGCTTTTAACTGCATTAGCCGATGTTTTGATTTCTATTTTGCTTTTTGCAAAAATAAGCTTGTTTATTTGAAATGTCTCCTGGCTACAAACTTGCCCTCCTACGTTTGTGCAGCAGACATGCTGACATAAATAAGGACTGGTGGTTTCTCCTTTCGTCTGGGATTTTTGTGTGGCCCTGTGATTTGATCCTGGTTAGCTTATCTTGCTGAATTACTGCTGAAAATTAACTCTGTAACTACCAAGTGCGTATGCTGAATGCTATTGCACTGTGTATCAATGCATACAGCTGTATTATTCCCCAAAGTTCCTTTCTTGGTGATGTAGCTCCACCGAAAAATCAGTACCTTCCACTACCCTTTTCCCAAGAAAAAAAATGAAATAAATCCAGAACAAAATGCTGGTCTTTTATTAAGAAAGAAAAAACTCCTACTTTTTTATTATTTTGAAGTATAAGAACAGTATTACAAACTCAGTTTCAATTTCTTTAAAACCTCTCATAAGCAAAACAGCATAAAAGTCCAGTAAAAAAAGAGTATTCAGCCAACTACCTGCCAGCCACCATGGGTCAAATACAACCGAAGGCACCTCTGTATTCAGAGATGATTATGTCCTGCTCAAGAAAAAAAAAACTAATTTCACAGTAGCTTAACAGATGTTTCCCATATCCTTAACACAGAAAATAAAGAAGAAAAGAAAATGAAAGGATGCTTTTGAACTTTTTTCTGTGCAGAGGGACACTTCATCTCATCAACCAAACTCAACAGGCGTGCTAGTGCCACCCTCAGAAACAGCACACAGCTACCTGAGGAGTCATCTTCTAGCAGCTTTCCACATAGTTTTTTTGAATTCCCATCCACCTGCAAGTTGCCCAAGGCTGTTGGACTCCAGCAAGCTCAGCCTGGCCACCAGGAATGAAAATAAGGGAATAGACCTGGCTGCCACTAATTGACTTTCCTGAGCTTTTGCTTTTGAAAGAAACAAGAGCAGGACAACTCTTGCTGCTTCTCCTGTAATGAAAGGACACTGTAGAGAGGTTGGTGCTGGTCTCTTCTCACAGGTAATTAGTGACAGAACGAGAGGGAATGGCTTCAAGCTCCAACAGGGTAGGTTTAGATTGAACATTGGGAAAGAATTTTTCACAGAGAGAGTGGTCGGGCATTGGAACAGGCTGCCCAGGGAGGTGGTGGAGTCCCCATCCCTGGCTGTGTTTAAGGGCCGTTTAGATGCAGTGCTGAGGGACATGGTGTAGGGGAGGACTTTGTAGAGTAGGGGTGATGGTTGGACTCGATGATCCCAAGGGTCTCTTCCAACCTAGACGATTCTATGATTCTATGATTCTAATGGATTTCTTATGCCAGGCAATCTGGGTGAAGGAGAAGCTCTCAGCAATGTTGCCACTGCTGGTTAACCAGCTGAGTTCAGCAGCACCACGAAGCTATAAACATCCCTTCTGTACTGATGGAGCTGTAGAGGCAGATTCCTTCTTCCACTGCGTTCCTTAAGCCAGGGCTGAGGAACTTCAGGAGGAAAGCATCTCCTCTTCACAAGGCAAAGTAAGCACCCAGCAAACACAAAAATGGGGAAGAAAGAAGGCAGCTAGAGAAATTATTTCTCCTGTTCCTGCTGCTGAAAGCCAAGGGGAGCACAGCTGGCTGCTCTCTCCGTCCAGCGTACTCCTGCACACCAGTGGTCACCATGGCCAGTGCTGACCGAGGAGGGGGAGCCCTTAGTGAGCCTGGCTTGGCACTGCAGACACATATGGCCAGCTACTCTTGGAATTGTCATCAGAGACTCTTCTTCATAGAGAGGAGACCTAAAAATCAGAGTCCAGGGGTTCAACACCAGCTATAACGCCCAGAAATGATGTTTGACTTCTGCATGGTATCTGTCATACTTCTTATTTTAGAATTGGAAACACGCAAGTAAAGTAATAAATGTAGCTCCCATGGTCATAAAATGTTAATGTTATAATGATCTTTATTGTGTATAAAAGAGTAGAAAGAGCTTCATCTATACAGAAAACAATGACTGCCAGCAAGAGACACTGTTTTTGTGTGAAACCTCAGTTACCGGTGCGGTTGCCACTGGTTGTCTACTGGCAAGGCAAGTTTGATTCAGGAGACCAAATCAGGCTCCTGCTAACACCAAGGGCAAATTGGACTTTCAGTGCAAAAGGATGGGATTTGACACAGGACATTCAGAAAGAGAGAGGGAGAAGTTAAAACTATAGTGATTTTCACTGTATAAAAAAGTAGAAGGAGCTGAAACTGTAGTAACCAGCAGTACTGCGAGCATATGGGCAAGGGTCTTTCTCACTGGTAACCCCCACTGTGGTTTCCCTCTGCCTTCTCCTCCAAACCATTTCTAGACAGCATTTCTCTTCCTTTCTGTGTTTTTTCCACTGTATCCCACATGCAACACTTTTTCCTACTCAATGCTGAATAATCTTAGCACAATATCTAGTCTAAACCAATCAGAAAATTTGATGTTCTCTGCCCAAAATTAGACTCGACCCTTTCAGTTGAGGCAGAGATGAGTATATTTTTGTTTTCTCTTGTTGCAGCTCTACTTTGCTGGGTAGTATTTATAAAGAGTAACTACTCCATATGAAATTTTTAAAATGCATTTTGTGGCCTTTCCCTGGCAATGGAGCTTTAATTTTAAGGCAAGGTTGGGAGTATTTATGATTCAAGGTACAAAACAACATGTATGGGATTTATCACAAAATGGTCATGTGGAACCTGGAAAGCTGGCAAGGATTAGAGTTCTTCCAGTAGCATTTATGGACAGTGGTTCAGGGACTTTGAAACTCTTGCTATATTTCTGTGAGTCCTTTCAGATAGCTCTCTAGGTTTTTTTTAACATATTCAGAAATCTTAAAATTTTTGTAAGGTGGATTGCCTTCTGAAAGAACACTATCCCTTATCCAGTGCAAAGCATTGTCTCACATGGATGTCATGGACCTTTTGCCGAAGAGACACTCTTACACCACCAAAAAAGGAGAGAATGGAGTTATTTTCCAACAGGAGAGCACAAATCCATGGCAGATCTCACTTTTGCTTTCTTCTTCTCTTTAAAATCTGGAGTAGAAAAGTGAAAATTGGCAGTCTAATCTCAACTACAGGTACAATTGCTGTTCAAGACAATAGAAGTACATATGTTTACCTTAGAAATATTTCATAATACAAATGGCAAATAACACTTATTTCCCTTCATCTTCTATATAAAATACATCTGCTGACTCTGGCATCTTCTGGATGTGCTGTCTGAGGCATAACAATTCTTATTTTACCATTTCTGTTTTGTGCAGTGCGAATGTTTACAGTTCTGCTGAAATATGTAGATAATGCAAGAGTGAGTCTAATAGCAAAAATGCAATTTTTAAGAGAAAAGTACATAAAGTGATATGATGCAGGAGATAAGTGTTTTTCAGAGAATAATGTCCTCGCAGTAGAAGGTGGACAAATAATGCAGAGTAGAGAATGAATGCATGTCTCTTCAAAACAGTACAAGCTCTCTTCTGACATGCAAGCAATTCAATAAGGAGGGAAAAGGCTAGAATTGAATTTAGATGATGCAAATGAAATTAAAGCTAAATTGGTTGTCACATCATGATGATGTTAACTATGTAAATGTTTGCTATTTATTAAGCCACCACTTAGAATTTAGACTGTCATAAAAATATAAGACTCTCTTGTTGTACATTTAGGATACAAACTGTGTTTAAAAGAGCATATATATGGATTATTCCCCCCTTTCATACCTTTGAGAATTAAATTTGAAATATCTTCTTTCTTTTTTTCCAGTATTTTTCTGTAATTGTAGCTCGCATATACTGCAGTTTCAGGCTACTAAAAAATCAAAACAAACAAAAAAAACCCCAAACCACCAGGCTTTTCTAGCTAAGCAGTATCCCATTACATCATTGCTTCAGATGCATTCATTCTCTACAATATTGTTGGCTGTTTCAGGTTAACTACCAAAATCGTTTGCCTGAGAAGCAAGATTTAATTGTCTTACAACTACCTCTGTGAAGTACAATAGGGATTACAAGTACTCATTGATTATACTATTGGGCAGAATAAGGGACTCTTATTCTAGCATTTCTTATTCATTTTGTCATTGCATTCTCTTTGAAAGAGACCAAATGGGTCCCAGCAGGTGAAAGCAAAGAAACCTGAAAGGCCTCCTTTGATGAATGACAATACTACAACTGCCCTCCCCCCACTTTTGGAGATTATAAAACCTTATTAAATCATGCCCCGTTAGATATTGATTGAGAAGGAGCTAAACTAAAACCAACAATAGCAGCATGGATCAGAGAACAGTGCTTTCATCAATGGACAGTGAACACAGTTAAGCTTTCCAGTCCTTTTGCTGTGTTGGGTTTGGTTATCTTTTTTTGGTTTTGTTTTTTTTTTTTTTGTTGGGTTTTTTTTTTCATAAAGCCTCCTTGCTTTTGCTTAAACCATTATACAAGAAAGTCATACAATTATAGCAGCTTTGTCAATCACAGATAGCCAGTAGCAGTCCCTGTAGTACTCGTGATTCATCTTTCAGACTGTCACAAGAAATCCCAACAACAACTTTAAAGTTAAGACTCTCGGGTTTTTTCATTTTGATTTTTTTTTTTTTTTACTGTTCTGAGCAATTATCGCAACTGCCACTGACTTCAGGATGCCCTTAATTATTACAAGGGTAGCTTTGAACAATCTGTCTGAATGGAACAAATGAAACCATTTGGTAAAGGCTGCTTCTGGAAAGCAACGAAAAAACACACTGTTTTTAAAATTCATATTTTATTTCAGGCTACTTTTATTACTCACCTGCCATGTCATCCATTTATGAAACCCACTACAAAAATTTCCTTAATGTCAGTGATCGTTGTATAACTTGAATCTGCCTGCTTTTAAGGAGACCTCTTTAATAGGTCTGTGTGTTAACTGTCACTGATTTATTTATATTTAAAGCATCATGCCTTTCAGACCATTGTAGGAAATGATGAAACATGAATAAGCACACTTTTAATCCTACAAGTGTGTTTCTTCTGATAACAGAGAATCTTGGGCCAGCCTCTGAAGAATTTATTTGTTTTAAATATTTTGCTTGGGATTTAATTTCCCTTTTTTTCCTGCCAGGGGTCTACAGTTGTTCCTGGTCATATCAGAAGATTCCTGAACCAAGGACATTGCTTAAAGGAATAAAAATAGAATAACGATGAAAACAATCTGTTTATAAACAGCATCACTGTTCTATGTAATAGGTAATACCTAATTCAATAAACTGTGTAAAAATTTTGCTTTTGAATTAATTTTGACTGAAGAATCAAATAATCAGCTAGATCATAATGATTTAAATACTAATGTTATTATTCATCACTATCAAAGAAATGCAGCATTGCTGTTTATTATTAATAGTCTTATTTGAGGGAGTTGCACTATTCTGCATGAAAAGCCTCTTTTCACAACCAAACATGTATTTCTGGAATAGCTGAAATTGTTATAGAATTTCTGAACCTACCATTCAGAGCTAAAAATTGTTTTGATACTTGTAAAATAAAATTAGAGGATTAAAAATAATGTGTTCATACTATGAACATAGGAAATAAAACAGTTTGTATGTCTGAAAATGTGATATATTTCACTAGTGCTGTGAAAGCCTCTGAAGAAAATCCTGGGGAAAAAAAGATAAAACAGCACAGAATAATAGAAGAATTATGGTTTTGAAAAGGATATAAAGAAATGAATTAATTATATTATAATCCTATATTTATGTTCATATTCATTTTTGATTGATTTACACTATCCTTATCCTAATAGCTGCTTTGCTGCCTTTTAATATTTTCCATTTGTTTACCTTCTCCATGTCAAGTCCATCAGGATTATCCTGTGATTTCATACTGTAACTTGCATTAATCTAAAACATTAATAAAAACTTATTACAATCCTCCCCTACTAAGCTAACTGCACATTCTTGTGTCTAAAAATTACAGAGGTTAATTGCTATTTAAATTGAAACTAAAGTACCAAGTTTTACAGCTACCTGTTTGGTGGTTTGTTGGGTTTTGTTGTTGTTTTTTTATACAATTGTTAATGGCAAATTTTATAATGGTAAAATCCGTATGTAACACACAGATGAGATTTGAAACAGTCATATTGTGAAAATTTCAGCTAAGCTTAAGAGTACAACGTCTTGAACAAGTTTTATAAATACAGCTTGCCAGTTACAGAGCTTTAAATTTTTATATGCTGCTCAGGATGAATAATTTACTGGCTGAAATCTATGGCTAATTGTATTTTCATTTAATTTGACTTTTCAAGCACAAATGTTACATCCTAGTTTTATACTAATGATTACCCATTTCTAGGCATATCTGTGCTGTCAGGAAGAACATCTAACATCATTCTTTTGGTTGTAGTGAAATCTGGTAACTCAACCATCAGCACCTGCTTCACAAAGTCTGTTTTCCTTAAAAAGCTCTATGAAAATATTATCTAATGGCTCAGGATGTTACAAGATTTTTCCTGGCTTATATTCTCTGCTCTCTAGGTAGCAATTCTTTGAATTCTGTTTCAGAAAGCAATACATAGGCACAGGTATATGAGTGCAAATTACTTGATGGTAAACTACACCAATGCATTGTATTTCCATCTATCTTCTAACAGTTGTTGGCAAAATTTGTAATTTTAAGCATAGGAAGTACTTTTAGTTATCTGTTAATTTTTCCTCTCATGTTGCATTTTAACAGTGTCCTTTAAAACCAATCAATTTAAAATAGCCTAGCTCTAAGGAAGAAGCTGCGCTTGAAAATTTCCAAGCTGAATTATTTGTTGTTTTTTTTTAAAATCTTATATTTTGAAAAGTTTGCCATGCACTTAAGGTAACGATAACATAATGGAAGCAGTATTTTGATGTCAGTCATTCACTTTAACATGTCAATGGTGTTTAAGTTTCAGTGCTCTCAGGCAACCTGGGCAAGAGTGGGCTGGAGTTCATTGTCTAATTACACAAACCCAAGAATTGTCATGCCCTATTACATTACCGTAACATCTATTTTTATTTATTAGCTGAATTTATCAATTAGGTGATGTTGCTGCTTCAGCCAACATGAGATGAGAGAAAAAGTATATGAGTTCAGGTATTTATGCTGTTTAAATATGTATTTGAAGTTGCTGTAAAATGCAGGCTATCAAAGTAGGAAGTGTGTTTCTGGATCTTAAATATATTCACTAAATTGTTTTAATGGCATTCATGGAATTCATAGAAATTTTTAAAGCTGCCTGCAATTACTTTATTGCACACTTTCTAGCTAGTAAGAATTGCTTTATATGATCATTTCCATTTTTAGGTATATCTGCAGAAGGACATACATGCAGACCTACACATGTACAGAAATACGTGTGCATTGTTTACGCATCAGAGTTTAATCAAACAGCTTTCATCAGAGGTGATCTGCTGAAGAGGTAAACCTTTAGGAGGATTCTCATCATGAATTTTTACAGATTGAGGGTTTGGTTAGGCTCTCTTTATGCTCCATGGAGGAAAACAGGTCTCTCCAGACAGCCTCATGACATGCTCTGGGAGAGGACTAAACATCTCAGGGTGTTGGTTACCAAATGCTGGTGGTTGAGCTCCTCTCCTTCCCTTTCCCTTTCCACTTTCAGGATGAAGGATGCTCATCTTACCTTCCTAAATTCACCTCCAGCACTCTGCCAGCCTCCCATCAGTGTTTTGTATGCCAGCCCCTCCACGGAGCAGACACCCACCCAACACATGCCAACAGTTGCCGTCTCAGGGACCAGGAGTTGTTTTTCTTTGAAATCTGCCTAGATGTTCAATCTAACAAACATTACATGTTCATACCTCACCGTCCTGCAGGGTTGGGCTGATTACCAGGTTCATCAGACATTTCTCCAGGCACCGTAGTCCTCTCAGGACGTGGTGTTGCCAGTGCCCTGTGCTCCTATACAACACACTGCAATTTGATTTGTATAGCTAAAAGTGAACAAAAAAAAATTGGCTTATCTCATCCGGATTCAGAAGGCAGGCTTCTTTAATGTTCCCTAGAGAACCAAATGCTAAACTTATGCTAAAGTAAAAGCCATGAAATGTTAAGTTACCAACACCAGCTTTAATTTGGACACATTAAAAGAACAGAGCCCATATAATGAGTATATGCCTTTTCAGGTATAACAACTCTTTTGCTTAGACTTTCAGTCAGTGGAGATGGAGAAACCTTTGTTCAGTTGCAGTGGGAAGTGTAACTTCAGCTTCCAGCTCCTGTGTTTAAATTCTGAACTATACCATCCTATTAGCATAATTTCCACATTTAATTTTCCCTATTAAAGAAATGATATGAAGTTGATTACACTTCTATAAACACACATTCAAAAGTGCCTGTTCAATTTTCATCTCCAGCATCGCATTAATGTTTTTCACATTTCTTATTTTTATTCCCCCTCTAAATTTCTTCGAGTCCCCTTTCCATGAATATTGGTGACAATGAAGCATTTATCAGCTGCTCTTGTTTGCTGAATAGATGGTTGTTTCAGCCAAGGAACTCAATTTTCATACATTACAATTACTTAGGATTGTTACTAATGTATGATAATGTAAGGAAAGTGGAGACATGTTCGATATTTTAGGAAGAGTCATTTAATATCATTAAGTTACAGTATCTTCACTCTGTACAAATCCCATAAAACTATTGCTGACTGAGTATTTGAATGCCAGAGAATGAAAAAATTTTCCAAGCTTGTTCTATATTGCTTCTAGGTACTATACATACTTGTGTTTATTATGTTTGCATGTATGGTTGCCTACATCTCTGTTTCTGCACTTGTACCATCTCCATTGTTCATAGAAGTTACAGTAAAATCTTCAATGTCTCCAATTTCAGGTCAGTAGCACATCCAAAATTAATCAAGGAATAGCTTTTAAATGAACTCTAACCCTTTACTGGACGCCTGTAAAAGTCCAGACGTGATACTCCATCGGACAGAGCTAATATACTAAATATGCAAAACAACTCAGAGGCACAAGAGGGATTTCAACATATGAGTTTACAGAGATAGGACTTGGAGGGTGGGATGTGTTTTGGTTTGAAATTGCACTAAACTGATGAAGAACTGGATTTGCAGTGTGTGGTTTTCCCAGGTGGTGGCATCTTTTATTCCTGTTGAAATCCATAGCAGTTAAGAAACTTCAAGCCTCTTGCAGACCTTTAGTGTCACCTCAGCTCTGTGAAGCCAGAGTTGATATAAGACAAACAGCAAGAGTTAAGAAGTCTCTCTTGGCTCGGCTTATTAAAGCAGGATGAGACTGGACAGAAGAGCAGAAATAGCCTAATACCTCCGGGAAGTTGAATTAAGTTATCTATTAACAATGTGCAGTTAGAGTCACCTGTAAAAGCTGACAATGTTTTGCTTGGTGAGGTGAGTGAATCATATGACCACGAATTTTTAAGAATTCTTTTTGGGTGAGTAAAAGGCATTAAAGAAAGGCCTGCTCAAAGTTTCAGATATCAGCACATGTACTTAAAAAACCGTCTTACTGATATATGGAAAAAACACAATTTATTTCCACTAAAAGAATAAACAAAATTATTCCCACAGCTACTCCCAGCCCTTGCTGCACAAAGTCTTTTTCTCAGAAAGCTCAATCCTGACCACCTGCAAGTGAAAATCTGCTTTTTTAGTAAGAGATATCTGCCTTTCCTATGACACACCAGAAGTGGAAAGGGGGCTGGCACACTGTTATTACTTACTGTTTCCAGGCAGGGACTGATGGTGACACCAGTTGAGAAGGTGGAACAAGGCCTCCTTCTTGAAGCAGACATTACTGAGCTTTGAACTGGTAAACTGGAGAGGCAAGGATGCTAAAATTACTGTTTTGGAAGGAGTCCCACCACTGATGTGGTACTTGGGAACTTGCTGCACCTTTCTAGTTCTCAATAAGCCACATGCACATTCAGGTGTAAGGTTGCTGCATTTTTTGATTGTACATCTTTCTATATCATATTTAAGTGGCAGAAGAAAAAATATTTAAATATTTTCATCTATTTTTTCCCTTTCTTTAGCTTGTCTGTTTCTAAGTGCATTTACAAGAGACTCTTCTCTGGGTACCGCTTATGTTTTGAGGACTGCTCCCATCTACTTCCTTGTAACAAAAAGGGTCTGCTGTCTATTACTAAAATATCACCTGAAAATTAAAACTATCATAATGCTTTGGTAATTTAAAATGATTAGGTTTAAAATCATAGATGCATGCCAAGAGGAAAAGTGTATCACTTAACCATGAGTGAAAGCGGAACAACAGGATGTGTACGCGACCTCAAAACTGTTCTCACTCTGTTGTGATAAAAGAGTGAAAAATGTAGTGAAGGACACCCAGGAGACAAAAAGGCTTACCAGAGTTAGCTTGGCTCCTCCCTAGGTTAGTTAATACCTGGTTGATTTCTGGGATAACAAGGAATAGGCTTCCAAGAAGCCTATTTTTGGACAGAAAGCAAACAGCATAACCACCAGTTTCACATCCCATTCAGCTTGTAGGCGTCCAACTAATAATGACTAACAACAAAAATGATGGACATCATAATTTCTGTTCAGGGGAAGAAAAAAAGAGCAACTCTTGCTGTGGGTTTGAGTTTTTCCCCCCCCCACATCTTGCCGCATGGTAAATGTTCACAAAAGTGGTACATAAAGATCACTCCTTATCTCTTACCCAAGGTCTTTGAAATAAAGTTTACATGAGACCTTATGTTGGATTCTCAGCAAAAAAGCAGAGATCTCAGTGGACAGTATTTCAAGGCAGTATTATGGCATGGCTGCTATTTAAACAATTGCTCTATCGTCATGGTTTTCTGCTTACAGTGGCTACTAACAAACACTGCTTAAATGATAATTGCACACGGCAAAGCGCTGCATTCCCTGCAAACCCGAAGGAAGCCTTTTCTGCCACTCTTTTAGGGGCAAATATGGGGTATGTCATCCAAGTCTGTATTAATTCAGCTATTTCAAAATACAGTAGAGCCTTGATGACATTTACTTAGGTAATCAGCTGATCTGATTTATTTTTTTTCTGCATGTATTTATTCCTTGCTAGATCCAAGCCTTTATTTCTCTGAGGCTGTGAAAAGTGGTTGTAAAGGTACTTCATTTCATAGTTAATTAGTGTGGGGTTTTTTTCTCCTTCTGCCCCTTTATTTTCTTCCACACCTATCCTTTTCTATTGCTTCTGCCAATCTTGCTTTTATAATTTTCTTAGCACCCGTGTTAAAAGTGGCTCCAGCTGCTGGCAGCTTCACCACAGCAACTCATTACTATCGCAAACAATTGTCTCAATTTGCTAATTCATCAGTGTAATTTCATACTGCCTCCTTTCTGACTTCTTACAGAAAATATCTCTTCCCGGTCAGGCCGATATTAAGCAATCATTGATGAGACAGTTCATACTGTCTGAGGTTACACTTCAGATTAAGAAAGAAAAGGTGTGTGTGTAACAAATAAGGAAAGACACGTAATATGCAATTTATTTGTCTTGCATATGCAATACATGATGCAAAGAAAGGAGTGAAATGAAATATAAAATACAGCAATTTCAAACTCTCAATTTAAAAAAGTTTCATTTATTTTTCCTGTTCTCACCTTTTTTAGTGAAGTTCTTTCTGTCCAATCCCTCACTTTTCCCATTTGCAGAAACGTTTCTTCAGAAACTTCCTTCCTAGTACCAGCTATCTATGGCTTGTTTTCTCTTTCTTAACTTTGTCCCATGTGTAAGAAATGGGAGGAGAGGATGAGGAATATTCACAAAGAAAAACTATTCCTGCAATACATCCAACTTGGTCAGAATCTAAAAATGCTGTAGCAGGTTCTTGCATAATATAGTAGGGCCTCATATTTCCAAAATAATTTCTGGACAAAGAAAATGCATTGGAGAATAGGGGACTTCTTTTTCTTTTTTGATTTTTTTCCTTAAAAAATGCCTTTCCTTTTCAAAGCCTTTAAATTGTTGGGTTTTCTTTTTTCAATTTGAACTTTCTTGTGTTTGATCATTCAGTAATGTGGACATTCAGATTTTTGCCTGAATGCATCACAATAATTCACCAGAGAAATGATGATGCACAGAAAAGATGTGGAGCAGATTAAAACAATTTATTCACATAAGCGGTGAGTAAGCAGGTCAATTAAGGAATGAAGGCAACTGAACCTCATACACAGTCTGATCAATAAAAGACCAAAATCTCATAGCTTTTGCTTGATGTAGCAGGCACATCTTCTACAGTAGATAGCTGTGGGTGAGCTCTTTGGTTCATGGTAATTCCTGGATAAAATAGACCCATTCAATCAATACCTGACAAAAATTAAAGTTCGGGATGTGAAGAGTTTGGAGCTGGACATGCACCAGGTGCTCAGGGTGCGGGTTGGATAGATGAGTAAAAATACAACAAAAATTATGCTCAGTGTGGTTTTTTATTAGACTATATTGGACCATAGTTTTTATTGCAGCATAGACAGCAAGTAGTCTCCCAACAATATTTCTTATTTCAACTACAGCACCGCTGCACACTGAAATCAATACTTGCAACTAGAGAGAAATAAAACATAAGTGCTTATGAAGCCCAAGTTTAGCAAAACCAAATTCTATGTACCTGCCATGAAATGGTATCAATAATGCATCCCCAAGATTGATACAGTGAATTTCAGCTTAAGAACATATCTACTGTAAAGAAAACGGAAAAATCAATGAAAGATTATTAATCAGCCTGCATCAGGGCACAGGATCAGTTGTCTACCTAAAAATCAATAAATCCTATGGCATATCTCCCATCACGAGCTCTATTAACCCCAATTCTTTTACTGGGTAGAAGTTCCAAACGAAGCCTTGCCTGCCAGAATAACTTCAGCAGAAATTTCTAGGCTGAGGGCACTGCCTTCCTAAAATTGAGGACGACATTCATGAAAGCATATTACATGTTGACTTTTTTGAGGAAGGTAAGCTGTTGTGAAAAAAAAAGAAAAAAAAAAAAACAACAAAACTGTTTGGAAGCATGGAGATGATTGTAAAATTACCAAATCACAGAATGATTGAGGTTAGAAGTAAAAAAATTTGAATATTTGTTTTAATTGATTTCTCCCTTCCCCAAATCCTTCTGAAATCTTAATTATTTTAATCCCTTATGATAAAGTATTATTTTTTAAAACCTACAAAAATATTTTAAAAGTTTGAAAGGGAGTTCTTATATGGCATGGTGCCTCTGTCTTTTCTCGTAGTTCAGAAAAGTCTGAAATGTCACTTTGGGTCAACCAAACCCGGGATCTAAAGTTCATTAAAACAAAGGTGTTGCTTTTGGCTGGAAAGATAATGAGAACTAAGACAATTCCTCTGCTACGTTTGCTCTGACTGTATGGTTTGTTTCTTCCTGCTGTTGGAGTTTTATTCCAACTGGGCAAGGAGTAATAGGGCCAGCAAGGAGTAATACAGTACTCTAATATGGCTGTTCCTTTTATGAAAATGAGGCCAAATGGCTTCTATCAGTGCTCTCTGCCCTCAGGAAAATCAAAATCACTGCCATGCAAATTATAACTAACACACTTCAAAATAAAAATGAGCAGCAATAAAAAAGAAAATTCACTTAGTTTTCTGGTTTTACACAGCCCTATATTTACATGTGTATATAAAATGATGACAAAGACATCATTTGGCACAATTGTTTCAATTATGTGTATGTGTTTTGCTCAGAATATGAATATTTCACCCAGTTTCAGTGGTGTTAATTTCCGGCCTCACTCACAACATTTGAACCCGTAACCAGTGAGATGCAGGAGGAGAAACTGCTGGCATTTTTAAAGATGCAGTTTCTGTTCCTGATGAATCTATGGCTGCAGCGCGAATAAAGACTCTTCCTTGAAGCTGAGCATACTGATGTAAATTGTCTGCTGTGTATGTCATTGTGTACTGATTTCTCAAATTATTTGTGCTGCATAAAAAGTCAGGTCAAGTGACAATTAGGTCTCTATCATGAAGGGAAAAGTTAGTTATTTTTGTTGTTCCTTTTTTTTTTCTTTCTTTCTTTCAAATTTTTTTATTAACAGTGTTTGACACCTTCAGAGTGGCACCACGCTTCCACACGATTTTCTTTTGCAAGCCCTCCTCCTCACTCAGCTCCCACTCTTTCCCCCATCCTGCCAGCTAATTAAACACATAAACCTGTGAGAAAGGCACAGCTATACCCAGCCTGCTAACAAAGACGGTTCCTCAATAGGCCTAAATGTCGAATAAGTTTCAGATGCCTGATGAAACCTCTTCACGACGCGGTACATTTAGCCACACGGCTGCCACTTGAGGGTGGTGATTACCCAAAACTATAAGGCAGGGACCCAGCACTGCATCTGCATGCAGAAAAGTTTTAATGAATGCCCCAGCTATGGGTCTAAAAATGTGACACTTGTGTGCAGGCACTGGTATGAACAAGAATTTTATGGAGTAGGCACTTACAACATTGTGCTTATTGTTGCTAAATAAACTCAGCCCTGCCATTAGCAGCAAACTGTAATGGAAATGGGAGTTCATTCTGCAGCCCTTGTCACTAATTGGGACGTAGATGCCAAAGTGATAATGCCTTAAAATACCTTGGATAGATGGATGGAGGGAGAGATAAGTTTTCTTTGCAGTCAAAACCACGCCTGCAATTTGTCCACTTCAAATAGCAAGTTTGTGATTCCTGTGTGCCTGATTTGTTAAATACACCCTTTGTGTATTTGCTTTTGAAAGTCATCAATTTTTTAGTTATAACATAATAATTACATGCAAGAATATTTACTGTCTGCAGTAAATATAATTAATTAGTCCTGGTACATATAATTTTAATTTTATTTGGGAACTGTAAATCCTTTCTGATTCAGCAAATGGCACTGCAAAAAGCCTGGTAAACTAAATGCTGTTTCACTTAACGTTGCTAAATAATTGAATAAAAAGAAGTGTTGGGTAAATGGTGTGGAAGGAATATCTAGCATCACTCTTATCAAAATGAAAGTTCTTTAAAACGAAATCCTATTTTAGCAGCTAAAGCTAAATCTCATTTTAGCCTGAGCAAAAAATTTATTTCTTTACATCTTTTTTTTTTTAAAAAAGGCATATTTTAACCAAATACAAAATATACATTTTAATTTTACCAGAAATTGCATTTTATGCCAGCTATGGTGTTAGTGTCTTGCAGAACTACTGGTAGTATGAACAGGAGGTTCATTTTTGGAGTCACCAAGCATTTGCCTGATTTTCTTGACCTATCCTATAGTCAGAGATAGTTTGAGGGATGAGGTAAGGGGGGAGTATTGTTGGAAATTACTCTCATAAATTTCCAATGCCTTCACCATTACAGTATTTCCCTGAGAAAGTAACAGACAGGAACACACACACACAATTTCTGCAGAGGATATATAGTATGTATATTTAAATAATAGCAAGTTAGTAAGTAACATAAAACTATGTCATATTTCTTTCCAGAATCATGTTTCAAATGTGCATTTAAATATTTATTGAGTAAACTGCCTAATAATATCAGTTGTTGAGTTTTATGAAGAAAATATTCTGTGGCTGTAAGCTAAATTGAAGGAAATTAAATAATGGCAAAGGGACTTAAATGTTTTAAAAGATTAGGGTTCACAAAACCTCAAGGGAGGACCTGGGTAATGCTTTTAAAAAAAAAAAAACAAAAAAAAAAAACAAAAAAGGTGTATAGAATTAGTTACCTGTAATGAAGATAAGGCAAAAAACTCAGCAGAGGTATTCATGATACTAAAATAGCTTGATTAATCTGTGGCCTTTGAAGCAGGCTCCTGAGGTGATGAACTCAACCACTACTTCACACAGAAAGTAAGGTGTATTAGCTGTGCATACTTTTGCAGTAGTTAATGAAGATAAAACTGAAACAGCTGACCAATTTCTGTTCTTCAAGTGCTTCAATTGTGCCAGAGGAGAAGATTCTAGGTTTTGTGAGTGAGAGACAGTAAGAAGACATTCAAGAAGGGTGGGCCTGCTGCTCATTAACATCTGTGTAAAAAAGTTGCAGGTCGTCTGGTACATGGTGGTGAATTATTTCTTTAAATAGTTATATATTGATAATTTTAAAAGATTGCAAACTTGGTTCCATTTGGAAGAGCTGTTTGAGCTGGTTGTGGTAGAACAAGTGTAGGTGGGAGTGGGCAAAACAGCCATGAAGTCATGTTGGAACTAACTGCAGGCTGCGTGTGGTTTCTGGGTGCTACTGGACCAGGGTGGTCACTCCTGGCATTGCAACATCATCATCACGTTGAGCATTGTATGGAGACAAATGCCCTTAGACATATTCTCCTATAATATCCAGTGTCACAGTCTCAGAAAGGAGGTCACATTACTACAGGTCTCCAGATCATGTGTAATCTACCTGTAGAGCTCTTGAAGCATCATCACATGTGATGCCATCAGGGTATTGACAGGCTTCCTGGCATGGTCATGAGGATCGGTGAACCAAGAATAGTCAATGATGTGACATAATCTTTTGAGAAAATCCATCACTATTGACTGTTAAGAAAAAAAAGATATTTTTAGATAAAAAGCCAAAGGCCTGAAATAGATGAGACAGATTATCTATAAATACACACCAGACTGAAAGGCAGAAAAGAGAAGTAGAAATACACAGATTTTTATTTTAGTAAAAAGTAATAATTAAATGCTCTAATTCCTGTACAATAATTGATGTAGTCTATTTCCTGATGATCAAGCAAAGCCTAACAGGATCTGCAAGTAACAAAAAAGAATTCAGGTGGAATTCAGTATCAGGATGTGTAAATGAAGATTGTCAAGGCTGGGTCAAAATACTTCTAATGTACCTGGGTTCTGATTGAAATACAGACGTTCACATGGGCAAAAAACCTCAAGAAAATATTGCAAGTAGGACAGTATAAGATTCTCCATACTGAGAATACTGTGCCAATCGCTAAGAACTTATCATTCCCTCACTTTGAATAATCTGTTCAGATATATTGTCACCATATTGCAAGAGAAGAGTAAAAAGAGAAGCAGTGAAGGTAATGGAAATAAATATGTAAAATGTGTCCTGTCTGAAGAGCTACCAAAAAAAAGCAAAAATTCTCTCTTCAAAAGGGAATCCTGTAGGAGATTGCATGATAGGTGAATATAAACCAAGCTGCATGCAGAATGTGAATCATACTCACTACACGTGACAAAGAAGTTAACTGAAAAGGTTATGAAAAAGTCTTGTTTTGCAGTATGTGTGGAAATAATTGCCATCAGACACCACGCAGGTTTACAGTTTAATGCAATTAAACGTATTTGGGCGCTGGTATAAGTATTGAGATTATCTGTAGTTGTATTAGATAGAGTCTGTATTAATTAAAGGATAAATACCCAACTGCTGCTGCTTATGAGACAGTTTTGTACTCACAGAAACAGGGATATAGGCCTGAAGGGAAATATCCTGCACAGTGTAGGGTCTGCACTTTCCCATGAGGAATGCTTCCTGGAGCAGTGTCACTGAGGATGCTGACAGGGAAACATCTGGGGTGATCCTCCAAGGCACTGAAGACTTCCCTGTTTTAATATTTAGAATTGGGTTAATGGTGAAAAAGTTGTTATTTCCCATTAAATTTGCTCCTGGCTTTATAATGCAGCAGCTAACTCTTTTTAGCTCCCCTTTACAAAACCTTTACAGGGGCTTTGAACAATGATACTGAAAAACATTTCAAGTACCTCACTGTGCCTAATGAATTACAGACCTCTTGATTAATGGCACTTGTTCAACATCCCACTGACAGTAGTATGAAGTGTAAAAAAACCAGTGTTTCTGCCTGGTGTTTTTTCTCCTGTGAGACAGACCAGACAGCATCAGCACAGATTTTTATTTTTTTTAAATTGTCTTTTTTTTTTTTTTTTTTAATTTTTGTCTCCTGTTGTATTTTTTATTTTGTAAATGTGGATTTTTGTCCTGGACTGGACCTTGGATGAGATGAGCTATCATCCAGGAGATATGCAGCAGGTTTTGCTGAAGCTTCACTACTTGGCATTGACTCAGCAGCCAGAAAACCTCAACCCTGGATCCTAACGGGCAGCAGAGCAGTGGGGAGGCAAAAAAGGAGGGAAAGGAAGGGAGCTGAAGGCATGCTCTGGTCAGATCCATCAGCAAACAAACCCAGCTGCTGGAGTATCCATCACGATGCCACCAGTGAATTGTGGTTGACTGGAGGCATACTTTGCCAGGCAGTATCAGGGTTTATGTATTTTACTAACCTTATTTCATTGGGTTGAGGGCGTACAGCTTTATGGAGCTCCACCAATCTCCACCAGCTTGAAATAAATTCCTGGTGACCTGTATATCACAGCCTGACAATTGTTGCGGGGCCATCCTTGTATGTACAGCTGTTGCCTGTATTTTTTCTGCCGCTTCTGGACCAGAAGGTCACTCTCCTCCAGGATGGGCAGGGAAACACACTGTAGGACTAGGAGAAAAATAACAATTTTCAGCCTTTTGTTAGACTTTTGCGAACTGCTCACGGCATCAGTGGTGGGGAGGGTTTGTGCTGTCTCCGCTCTCCAGCATCCCTCTCTCCACCCAGCAGCATCCCCGACACAGATTTCACAGCAGTGATAAGCCTAGTTTTGTCTGCAGAATTTCTTTCCCATTCATTATTTTGTCATCATGGCTAATGAACACAACTGTTCCCCCCAGGAGAATGCTGCCAATGCATCCTGGTCCTGTCTCGTCACCCTTAGGTGTCCCCTATTCTTGAAAAAAAAACTAACCAAGCCTGCCTCTGGACGCAAGGAAGAAGTGCTACAGAGGGCCAGAGGTGAATTAAAATAGCTCTTGGAAATACAGCAGTTAATGGAATCATATGAACAATCTATTTTTATGGTTTTGAGGGAATAAGCTCCACTGAGCATCAGGAAAGGATCTTTCACCTTAATATATAGTACTGTGAGAGAAGTATACTTCTGGAGAAAGTAGGAGTAGGATGAAAAAAATCATCCTTTTTTCTTTGGATGTGCCTCTGGGCGTTAAAGTAGTTTTGAGTGGTCTAAAGATATTTTTGCTGCTGACGCAACATCTGTAATGTCTGATAAAGTCAAGTCCTTACCTGCTCTTTCTTCAGTGGAAACAGAGATTGATTTCCAACAATGACATCTCTTTGGTGGACACAATTTCACACTGGCCATGCCTACCAGCTTTTCTCTGCAGCTGATAGATAGGTGCAGAAATGGTGACATTGCTTCCATCGTGAATTTGAACCTGTGACTTTCGGCTGCCCCAAAAATGAATAGAACTGGTGAAAAACTGAGCCATAAAGCTGAAGCATGAGTTCCTGCCTTGTCTGTGTGGATGTGACCTGCACATAGACCAAGAGCCCTGAGTCTTGTCCCTTCTCTCTGCCACCACAGTGAGTGGCTCTTAGCAATGTCTGCCTTAGCTTCAATGTCCGAAATAGAGCAATATCACCAAAACTCTTCAGAAAGAGGCAGTGAGGGCTCATAGTGCATGAAGAGAACTTGAGACTTTGCAGTCTCAAGTCAAGGTATTGCAAGCAATACAACATCATTAATACACAGGGAAAACACCAATAAGTGTTGTATCCAAAAGAGAGAGAAATATTCACATTTTCCTTTGCCACAAAGGAAACATTCAATTTCAACAAATACGACACAGAGAAATGCTGAGATCATCTCTTAATTCTTTCAAGAAATGCCTTTTTTCTAGTGATTATTAACAACATCATCCTTACTGACCATTATATATTTGAGGCGATGCAGGGAAGGATGTAGAATCATAACCAAGCTATGAAGAGGAGTAGCAGGGCTTATGGAGGAAATTAAAATGGTATTGAAACAGAATAGTGCACGAAGCCCCACTGAGATACATTTTTGGGTTTGCTTTTGTTTTGGTTTGTTGTTTTTTTAAAATAAAGGTGACAGCTTATTCATATGTCAGACAAGCAGTAGTTTCTGGGTAGCTACAAAGGTCAAAATAGGCAAAAATAATCATCCCAGTTTTACCTAGGAGTAATTAAACGCAACTCAGTGGTAGAGAAGTGCAATCCAGGTATGCAGTTATAGGGGTGAACCCGAATAATGAATTTACAAAGTCTCACAACTGTCAAACAATGTCCCTCTATATTTCTGTAAAACAAGAGTCTGGATGAGACTAATCTTGGAAACATGTTTTTTTTGCTAAGACACCAGAGTTGTCTCCTGGACACGTCGTTGCCAAATGTAGGTTTAATTACTTTTTTTTTAATTGCTCTCCCCCCCCAGAAATATTTTTTTAATTGTTTTATTTGTTTTTTTAAGCTATTTCATGGGTGCAATGTGTTTTGGCTCCCCAGTAGTAGAACAGGTTGTGGCATTAATCTAATTTCAACAAGTCTGTACAAAAGAAGCATTTTCAGCATCCGCAACTGTCTCTACTGAAATTGCTGGAGACTGAATTTTGTCCTTGTGGAGCCCCTTCTATGTGATGCCTTTGTTGAAATTGCAGGTGTTGGGATGCACAGGGTTTTTATCAATATGCCTTCAGGAGCACCCACGTTGTAGGATGTGCCCTAATGCAATAAAACAGTTTTCAGTCAATGGATGCCTTTACCCAGGAAGCAAAAAAGAACCTTCAGAGGGAGAGGCAGATGATGCCCCTTCTGCCCTTGGGCTGTCCCTCTGCCTCCTCTCTTTTCCACCACGGTCACCAGGGCCACCTTTAGGTTGCTTCCTCTCTGTGCTGTCTATGCAGACACTCAGTCACCTGCTTCAGCATCTGTAGGTTCTCAGCAGCCAACAGATTCAAAGCAGAAGGAAGCCCTGGTATTGGGACAGAGGGAAGATGTTAAATATCAGCTTTAAGTTAGGAATAACTACCCAGGAAGAACAAAACAAAACAAAACAAAACAATGGAAAACAAAAGTCACAAAACCCCCGAACAAACCACAGAACAACAACAAAACAAAACAAAACAAACAAAAAACCACCAAAAAAACAATCAAACAGTGCCCAGTGCACTTTCTCAAAAAAAAAAAAAAAAAAAAGGCATTTTTGGTGCATTCTTTCAAAAAAATTGCTGTTTGAGATGCACGGTGGAAACCCGTGGCTCCTGTACAGTCAATTTCAATGCCCTGTCATGGAGAGAAATGGCTATCTCCAGCAGGTATTAATTACAGTTGCCTAATAACATTTATTTTAGAATGGAAAATGTAAGTTTTTTGTGCCAGATGAACAACAAAAACAAAAAAAGCAAAATTAAATGTATGCGAGTGTCTGCTTTTTTTTTTTTCATGGTGAGTGAAGAAAGCTTTTCAACAGTGAAGCTGCTTTTTTACTCAGTAAAAACAAAATATACACATTATGCTGGCTAAAGACAGCTGAAGTTCAGAGAGCTGATTCCTGCTCCCATGACACTTCTTTGCAGGTTGTTCTTTAGCAGTGTTTGAGAAGAGAAAACTTTTGTTGGGAGAGAGTCTGTAGAAAAAGAAACTATGTCTTGTTTTTCAGAAGGAAAAAAGCACAAAACCATAAATTCTAGCTGAGAAGCCAAGCTGGCCACATGTTGAATATTTTAGAGCCAGCAGTGCATGTGGGCAGCCCAGAGAGCCAACCATGTCCTGGGCTGCATCAGGAGAAGTGTGGCCAGCAGGTCTCGGGAGGTGATTCTGCCCCTCTGCTCTGCACTCGTGAGACCCCACCTGGAGCACTGTGTCCAGCTTTGGAGTCCTCAACACAGAAAGGCCATGGACCGGCTGGAACAGGTGCAGCGGAGGGCCACGAAGATGATCAGAGGGATGGAGCACCTCTCCTGTGAAGACAGGCTGAGGGAGCTGGGCTTGTTCAGCCTGGAGAAGAGAAGGCTCCTGGGAGACCTTCTAGCGGCCTTTCAATACCTGAAGGGTGCCGATAGAAGAGCTGGGGAGGGACTCTTTGCCAGGAGGTGTAATGATAGGACAAGGGGAAACGGTTTTAAATTGGAAGAAAAAAGATTCAGATTAGATCTCAGGAAGAAATTTTTTACTCTGAGGGTGGTGAGACACTGGAAGAGGTTGCCCGGGGAAGTTGTGGCTGCCCCATCCCTGGAGGGGTGGGGGTGTCACAATGGGGGGGGGGGGGCTATAAAAGGCGCCAGCAGGCAGCTGGCCCAGTACGGCCTGCGCCGGCGGTGAGGGAGCTTGCAGCTCTCTCGCTACTCCTTGTTGGCCATGGCTTCGAGGAGAGTCCTTGGAGTGCTCTTGTTGTGCATCATCCGGCTCCTGCCCATGGTTGGCAATGAGCAGGATGAGGCCACCAGGGTCACCATGCACCAGCATGCGGAGCTCCCAAACACAGAGATGACTGGTGTGCTGGAGAAGGCGGAGGAGAGGACCCTGGAGGAGATGGACCTGATCCTGGAGGAGACGGACCGGATCCTGGAGGAGATGGAACCCATGCTGGAGGAGGGCGACTTTTCCCAGGGAGCCCTTCTCTTTGCTCCTCTGGAACACTGGCAGCTCTGGGTGGTTGCGGGAGGACTGGTGCTGCTTGTCGCGCTCGGCTTGGGGCTCTGGAGAAGGACCCGTGCGGCAGACAGCGTTGATGAGTGGGACAGGTCCTTCAGCATCGCAGAGGAGGAGGACAAATTAAAAAGGAAAGATGATTTCCATGCGGAGGAGGGGCTGGTCAGGGAGAAGATCCGGCACTCAGCACAGAGCCTGGCCTGCAGGAGACAGGAGGTGGAAACGGTGGTGGGCGATCTCCTCAGCGTCCTCCAGGAGCGCCTGTCCCAGAGCTTCTTCCTGGTGCCGCAGGCAGCCATCGGGGTGGGCAGAGCGTTTGAAGGCTGGAGTCCCTGTGGGCCTGACGCTGTGTTCCGCCTGCTGGTGCCCCTGAAACCCTCCCGGGGACATGCCTTCCAGGTGGAGCTGGGCACTGCGGGAGACACACCAGCGAAGCACCGTGTCCGCGTGGACCTGGCGTGCACCTGCTCGAAGGAGGCCCGTGGGGAGGACGCCATGCTGTGCTTCGTCCACCAGCCCTTTGAGGCGCTGGAGAGAGATCAGGACTCCGGCCTCCTGTGCCAGCTCTGCACCGGCCGCTACCTGGATGCGCAGAAGATCGCCCGCTGGTTCCAGGAGCTGGTGAGCTCAGCCTGGGAGGAGATGGGTCTTGGGCGTCGCTACCGGCTGAGGGTGCTGCCTTCCCGCCGCTCCTGCAAGCTGGAGCTGACAAGTACCTCCGGGAGATCCGTCGTCATTGAGCTGCTCTTCGGGGTGCAGCGAGGCGAGTCGGACCTCTTCCTGAGCAGCCAGGCTCCAGAGGCCATCTTCACCCCTGGCGTCATGTGGACAGAGACCTCTGCTGTGGCAGAGGCCAAGTTCTTCAGCCACGTGGCCAGGCGGGCCCTGCCTGACAGCGTCCACCTCCAATGTCTGCAGCTCCTCACCGGCAGCCTGGGAGGCACGGTCCTTTCCTCCTACACCTTCAAGACGGCCTTGATGCACCTCCTGAACCTATGCCCCGGGACAAGCGTGCCATTCACCCTCCAGCTGCAGGACGTCATGGACTACCTGCGCAGCTGCCTGGAGGAGAAGCGCCTCCATCACTTCATCTTTGGCAATGAGTGCTTGCCCGAGGCCATCGTCTTGCCCCCAGCCACCCAGCCATCAGAGCCAGTCAACCTCTTCCAGTGCCTGGCGGAGGATCCAGAAGCCCACGCCAAGGCACTGCGGGAGTTCCAGGAGCTGCAAGGTCGGCTCATGGGCCTCTTGCTCTTTGGAGCCTGAAAGAGGTTCTCACCTCTGGCAGCACCTGCGTGGTTGTGTCCCCTGGGGCTCTGCCTGCTGTCTGCCAGAGGGCCCCTTCTCCCTGGGAGCTTCTTCCCTTTGTACATAGTTCTCAATACACAATGTCTTGCACAAAAAGCTGCGTCTCTGAGTGTGTGTGCAGCGTTCCTGGGGGGAAGGCGGGCATCGGGTGCGGACTGCTCGGCCGCACGAGGGGAGCAAGAAGCCCCTGCCCCAGTCCAGGTTGGGGGCTGAGCTGCTGGAGAGCAGCTCTGAGGAGAAGGACCTGGGAGTCCTGGTGGACAATAGGATGCCAATGAGGCAGCCCTGGGGCCTTGTGGCCAAGAAGGCCAATGGCATCCCGGGGTGCATCAAGAAGAGTGTGGCCAGCAGGTGGAGGGAGGTCACCCTAACCATTCTATGATTCTATGATTCTATGATTCTACTTTCCACCAAAAGATAAATTTGTTTTCCTGAACAAAAAAAATTAATAAATTATACCAGGACAGAACTTTTTTTTGCAAGACTTTTCAGCATGGGAGATGCAATTTTACTATTTTGGAGGAAGGGACTTCAAACTTCAGCAAGAAGGTGTAAAAAGTGGAGAAAGGAAAAGGGAAAGCAATCTTTACTAGCAAAAACTGGGATGAATTAGCAGGTAGAACTGTGTCCTGCAGAGACCCCTGGCTCTCTGGCAGGAGGAGCTGCCAGAAGGGAATTGGCAGCGGGAGCGTGCAGCGGGTCCGACAGCAGTAATTCCCTGAAAAGCAGATGACTGTAGCTACAGGCAGAGCTGTGTATCCCCTCAGGCTCTACCATGGCAGAGACTGGCTTTACAAGGGAAATGCCACTGCATCAGCATCAACCAGACTTCGTGCATAAATTTGGAGGAGGGGGAAAGTGGGTGAGACGTAGTTCCAGCCCTCGGCTTTGTATCACCTTCCCGCAGATGAAAGCAGGGGAGGCACTACAGGCAGCAACTGTAAAATCAGGACAGCCCTTGGGAAGGCAGAGCAGTAAAGCAGTGGCTGTATTCCCACCCGAATGTGGGGCTGACGCCGTGCAGTGCCTCCCCTGCCCTCCTGCTCCCTTCACACATTTCTCCCGTGACAGTCATGCAGCCTTTGTGTGTTTTGGGGTGCACTTCAAAGTGCTCTGGGGTAAAAAGAAAGTGCCAAGGAGGTATCAAGTGCTGCAAGTTGTTTTTCAGCCTTGGAGAGGCAGAAGTTGCAGTGGTGGAAGGTGACATAGGGAAACTTATAAACTATGAAATTACTGCAAATAAAACTATTGCAGTAACAAAGTTTATTCTGGTCCTCAATCTGCTTCCCCTTTCTTTATTCCCAGCAATGTCTGTTCTCTGGCCATGTTCTCGGGGCAAGTTGTGCCGAACTCTTGCCAAGAGGGGCTGCTGCTTCCCCCCTCTCCCGTTCGAGGTGCCCACATCCCTCTCTGTGCTTAGCATGCCAGCCACCCTGGTGCTGAGGCACCATCCACACAGTTTTGAAGGCTTCACAGTTCCACTCATCAGGGCAGCTGCATTTCTCTGGCCTTCTTTGGGCAAGGAGGTCCTGCCGCTCCGCCAATCCCTCTGTTGAGGAAAGGGCTGTTCTAGAAAGCTGCACTGTGCTCTAAGGAGATGTGTCTTTCTTTCAGTTTTCCCCTGCAAAGATTTCAAGGCAAATGCGATTCAAATTTTCCGGGCTGCTTTGCCCTGAGCTCAGTCAAGGCATCCCTTCTTGGTGTGTTTGTGTATGGAGCATGAAGGGATCGGGTAGCTGACACCTTGCCCTTTGATAAGATACTTCAATGGGCAGATTATCAATAGGGAAATTATCACCCCTGTCTGAAGATCTGGTAGGGTCTCTAAGAGTCTGGTGTGTAGCAGAGCTACAAGCCATCCTCTGAGCACATTGTAGGCTGTAGGGTAGGTGATGTATGGTAGCTCAGGGCACAAGGGACCTGTTGCCTTGCAGTGTGTTGCTGTAGAGATCCCCCTTCTCCTCTCAGGCTGCCTCATGACTTGGAGAGTATCCAGTGGGGCTGGGATGGATTATCCCCTCAGAGGAGCTCTGCACCACTTGACTAGAGCAGGAGAAGTGGGGAGCATTACTCCATGGAGGGGTCTCCTCCTAAGGCATGCCATCCTCTAGGTTGCCTTCACTGAGCCTCCCGTTTGTAGGAGCACAGTGGAAAATTGGACCCACTGCAGCTCTTAAGGCATTTTCCCATGTCCCTCCCAAACTTTGGAAATGAAGGTGGGAATTTAGATGAGCTCATCACCTGCTCCCCTCCAAAATACAAACACACAACCCCTTCCCAACCTCTATCCCCCCAGATATCAGACTAATGGATTTTACATGCAACAGGAAAAGACCACATCTCTTGCTGAGTTTACCACCCAACACTGGCAGTGATGTTAAGGTAGCAATCTGCACACACCTTCATGTGCCACTACCAAGTTTATGTCAGTAGAAAAAGCTGAAAGGAGGCTCGTTAACAGCCTTGAATTTTACTGACACCAGAAAAGCTCAGAATTAGACAGTTTCTGATAGCAACCACTCTCCTTTGCAGATTTGGTCTTTACCTTCCTGTACAAACTCAGAAATTTGCTATGCAAAACGTTGTCTAATAAAATGACATTAATAGTGTGTATTAGAGTTTCCCAGAATTACTACTATTGCTGTTAAAGGGGCTGCTTTACAAAAGAAAGAGACACAGCAGGTGGTTCTCCTACAGCAGGAGTAGCAGCAGCAATTATTAGTGGTGAACAAGACACACAATACAATACTGGGCTTTGGAAGGCCTTGTCTGTGGTAAAATCACAGCCGTGACAAGGGACGAAGTTACAACATAGTTATCCCCTGACCCAAATACAATATGGTCCTATTTTGTGGTGTTGATGGGTCCATAACTATGTTCCACAGCAAGGCTTAAAGGTTAAGGTTACCAGCTGCACTCCACAATGAAACCATGTTGTAAGTGGGTCCCATGACACAATTGTGTTTCCAGTACAGAAAAAACCTAAATAGGCTGGATGCTTTTTCTCCATCTTCCTTGTGTGTGCATACACATTTTGCCCTGAGGATATCTCCAGAGAGCCGTGCTTCTCCACTTACTGTAATAGGAAGCGCTTTGATATGATGACAGGGTCATTGTCTGTCAAAATCAGGAGATCAAAAGATTCACAGTTAACTAGTAACAAGTCATCGAAACTCTTTATGAAAAAATCTGAAAGAGCCAGGCTCTTCTTCTCATTAAGCAGTGACATAGCAAACATTTTTTCATTGTCTCTTCCAGGAATTTAATTGCTATTTTGCAGTTTACTCAGGCTCCTTCATCAAATATACCTGATACTTCCATTCTGTGCAAATAGAGAAAGCGTTGCCAGTTTTATCAACAGCAGCTGAAAATCAAGAAAAGAGAAGAGGCATTCTGACCTTTATAATGGCTGTCAATACCTTAATAGATACCTTTCAGCTCTTTGACATTTACATCCCAAGTACTGGCTATAAGACATGAGGCAGGGAGAGAGGGATGGGAGCTACCCTGGTAACAGAAAATCTGTAGGGATCTGAAGACTTTTGGTCTGATCAAGTGATGGAGATACAGGCCAGCTGCAACCTCGCTCCTCTGTATTGACAGAGTTCTTTCACTTGATGGTGTTACCTGCTTTACAAATGGTAGGTTTAAGAAATGCAGGTACAACAGGGAGAAAATGCTAGAAATCAGAAAGTGAAGGAAATTAATCAAAAAGGTTCTGATTCAGACTCTATGCACTTCAGTATCTTCCAGATTTCTTTGACATCTATGTTTTGGCATACAATACCAGTTTTTGTTGTTATACCAGTGACTCCTCACCAAGGTCTACCTGCTCCATCAACTGTTCCTGACAAGAGATCTCAGCTCTGACATCATGCCAGCTGAAGTGAAAATGTGGATGTTACTGGATTTCTCAGAAATCTTAGCTGAAACGATGAAAATTGGCTCTCTTCTAATTTATTAAAATCTGCTTTGGATTTTAAAGAGATTTTTTTTCCCCACTTCCTGGGCACTAATCTGATCATCCCTTTCGAATTTAATTTCTTTAATACTAAATGATGTCACAGGCTTGTGGGGGAATCAGCTTGTCTCCTTAGACAGCGGTGTTTCATAATGTGGTGCTAGAAATTGTTGCTGAAGACCAACGGCAGGGAAGGATCTCAACCCAAAGTTTGCCCCTGCTCCTTTTACGTTAACACCTGAAAATAATGGTGGGCCAAGAAGATTTTTTAATCCAGACAGACAGAAAAGTGGTGCTCTATATTTTCCTGGCTTTGAGAAACAATTAAATCCATCCGTTTCCTTAAAATATCTCAAGGGTTTTGTGATTGCTTCAGATTTCGCATCTATTGAATCTTCCCAGGTCAAATATGAGGTGATCTTCACATTCCTTGAAAGTGAAGCCAGGGGAAGATGGTGAGAAAGGAGAGGAGGCACTCAGGCAAGCAAGCCTTAAGAAAATGAGTTCCTTATTACTGTGATATGGCAATGACAAGGAACCCCAAAGTGGGCAAGATTGAATCATAGAATGGTTTGGGTTGAAAGAGATCTTAAAGACCATCCAGTTCCAACCCCCTGCCATGGGCAGGGACACCTCCCAAAAGACCATGTTGCTCAAAGCCCCATCCAGCCTGGCCTTGAACACCTCCAGGGATGGGGCAGCCACAGTTTCTTTGGGCAACCTGGGCCAGTGTCTCACGACCCTCACAGGAAAGAATTTCTTTCTGAGATCTCATCTAAATCTCCCCTCTTTCAGTTTAAAACCATTACTATGTCTCCTTTATGCCCCATGCTGCTAGCAGCCACACATGGGATGATTACTTTCACCCAGTGTCAGAGTGTGTGGGAGAGGAGGAATCGAAAGCATCCATGTGTGAGGCTCAATTCTCTATGATTTTGCTTGTTCTCAATGCCTAAATGCGTTTTAAAGTTTGGCACAGCAAAAGCTTCTTAAAAACCCTTTTTAGGTTCTGCATCAGCTAGGGGTCTGTCTTTACATCAGGTAAAGCCATTAAATGTTGTGGTGTTAAAAGAGTTAGATGAAGCATGGATAAATATGTGGAAATATGGCAAATTATTAATACACGTTAAAGGCCATGAGCTTTAAGTATGCTTCAAAGTGCTTCACTGAATGGTACCTTTCAGGTATCCATTGCAGGGCAGTACCATGAAAACTATGATACAAAAGATATAATAAAATTCATAGGCAGACAGACTGCTTATAAAAATGGAGGAAGGAGTTGATGAAACCGATGAAAATTGGGAGGCAAATCCCTCAGGTATTTGTCCCGTCTCTCCCATGACACTTTTTACCCCTGAGGCAAGCCCATCCAGTCCATTCACGAATCAGCTGCTGAACTGACACTGGCTTCACCATGGTTTATTAAGAAAAAACAAAATCTAAATTAGTTCATGTTAGTGTGCCAGGCTGAAAACCAGCAAATCAGGAACTGATTTGTGAGTAGATTAGTTTATGCTGATTTGACCATCCATCTGTTTGAAAGATGGGTCAGACAGCTGACGGCAGTAAGAGCTTTAGCATCCTTATTTTAATTCACTGCCACAAGTCTATCAGCCCTCCCAGACATACAAGTGGGTCCCTCTCCCCCTTCTTGCAGGCCCAGCTCTGCCATTTCAGCACTACTCATGTTTTTGAAGACACTTTACAGGAACTATCCTAACCCAGTTTAAAAAAAACAAACAACAACAGAAACCTAACAAAAAAAACTGAAAACAAAACCAAAAAAAATAGAAAAGAGCAAAATTCCCAGGGAAGTTATTTGTTTTAAATGATATATAATTGTGATAAATGATATATAAATTGTGAAAATATTCCTGTGAGCTCTTTCCAATTATATATTCTTTTTTGGTAGTTTTCTTAAAGTTAAAGAAGTTAAGAATAGAATAAATACATTATACATAATTTACAGAAAAAGTTTTAACATTAGCATTATGCCATAAAGAACTGTATATTAATCAAGCAGCTAATTAGTTTAATGCTTTATGCCTTACTAGTGAAGTAGAGTCACTGCCTGTACTACTATACTTTCATTACAAGTAATTTGAAGACTTGAGGCATATCTCCGAAAAACTAAGAAAAGGTAGATATATACATGAATTTAAGCATATGATCTGCCCTAAGAAGGATGAATAGCAGACAGCTCACTGGACTGAATGTGTTGTTGACCCCGTCACTGATTTGCATCCTATGCAAATTCAAAAAAAGCAGCTTCCCACCACAGCTAATTTAAGTTTTGCAATGGTTTACTGGAGTTTCTTCTGAACAAATGGGAAGAAGCAGCAATGGAGAAGGCTCAAGTGTGTGGCTTCCTCATCTCACTAAACTTGCAAGAAATTTTTTACATTAACTTGAGAGTGGTTTGGAGGTCACCTCATGTATTCAAACCCAAAGCAATATCAAATGCAATCAGCTCTCACATTCTGAAAGTGAACTTTTTCAGAATAGTCACAATCTATTAGTGAGTGGGCCAGAACTGGGGTGGGCTCATTTGGGGTTTCTACTTTTGGAATGACTCTGCCGGCAATTAGTAAATCGCTAAGCATAGCCCTCCCTAGCCATTTAGGTAATTTAATATTATTAAATGTTTCTAAAATAAGAAGTGGATTATAAAGTGTATCATTTAACTTAAGAGTAATTTGTTCCGTTATTCAAATTTCCCCAAAGGATTTTATCATGGTGCAGTCTCAAGGCCTATGTACAATGCTACTCTGCCCGTAACACTTGGGTCTTTAGTTCCAGAAGATGCCATCACGATAACTTAGTTTTGATAATTTCTAACTCACACATTTTTTTCCCCCCTTATAGTCATTGCCAGCTACGGCCCAGGTCAACATTTTTTTCATACCTACACATCAAGGTTTGTTCTGTGCGGAGTGGTCCAGATTGTATAGAAGAACATGCTGGAGACAGGTTTGTGTGAACACCGGGTGCACAAATGCAGATAGCTCCTTTTCAGTGCCTCCTTCAATATGAAAGCAATCCTGATGAGAAATGTTTTTTGAAGATGTATTGCCAGAGCACCATAAACAGGAATGTCTTGCTCTGAAGGTCATAACTAATCTTTATTTCAGTTGTCCTTCACATTATGATGTCAAAGTCTTGATTCCACTTTGACCCAATCCTTGCTTTGCTGCTTTTTTAATTCGCTGTGTTCCTTCTACTTTCATGCTCTATATCCTATATCTATAGGATAAGCTCCTTATTAAATTACCATTGCACTTTGCTTGTTGGCTTGGGTCTCCTGAGATGTACAGTGGAAAAATATAACCTCTGGCAGATTAAGCAATAATTATTCATTCATAATCTGCTCCCTAGTTGGAATTATACTCCTAAATTGTAATGAAAAATATGTTTTTAATAGTATGGTTTCCAAATGTAACACTGCCAACTGTGGTCCTGTCAAATGCCATAAACTTGGTTGCATCAGGCAGAGAAATGTCTTAGGGAGCCTCTTTACACCAAAGAAAATCAGTGTGCCAAGAACAAGCAAAAACTCCAGTTGAGTCAGATCTAAGTAGAGTGTAGAGGTTGCCGGAGGGATGAAAGTGCATTCATTTGAAAAGTAATATTAAGATTTTCCACCCTCACAGACATTTAAAGTATCCTGTGGTATTTTGCATATGAGTAAGTTACTCCGTATGAGGTGGCAAAATTCCCCAGGTAAACTGTCTGACCGGTACCTTTTCTTCAGAGTTTCCATTGGAAATCTTTTCTACAGGCCTGGTTCATGTCTAGGTGGTCATAAAAAGTGGGAGTCTAGCCTACTTATTTCAGTGGGACCAAAATCCTAACTATTTGATTGAGTGTTAATTCTCCCTTTGAAATAGCAACCCATTCGCTCCCCATCCTCCTTGGTGATGTTACCTCACACATTACTTGACATGAAAAACTGCACAACAGATACTTTTAAAATAGCAAGCACTGCCTGTAATTTTCTTTTCCTCTAAGAGATACCTGTAAGAGCAAACTCATGCTGTTTTGTGGCCTCCCCTGCTATCCAGAAGGATGGCCTTCCCTGGGGACACAATTGCTCCTAATATTTCTCTCCCCGGTGTGTACACTCAGAACTGCAGCATTGCATGTTTTAGAGCTGCCTACAATACCTCAAACCCTGGGATGTGCCCGAGGAATGAACTGGAGCTGCTAGAGCTTTAACAAATGCCAGCAGGCAATTAAAATATTCTATTCCTGGCAAGAACTGAGTACTTTCCGTTGTGTTTATTTTTTCTGAAAATCAGTCCTTGTTCCACTGAGTTTAACCCAGCAGTGGGTAGACTCACCACAACAAAATTTTGGTCCCCAGGGATGTTTGCTCGTCCAAAGCAGCAACTATTTCTACCTTCCCTTTCTGCCTGGGGTGTCTCCTCCTCTTCCTGCTTTACTTCTGTCCTTTGGTCTCTAAACCTCTGCCGGGTTATGTACCAGAGTCAGTAATAACCACCTGCAGTGGGTGGAAGGGACAAGGAGCAGGGTCCAGCCCTGAGCATCCCAATGGTGAAGAATGGCCATGCTGTAGAGGTAGGATTGGCAGTGCTGGCAGTAGAATTTAATGGGTAATAGATCTGTGTGTTTAATGCGTGTCTTCAGTTCAGTTTTGCAATGCGATAGCCTAACGAATGTCAATCTCAAGGCTATAAAGAGTGCTATTGATCGTGATTTTGATGATTAAAGCTAAGCAGGTTGTTAAGAAATCTGGCTGTTGTGTGCCCGCTGGCATAACCACAGCTATAAGTATGTGTTTATGTCTTGGAAATATTTTCTTGGGTCAAAATAAATGTTATACCTATGAAGTGAAATTTCAGAACCGTGTTGTCCCCCCCCCCGTTACTTAGTCCCTATCATAAACATTTCCAAAGACCAAAACTAATGACTTCTTCATCAGTTAAAAAACGTATTTTAACCATGAATTTCTGTACCATTAAATCTGCTAGAAATTAATGTAATAGCTTTATCAACATTTTAGTTTAACATGCAGATGTTTTAGTAGTTCCATTTTCCAATGGTGTCTTTTTTCTTTTTTCTGCAATATGAAAGCATAAGAGTGGATGTATAAATGAAGGACTTTGACACGTTCACAACCACCAGGTTGCTCCAAATTTGATAAAATCATTGTAATTGAGGCCTCTGAACAAGACTCCAGTTCTTTGCTATTCTCAGACTGGTTTTTTTCATTATAGAGATTATTTTGAAATATTTTACTCTTACTTTCAAATGTGATGATCAAGTTAAATTTATAATTTGCTAGTTTGGTTTAGTAACTTAATGCATGTTTTTTCTTGAAAGTGTTTTTATTTCACAATATTTATTTTTTTTATAAACCAGGAAGTCGACATTTACTCAGGCAATAGGTTTTTAAATGTGGTGTGGTTCCTTGATTTTGCTTATGCTGTACCTATAGATTTTGTGTGTTTCTCTAACCAGCTACTTTTCCAACTGATTAGTTATGACGCATTTCCTATTAATTTTCTATTAATTTTAATAGAGCAGTTATCATTCTGTGGTATCTTGTAGTTCCATATTTCTGCTAGCACAATTACAGGAGCTGTTAATGTAATGGTAAAATCTCTGTATATCCAAAATAACCCCTAAATGGGTTTATTATTATGGACCTTTTTATTAAGGGCAACATCATAGAATTGCCTTTATGTCATTGATTTTTATTTCAGTGCATGCAGCTGTTTTCTCTCAGTGCCGAGAGGCAGAGTGGGTACCCACACTGTGTGCAGGAGATAAAATAACCAATGGGGAAAGCACACCCCTGCTTCTCTTGGTGGTCTATATAGGTAGCAGAGAGCATTTTCTGCCTCCAAAGGAGCACGCTGGCAAGGGGAGGGAAAGAACCACAAGAACATCGAAGGCAAAATGCGGACACGAAGGGCTGGAAGGACTTAAGAGGACAAGAGGGAAGAATGGGTTGAGGTTTGGAAGATACAGGAGGTCCCTTGAAGACTGAAGTTTGACTCAGGTGTGGGAAGAATCCTAAAGGATCCAACACATCCACTGCAGACCTCACCGCAATTTTAATTTCTTTAACTGACTTCCACTTTTGTAGAATTAACTTCTTTCCAATTAGACTTGCCCTTAAAATAAAATGCCCTTGATCTTTGCTAATATTTGTAATGGAATCAAAATCCCCAAGGATAAAGATATTAGGATTCAGAGGCAAGCCTATGCTCATTTTTCTATTTACTTTTCTATTACTTTTCTTTAGAATTAATACTCTCCTCAGCCTGGATTCACCTTTGGAAGTCCACATGGACCAGCTCCAAAACAGTCCTCCTGCCCTCCCACTCTACCCACACATCCCTGTGCTGGGGAGGCAGCAATCTCTTCATCACAGAGACACATTCTGTCTGCAGAGTCAGAATACGCCTCTTCCAGAAGTTTCAGATTGAAATTGAAGTAGTATCTTCCTCTTATAAACTTAGAGCTTAGAGAGGAGAGGAAAGGAAATCTTGTCCACATTTTCACTGTGACTTTTGAAAACTGACTTTGTCCTGTCTTCAAGCCTAAAGAGCTGGTCAGACACTTGGACACAGTGGTGGTGAAGACCATATTGCCCTGGTATTTCAGGCAGGACTGCTAAGTTTTGACTATCCAAAATAATTTTACCTTCCTCCATCAAAGCTCTTTTTCCATCAAAGGCGTCTTCATTTTAGGAGTCATTTTAAGGTATTTTCCAGTTCCTATATGTAAAATGCAATTTATGTTCAAAATTCTGTTGACATATTTCATGAATATTTGCTTCCACGAATCTTTTTACCTCAAAGTTCCCATGTATTACCAATATCACTACTTCTGGTGGCATAGGCTGGGAGTGAAATACCTAATCAATCATTTATTGGTACGGTGAGGAGAGAAGGGATGGGTCTCAGGAGACTGGGATCGTCCAGCTATTCTGTGAGGTGAAATGGTCTGTAAAGCATTTTAGGCTGGGGTCAAAATGAAAGAAAGCACAAAACCTGCTTAAATTGCCTGTCTCTTTCCATGCCAAACTTACCCAGGATTTGCATACCAGACCATCCTGAATGCTCTTCTAATCCAAAGTGTTTGTACATCAGTCCTGAAACGCTGCTCTGATGATGGGAACTCAAAACTTGCACACAAACTTAAGTCAGGTCATGTTTCCATGTTTTGCCATCTCAGAGGATGAGCGATATGGCAACATCCTTTGATTTCCCACGTGCAGGTAATGACTCTCTGCTGTTTGACTCTCAAAGTCAAGGTGACAGGAAAAAAGGTGTTTGCATATTCAAGTTGCTGCGGTACCTGCTGCCACCCAGGAAGATGACCTGAAAGACCATGGCCCTGTACTAAACCTTGGTGGTGGCAACAGCTGGATCAAGCTCAAGGGAAGAGGGGGAAAATGCAAGGAAGTAACTGGCATGAGAACAGCATTCTCCCATTTCTTGTACATTAATCCCCAGTATATCATGGAGATTTTGGAAACAACTGCACACCCTGAGACAGAGAGGTGGTATGTCCTTTGTTTGTGGTGCCTGTTGAAGTGGTTAATGAGCAGGCACGTGGAAATGTCCAGGCCAAAATGTCCAGGGGTTGTCATTCTCCCAAAGTAAAATTGTCCCTTTGAACACTGGTGCTAAGAGCCACTTGCAGCCTGCTCCTTCAGCCCAGTGGTGTGACATGGTCTGGGCTGTGTGTACCACCCCCTCCTTTAACTGATGTTCAGCTGGAAGATGTGCAAGTTCCTCCAGCCCCTGGTAGGACACAAGGCACGGTTTCCAGAACCTGGTCTCCTTTCCCACCCAATCCCACTCTTCCAAGTAAGAAAACAGATACAGGAACTTGACTCCTACCACTGCCTTGTGGATAATGATGTCCACTGTTTAACTACCTGAAAGAAGGATGTAGAGAGGTAGGAGTTAGTCTCTTCTCCCAAGGAACAGGCGATAGGACAAGAGGAAATGGCCTCAAGTTGCACCAGGGGAGGTTCAGATTGGATAATAGGAAAAATTTTTACATGGAAGGGGTTACTAAGCCTTGGAATGGGCTGCCCAGGGAAGTGATTGAGGCACCATCCCTGGAGGTATTTAGAAGACAGGTAGACGTAGTGCTTAGAGACATGGTTTAGTGATGTTTTCTTGTCAGTGTTAGCTTGATGGTTGGACTAGATGATCTTAAAGGTCCCTTCCAACCTAGACAATTCTATGATTCTATGATTCTAATTTTACCCACACCATGGGGGCTGGGCCAAGGCTGCTTCGTGTGTGACACCATGCGTGATGCTGGCAAGATCAAGGCCAGTGTGGGAAGGTCACTTGTTGCTTCTCTGTCATTGCTGAGGTGATGGTCATGAATTCTCTGCCCTCAATATAAGAAGGACATGGACCTGATGGAGAGGGTCCAGAGGAGGGCCACAAGGATGATCAGGGGGATGGAGCACCTCTGCTACGAGGACAGGCTGAGGGAGCTGGGGTTGTTCAGCCTGGAGAAGAGGAGGCTCCGGGGAGACCTAATAGCAGCCTTCCAGTACCTGAAGGGGGCCTACAGGAAGGCTGGGGAGAGCCTGTTTACAAAGGCCTGTAGTGACAGGACGAGGGGTAATGGCTTCAAGCTGGAGGGGAACAGATTTAGATTGGAGATTAGGAGAGGGTTCTTTACTGTGAGGATGGTGGAGCACTGGAACAGGTTGCCCAGGGAGGTGGTTGATGCCCCTTCCCTGGAGATATTCAAGGTGAGCCTCGACGAGGCCCTGGGCAACCTGGTCTGGTTGGGGGTGTCCCTGCTGACTGCGGGGAGGTCGGACTAGATGACCTTTGGAGGTCCCTTCTGGCCTGGGAAATTCTATGATTCTATGATTCTATGATTCTCCCCTGGTAGTGGCCATATTCACCAGGGACCTCCTGTAATGAGTAGCACTTAGTGTGTATTCAGCCTGCTGTCATTCCCTCCTGCCCACCTGCTTTTTTTCTCCCATTTTTCAGGCAGCAGCCCCTGGTGTCTCACAGGAGCTTTCATGAGGAGCTGCACACCCCAGGGAAGGAAAGGTGATGTGCTGTTTGTGTGAGGCAGCTTTTCCATGCCCAGGGCATCCCCGTAGATGAAAGGAGTTTTAGGACCCTAACAGAAGTCAGATGAAGGGAAAGGGTGAAGGAGCGTAATGAATGAAGCTATCATTAAGCATAATGTAAGCAGTTTCTTCATGTTGTCTGAGGTGATCCAGACTGACAAGTAATCTATGCTCTTGTCAAGTACTTTAACAGAAAGGGATGCCATCTGTGTGCAATGCACTGGAGCCACAGATGTGCCGTGTTCAAATAAACTAAAGCATAATAGAAGGCTCTGGACCAGACCGGTGTGTGAAATGAGGGAGTTTGCTTTTTCAATTAGCAGGGTGAGAAGCGCTCCCTTCTCCCTCCTGCTACCCCAATTAAAAATGCTTTATTTCTCTGGACCGTTGCCCTTGAAATGCTCTTGCACTAATTCAAGTGAAAAGTTTCACATTCCATCAATCGGGAATTTTGCCACGGGAAACATGACCAGTCCCTCTGTCTGGATTACGTTCTCTTCTGCTTGGTGCTTTGTCAATTTAAAACAGCTCTCGTTTTCCAATGGCCACGTGAGGGTTGTCCCCCATTCTCCTAAAATCCTCAGAGGCAGGGTTCAGGGGATTCTATTGCCACCTCTGGCAGTTGCCTTCTGAAAGGAGGATGTAGAGGTGGGAGTTAGTCTCTTCTGCCAAGGAACAGGCAATAGGACAAGAGGAAATGGCCTCTGCAGATCTGACCCTTGGCTCCAGGCTCATTTTGTGTATTAAAACAAATGGCAGTGCAGGAAGGGAAAAAATCCACACACCTTAACAAAGCACGCAGTATATGTGAACTTAGGACAGCACTTAAGTACTGCCATGTAACTGAACACTTCTTTTTAAGGCAGCTTTTATCTTATAAAATCAGCAGCAATACATCTCTGGGTTCGATTGACCTCCATGCTTGAGTCTGAGTATCCAAGACGTATGTCACCTCTTCTGGAGCTTTGATCTCATGTTAGAAAGAAAAATATTATAATGATCATGTTGTTCAACTCAGTTGGCAGAGGATCTGATGTTTCAAGAATGCTTTTGAGATGCCTAAGTTGAGAACAGAAGGATGCTGCATTCCTAATTAAGGTGTAGTTTTATCAGCACGATGCTCCAGCTGAAAATAATGCACCTAAAGACGATGAACCTAATAGCTAATGAAATAATTACTTGCACAGAAGATGAACACTGGGTGATTGGCCAAATCTATGCCCAACCGAGACAATTTAATTACATTTCTTCACAATAGCATCACTACTTGCATGACTGTAGGGGTCTGACAGTTCCCAATTTAAATCTTGATTTTTGAGTTGGAAATGTTGGCCCATCCCAAAACACAACAGGCATAGACATGACATATCGTATGAGGTGCCAGCCAAGAGATACTTGTATTTCTTTTAACAAGTGAAAAATACTTTAATCCTTTGAAACATGATTGAACTTCAAAAAAAATGCAGCATTGTCAGTATTCAGTACTGAAGCACTGCACTATATTCTCCCCTCCCAAATTCAAAGTGTCAAGTCATAACATTATTTATATACATAGATATATACACAGACTTATAAACATATACACATATACACATATATATGTACATGTGTGTGTATGTGTATATATATATATACATGCACATAAAAAGAGCTCCTCATTTCTCCGCATCATTTGTAAGCTATTATTAGGTACCTGTTTCTCAAGTGAAGGACTTTTTTTGGTCAGTTGTTCAGTCACTACTCCAAGTAATTTACTTTTTTCTTCTTTCTTTTTCAGTCTTTCTTTTTTTAGGTTGGGGCGGGGAGAGGGCGGGGGGGATGTTGTGGTTGGTTTTTTTTCCTGTTTGTTGTAGGGTTGGGATTTTTTTTCACACAGTCAGAAATTTTTGAACTTTGAAAGATTGTTCCAGACATCACATTCGTAAAGACCTGAGTGCTGAAAATGGAAGTTCAGTGCAATGTAGGCTTAGCGGATTAAGTAGATCAAGGTTTGGTGAAAAAAGAAATAAACACTTTAGTTCAGAGGAATAGGAAATAATTTCATCACCTTTCATAATTATTTCCAAGACTGTTAAAAGAAATTGGTTGAAATCAAAACACTTTATTCTGAGAATACCAGAAAGGGAAGTTTTAACTAGATAAAAAAATAATTTTCCAAGTTCCTTCTAAAGTGGGTGTCCAGCAAAAACCTCCATGGCACAGAAGATGCCTCTGTGACCAGGTCCACTGTGTGTAGCTGTCCGAGGCTGGTATAGTTGTTGCTTCAGGCACAGACCAAAGGCTGGACGGAGATTGTGATTGGGATGGGGCAGCTCTATGTCTGGCCATGGTCTCACCTTGTCCACAGGTCACACACACCCAGTACAAATGCTGCACCTTACCCATAGATACATAGATAAATCTTACAGTTAATGTGGCATTTTGTAAGGGCTGTGTAAATAAAAGACATATTGATTCTGCTGTTTCGGGGGACAGACACCCAGGTGAGAATAAATTGGCCGCCAGCAACGGTCTTGCTGTGGCTGCTGGAGTTCAGTGCCAGGTTCCTCTGATGGTGCTGATGGTGTACCTCAAGGTAAAGGCTACCCCAAGTCAAAAGTCATCCCCTGGGTCTCCTGCACTCATCCTTGGTCTTACACAGCACAATTTCTAAAGTACCAATAACTTAAGGCTCTTGGAGCAACCACAAATTTGGCTAGTATGTCTGCTCAGCAGATTTCTGTTGGTAGCAAACCCAAAAGTGGAACTCACTGGCAACCAGCACTTGTATGAGTTAACATCTGTTTTAACCTCAGTTTTAATGTCTGATGTAATTATTTAAAATGCTGCAATATGAAATGAAATGAGATAGTGCTTCCTTTAATGTTCCATCTAAAAGATAAGGTTCTTTCATTTTTTTGACTTAGAAATGGTGGGAAAATCTTGTTTGAAATGAAGTTTCAGCAAAACTAAGGGAAAATATTAAAGCTTTTAGCGAATGCTTTCTCCAGCCTTCAGACAATCTTTGCTTTCATTGCACAGGAGTGACTAAGAGAACCTGAGGTTTTTTCCCTCAAACAAATTATCATCCTTGTATATGCTCTGAAATGTTCATCGTCTTTTAATTCAACACAAAAAAGGCATATTCATCTTTTAAGCAACGATAGAGACACCATTAAAACATAAATTTCAGCAAGCATCTGGAGCTTTTATTTGTTCTAATCTGAATGACATCGTTTCCCTCATTTCATAACAATGTATTGACTTTGAATGGGGCTTTAGATGCTGTATGTGTTGCAAAAGATAATGAACTAAAGCCCTTGAAGTTACCTCTAAGGATCATGTGAAAATAAACACCATAGTAGTGAAACCTGATTTAGGACTTGACCATTTATTTATCCACCACCAGTTATATTTATGCCATAAATACAAATTACTTATTGAGGTTATGGTTGCAGTTGCCTGGTGTAGGGAAAGAAAACCAAGGAGCACATTTTAATGTTTACAGCAGGAAAAAGTTGTAAATTTTTCATATGCCTCTGACTTAGTTTGGGCATTTTTGATTCCCAGCTTCTTTTACATCTTCATGCTGCAATTCTGGTGTGAGTGATGGTAGCCACAAGTAACATAATGTTAGGCTTTTAGAACTGAAGACCCGCTACACAGCCAGTAAAGAGCCATACAGGGTAAAAAGAAGATAATCACTGAGTCAGCTCAGACCAAATTGGACAGTTCAAATCCTCTGATCTGCTGCAGAGCACCCGTTTAAAGATTTATGGACATCTTCCCATCAGAAGGTACCAAAAGATGAATTTCTGGTAGTGAGACCCTGTTCAGCAGCAGTGAGAAAACCTCGTCCTCGTTATGGGCACAATATGCCGTGAGGACACGAGGTTTGACGTTTCTAAAGAAATGCCCTTTTCATGGGGTGCTCCCTTAAGAAGCATTGCCTGTGGGAGTAAGAATGGATATGCCTCAAATGAGGACAGTGCCCTTACAACGTTATGTCTATCTGCCTGCTTTCTATCTGACCCGAAATGAGGCCTCGGAAGGTGTAGTATTTAATACAGACACCGGGTACAATGTACCTTCTCACAATTAGTCGAAAGTGCTGTTTTGTAATTAAAGGGTGAAGTGGGGCATGATGAACATATGGAAAAGGAGACCCTTAATAAGTGATGGAGCCTTCAAAAGAAATTGCTAATTAGTATGCATTTGATGTGTACTATACCAATTTTAAGACTTTGCCTGGAATAAATTGCTATGTTGGGCGTTGGAAGGAGTGGTGAGATTAGCATTTACAAAGGGGGCAATTTTCTGTCTTCTTGACTCTGTTAAATGGAGGAAATAACTTCCAAGACTGAGGCAGTAGTTAGCCCGTCAGTCATCCTCACAGCTGGAAACAGGGGGATCCCAAGTGCTGGGATGAGTTAATCCTCCAGCTAATAGGTTCATAGTGGCACCATATGGCGCCGGGCCTGCTCCAGGCTGGGGCAGGGACAGCACTGTTTACACAGGCATGCGGCTTTCTCAGGTACCTCCCCGCTGGCAGACCCCTTTGTTCCGGAGGATCAATTTACTTTGCACAGTAAATTGACTGAATTGATCAATCTTGAGCACGTAATTGTCGACTAATCCCGGGGGAATCGTGCCCAGCCCGTATGGGAGAGACCAAAGGTGCTGGCAACGGGCAAGTTCCTCGCTCTGTCCTGGAGGCTGCTTTCTCCTGACATGGTGGACATCGATTAAAGCTGCTGGTGGGTGGATAAGCAGCCAGTATGGACTTTAAGTGACAGAGGTAATGGGAGGACCAGGTTCCTTCAGTGAGGCCTGCTTTAGGTTCCTCAGCTTGGCTGCCGGCGTTAATTGTCCTGGGGAGGACAGCACACGATGGTCGGTACCACCAACCAGTTTGAACGCCCACCAGCTCTTCTTCAAAACGAAGGGCAACGAAGCTGGTGAGGGGGCTGGAAAACAAATCGTATGAGGAGCGGCTGAGGGAGTTGGGACTGTTTAGTATGAGGAAGAGGAGGCTGAGGGGAGACCTCATCACTCTCTACAACTACTTGAAAGGACACTGTGGAGAGGTTGGTGCTGGTCTCTTCTCACAGGTAATTAGTGACAGAACGAGAGGGAACGGCTTCAAGCTCCAACAGGGGAGGATTAGATTGAACATTGGGAAAGAATTTTTCACCGAAAGAGTGATAGGGCATTGGAACAGGCTGCCCAGGGAGGTGGTGGAGTCCCCATCCCTGGCTGTGTTTAAGGGCCGTTTAGATACAGTGCTAAGGGACATGGTGTAGGGGAGGACTTTGTAGAGTAGGGTAGATGGTTGGACTCGATGATCCCAAGGGTCTCTTCCAACCTAGACAATTCTATGATTCTATGAAAATAAATAAATCTTTTCCATAGCAAGTATAACAAATAAGATAAATCAAAATTATACATATTTGAAAACTGTGTTCCAGCATTAAGAACAGTTTCCCAAGGGTGGGATTGTAGCACTGGTCAAATACGAACCCAGATTTGTTAGAGGGTTTCCTTTCCTTCTCTGGTTTCCACAGCAACTTTTTAGTGTAAGTTGCAGGGACATTTCTTAACTTAGAACTTGTTGTTTATTTCAGTCCCTTTGAAATCTGTGGTCTGAGCTTGATGGATAAGCATAAAGTTCTTATAGTGTATATAAAAATATATATAGTATATATAGTAGTACTAGTACATATATAACTAACTAGCATATATAAAAAAACACTTTCTGAAGTATACTTCAAATATGAACTGAAAGAGCTAACTCAGACAACTGGCTTCTGAATTTAATTGTTTGGAGCCATTATGTTCATTTATGGTGTTTTGCTTTTGGATATTTATCTCACTATGCAGAGGCACTCATCGTTCTGACAGCCAAACAACTGTAGAAAGTAAAAATCCCTTCCCCTTCCTTTTCCCACTTTCCCTTCCTTTTCCCTTCTCCTTCCCTGAAACATGTTCTTTCTTTTTAACAAAGAGGTGCTGGAAGTATACTTGGGATCTCAGGAGTTTTTGCCTGAATTTTCCCAAACTTCAAAGAAAGTTTTTCTCGTCTCTTTTCAGCCGTAAAGTGAGAGCTAGAGTTTGGAAAAGTACCGCTCAGGAACCTTCTAGGATGAACTAAAAAGCAGCAGGGGCAAATATACCTGTAAAATCATAGAAGGAACAGTAAAGCAGAGTACCCAACTTCCACAGCATTATATAAAAGTAAGATTTTTTCCAAGATGTAGAGCGGATGAAGGCACAGTGGATGAGCTCCATCCAGCCAGCAAAAGGGCATTTCTTCATCTGCATTTTACTTTCTCAGAAAGTAGAGTTTTGTGTGAAAAATATATGTAAGGAAGTGTAAATAAGAGAATATATTTCTTTTTTCTGCCCCTGCTGCCTTTAAAGAAGAGAACCTCAAAAGAACATTTTTAAGGCTAACTTAATTTTATGCATAAAAGAAGCAGAAAAGATCAGCTGTATACTAGCAATTGTGTTTTTAAATTGCAGAGTAGATTAGGTTATACATAGTATAATATTAACCAGAATAGAAAATTCTGGTTGCAGTGTCTGACTTTATATTTTAATGAATGATGGAATTTTTGGAGGGACGTACTAAAGAGAGGACTTTCTAGATATTATTAGTGGGAATGTATCTGCTTTCAAATTGACAGGTAAAAATATATATTAATTAAGTTTTTTTCCATTATATGATTTCATATTTAAAGGAAATAATGTCGACATACAAACCCCTCAAAATCCCTGAAGTAGCAGCCACTAGCCTTTTGATCCATAACATCAAAATTCCGCATCCCAAAAAATAAAACATTCCAGTAGCATGCTTATAACACGTACAGTATTCTATACATGAAATATGTAATATATAAAAGATAGGGTGGTTTAAACCAAGTTTCATTTCAATGGAAATATTTTGTACCTGAGCTCTGCAAACCTCTCAAAAGCTGTCTTTCTAGTGGGAATACAGACATATCTTCATATGGAAAGCGTGCAAAGTCACCACTGCAACAAAACAAGATGCACTTTATTTTATCCTTTTTTTCAGGAGGTTGTTGTGGGTTGAATATTTATGTTGTTGTCAGTGTGGAAAAACGGTGACTAGCACATCGAAGGGCATCTTCCTCGACTTTGATTGAGTGGGGGGGAGTGTGTGTAAGGTGGAGGGAAAAGCTGCTTCAAGCAATCACTCTCGGCCCATCAGCACTCCCTTGTAATGCTGCTGGTAGGGAAGGCTCCAAATAAATGTCTTTAAAGCAGCTCTCCACACTACCCTGGCTTGCTGAGCTGTGCAATAGGACAAGGTATTTCTAAACTCCAGGAGTTTACTGAATGCACTCCGAACATCAGCATTAGTGCATCAGGGTAGAGGCGGTTGTTGCTGCCTCCAGTTCTAATAAAAAGGTGATACAAATTCTAAATGCTTAAATCCAAGGGACTCCATGTTCTGGGTTGTGGGTGTTGATTATTTTTATTTTCTTTTTCTTTTTTTTTATACTGCCTTCAAATATTCCCGAGCATGGCATAATGGCAGGATATTTGGAGACACCCTCATCACTATATGTTTGTGAGTTCCCACTAGACTTGTCCTCTCTCTGAACAACCCACAGAGAAGATGCCTGAAGTCACAAGTGCCATCTGACTCTGGGGGGACAGACGGGTTCTTCCAGGCTTCATGGCAGCACTAAATCACAGTAACAATTAAAGCTTTATTTTCTTAACAGGTTAGTATGGTTAGTATAGCACAGAATTTATTGTTAAAATGGCTCTGAATTTCTACAAGCAGAACCAATGTAGTACAATTTATAAGTAGTGTAATACGGAGTTTATAATAAAATTGATCTCATGGTGGGTGCTCTGTGCTGTGACGCTTCTACCCCCTGTTCTGAGGCCACCACAGGCTGGCTGGCTGCCCAGGGCCATCAAGGCTGGTGAGGAGGGCAGTAAATGGCCTGGCATAAGGAAACCTTGAGGGAAGGGAGGAAAAAATCTGTTTATTTTGCCTGGTTGGTGCACAGGACCTTCAGGGCCTGATAATGAGGGGAAGGGAATGAATGTGTGACCCACATGGTCACAGAGAATTGCTGCGTCCCTCAAAAAATTGTGTTAGTCATGCTAACCACTTTACCAAGGTTGAGAGCAGGGGTCATGAGTATCTGCAAGAGTTTTCCCTTCCACTCAGGCTTGGAAGACCCAACATACCCTGCTTGGGTCCCATCTTCCCTGGGAGTCCCTGTCAGAGCTAAACTGCACATTGACATCTTCTCCCAAGGAGTATAAAGAATTTATCCAAGCTTTTCATCATTAAAACCAAGCAGAGACATCAGGTGCATGCTGCTCTGGGATCCAGTGACTGAACGTCACACAGCTGGCCCTGTTTGACCTCCATTAGCTCTTCCTCCTCTCCTGGAGGAGCAGGAGACCACAGCAACTTCTCACCATGCAGCATCTCCTCCTCATCTCTATATGTTCTGGCACATGGGACAGGACCTCTTGGGAAAGAGCTCCAGGCACAAGCTCAGAATTAATTGCCCACCTGAATATGAGCAGGTAGCTTACCCAAATCTGAAAGACTAAGCGACCTGATAAGGAGAGATTTTGGCTTCACAAAAAAGTGTTTACATAATTGTCTCATGGCAGAGTGAACTCTTGAATTGCCCTTCCTGAAAGTTTCAATAATACCTTGCTTTATAGAAGTCCTCACGTGAAAATGAGCTTCGAAAAAGTGCCTGACCTTTTGCTTTGCTATCTCGCGATGTCCACGATACTGACACTATGAAGGAACAAAAGGAACAGCAAACTTTGATTGATTTACTCTCTGTCTTTTGAAGGTATCTGAATGCCAGTTTCCTATCATGCCTTGGTATGTTCTTTGGGCATATTATAAAGGGAAAAGGTGAACCTCTTTTGGCTTGCACACATAAAGAATCACAGTTACTAGGACTAGAGGGGATCTCATAGCACTCTTCTGATATCTAAAGACACAATTTCTTCAAAGAACCAAAAAAGCTGAACATTTCTGCTTCCTTATTTGCTGAACATAATTCTACTCGAAGAAAAAGGTTTCTTTGCAAGAACCAGCTTCAGTACTAACCACACTGCTGGAGCTTCAAATTCTTGGCTGCAACGGTAGGAAATGTTTTTCCGTTTTTCCTTTAGGGGCAAGTCATCCATTTCCCATATTTTTGAAGTCGGCTGTGTTTTCTCAGATCCTTTGTAAATCATAGAATCATAGAATTGTCTAGGTTGGAAGGGGCCTTTACGATCATCTAGTCCAACCATCAACCGAACTCTGACAAAAACAAAATAACACATCACTAAACCATGTCTCTAAGCACTATGTCAACTCATCTTTTGAATACCTCCTGTGTTCACATGCTCCTTGCAGACAGTATCTCACTGGCTGCTAATTGCAGACAACTTAAACCAAATTTTTTTCATACTCAGAGAATAATGCAAGCACTGCCCGTGTAACAAGTAGCAGCAGAAAAAGACAGAAATTGTGCAGGAATTAAGAACAATTCTGCTCTTCCATTTATACTCAAAACTGAGAGTGGAATTTGAGGTGCAGTGAAAATGACCAAGAACAACTAGTGAACTGCCCTACCTGCTTACATCCTATCTGTTTTGGGGGTTTATGTCTGAATACTGAGTGCAGGTCTGGACAACTGTAATCATGGTGCTAATTGAGGGTATTCTGCTGCTGTGTGTGATTGTGCATTCCATCCCTCACCCAACCACCAGGCACAAACTGATGATCCCAGGTAGGAAAGTGGCTTCTGCAGCGGGGTCAGGCTCCATTCCCCTTCTGGAGATGTGAAAAATAAAAGATATCTCACTGTCTGGGAGGCTGCGAGGCACTGTCCAGTTTGCATACCACATGGCAACAAGTGACCTGTTAAATGATGACAAATCCTTTAGCTCCTGGCTTTAGACCTCTGACCTCTTGACTCCTTGCCTGTATCCAGGGAGCAGTCTGGGGAGAAGAATGCAATAAACGGCTTGTAATCTAGTGGGTCTCAAAAGAAATTACATCAAAACCAGCTGTTACACCACTGGTCATTAAAGACTGACAACATGTTAACTAAAATAGGGCCTTTATGTTGTGTGGGCTTTTGCAACGACTAAAAGTCCAGGGCTGCTCCCCACTCCCCACTTTATGGAAACAGCAGTAAATGTCATTCCAAGTAAACATTTCCTATCATCCTTTAAACTATGAATAAGATGTGTTTGGCTGCAGTCTCTTCTTCTTCATTTTAATTAACTGTGTGAGGCTGTGTGTCTCAGCTCTGAACTTTATGATGTGTTCCCAACACACTGAGCACAGGAATGACTCAGCACGTAATTTCTGCATTTCCAGTTGCCTCTGACTCATATTTATGCTTTGTTTTGATTATAATTTAGAATTTCCTTCTCTGTGTTTTTCTTTTGGAAATGTTGTGTACAGGTACACAAGATTTATGATGAAATGAACTCCATGTTTCGCCAAGTTCGGTGCTGGCACCTGAAATGGTTTGAAGCACAAGTTAAAACAGACGGTGCCTGACAGTGGATGTCAAATTTTTACCATGGGATGCCTGAAATACAGGCTACATCTTTCTGTTCCTCCATGCATGCATCCAAAATAAAGCAAGCCAGCAAGCCTCTCTGGGGAGAAAATCAAAAAATGGAGGAGCATGGTGGTGTTGGAGGAGCTTGCAGAGGGACACATGCTGCTAAGCACCTCTCAGAGTCCTTCAAACCCAAAGCAGTTGTCTATCATGTATTTGAACAAGGGTACGGATGAAAAGGAGAATGCTTGGGGAGAGTCAAACCTTTCTCTCCACCTGACCCTTCCTCATCTCAATGTTTTTCTTCAAATCTCCACTTGTGGCCATTCTCTCTATACAAACTCTGTGCTATAATCTAAAGGACAAAATTAGTAAAGTTCAGCCAGTGACTTCAGTGAAGCCATAAATTTTCCCCTGCTTTATAAGCAGCAATAATAACATTAAAAGAAAGAGAGCAGCATTTTAAGTCACAGAGAATAATTATTTCCAGAAAGAGACAGTCTAAAATTGTCAGTTAAGTCTCCTGCTGATGCTTGTGAAAAGTGGGAAAAAGCTGAGGAAAGCTGGCAAGATCAGGCAGCTACAGCAAGTTAACATGAAGCCAAATGATATTCCCAAAACACAGAAGGTACTGTATCTTTTCTGTTGGTGGAGAAAAGATGGAGAATAACAACTTGGAGAAATTATCTCTGTTAATAGCTATTAATAGAGTCCTCCTTAATTAAGCCTACCCTATCGGTAGGTGCCTAAGACCTGCCTTTTCCCCTGTCAGCCTGCCTACTTTTCCAAGACTGTTCAGAAGTGCTTGTCCCTAAATAACAGGCACATACCTCTTGGTATTAGTTATAATATAGTTTTAAACAGATAGCTGTTTAATCTGACTGGTTAGTACTATACTGGCATAGATGTTGGATCCTTTACCCAAAGACCACAGGTCTGGTCTTGGGAGGATCTCAGCCCACATCCAAAGGGATGCCCACATCAGTCAGCATCACCAGGATGCTGATGATCAGGATCTCGGCCCACATCCTGATCACCAGGTATGCTGGGTGAAACACCCTTTCCTCCAAACCAGGCCATTAAATTTCTAGAAAGGAACAAGTGGGCAGAGAAGAAGAAACTTGTTGCCTTTATGGTCCTGTTTTGTGGACATTTCTTTGGAAGTGGAATGCTCTGGGACTCTGCTTCTCGTTTTCCTGGTCCTACATCCTTCGCAGCCCAACTCAGTAGCCTGGGGCCAGAGCCCTGTTACATCTCACCTGACAGTCACCTATCCTCTTGTCCCCTTTTTGATCAGCCCCAGGACCTTGTTTTTCCAGCCCTCTGCTAGGGGCTTCCTTTAGGACAGGGAGATGGTGTTGAAACCACCAGTTTCTGTTATTGCTTCTACTGTTTCTCATCCTTAAAAATGCGGAACACCTGATCCTGGGTCACCTGTATTTCCTTGTTTCTATCAGTAGTCTAACAAGGGGCTGATATTTAATTGAAGTTAACCCTGTTCCACACACTGTCTCAGCATGTGGTTTGGAGGGATGGATCACCTGTGAACCTGTGCATTAAAATTTAGGCAAAGTGATGTGCCTGGTGCACAGTGGATCTCATGACAAACCGAAAAATCTGGACAAGAGAGCAGAATTGCATTTCACTACTTCAAAAACGCATGTTCTTTGGAGTAGTTTTATAGATCTGATTAGAAACAACATGCTTAATATACCCAAAATGTATTTCTTTACATTTCAAACTCCATCAGATGTAGGACTAAACGGAGCTGGCTTCAAGAAATACTCTTATTTTTATTCTACTCTATATTTAACATGATGCCTCACCTGGTGCACACATATATAGATTAAAATTCTCTGCTTTTGACTGTTTGATTTAATGATCCACAAGAAGAAATTGAAAGCTCATTCTTCCCATGACGAGGCAGAATGCACGCTGAAAACTCACTTGGGAAAATAATCTGATACAAGGTTTCTTTGATTTTTAAATGATTTTCTGTTTGCATTGATCTTGGCCTTTAATAAATTTTACTTTGTAAGAAACTGGAAGAGAATATTTTTAGCTTCTGTAAGTATAAAGGGAAGAGATTTACCTGTACCAGCTAGAAGGAACATGTGGCTGCTGCTGGTTTGGAAAGTGACACCTTATGCAGTGCATCAGTAAGAAGTTGACATAACATACATGGGTTATAGGTAGAGAGAAAAAAGCGAGAAATGACAGCTTCTGTTCATTTCAGAGAAACACTGAGAGCAAAGTGAAGGTTGTCCTGAGCATTCCCTTTCTCCTGTTTCACATTTGCCTGGTTCTCCCCAGTTTCTTTCCTTTTCATACAGACAAAAAGACCGAGGAATATGCTTCCAGGACCACATGTGCTAGCAGATGAGGTAGTAGAGCCATTTCATTTATTTGTTTGTTTTCAATGATTATAAAAATGTACCCATCCCTGCAACATGATGGATTGCAAAGGCAATTCCCCAGTATTGCCCAAGAAGACCAAGCACAGCTCTTTTGTTTTTGATTTTTTGTTTCAGGTTGGTTGTTAAGTACAGGGAGATTAGGGAGTAATCTCCACTGTCATATATCTTAGTTTGTTTTCTTTATACCTTTCTCAGCCAGACTTCAGGGTCCAGCTACCTTGTGCATCACTGTGAACTATCCACACATAAGGTAGAGAGCAGGTGAGACCTGTTGCCTTCCTCCAAAGCCCTGTGATGGCCTCTGACACGTTGGGCTTGCAACTGAAGCTGGAATTTTTACACATTTTCATTGTGTAAAAATGGGAAAAGCTCACATCCCACATCACACTTCTGACCCTCCTGGCTCCACTTGCACCAACTTGCCTGTCCCTGGGTACCACAGCAGTGGGAACCTGATGACAATCAGAGTTATGGACAAGGACTATTGGTCTACTGCAGCTGAAGGGGCCCATTAATACTGTGCTACTGCTGAAATAATCATTTCTCCAAGTTTTTTTTGGCCGCAAACCTGTTCACTTTCATAGAATCATAGAATTGTCTAGGTTGGAAGGGACTTTTAAGATCATTTAGTCCAACTCTGATAAAAAAAGAAATAAAAAAATCACTAAATTATGTCCCTAAACACTATGTCAACCCATCTTTTAACTACCTCCAGAGCTGATAATTCCACCACTTCCCTGGGCAGCCCATTCCAAGGCTTAATAACCCTTTCAGTGTAAAAAAATTTTCCTAATATCTAATCTGAACCTCCCCTGGCCCAACTTGAGGCTGTTTCCTCTTGTCCCATCTCCTGTGACTTGGGAGAAGAGACCGACCCCCCCTGGCTACACCCTCCTTTCAGGTAGTTGTAGAGAGCAATAAGGTCTCCCCTCAGCCTCCTTTTCTCCAGGCTGAACACCCCCAGCTCCCTCAGCCTCTCCTCACAAGACTTGTGCTCCAGACCCCTCACCAGCTCCGTTGCTCTTCTCTGGACCCGCTCCAGCCCCTCAGTGTCTTTTTTGTGGTAAGGGGCCCAAAAGAATATGCTGGAAGATACAAAAGGCAAAATTTTCCTGGTAGATAAATGCTCACCCAAAACCCCTTTATGAGTCAGAGGCCCTTGTTTTTGCAAGGCAACACTGACAACTCTTTTTTCCTTTGCTTGGCTATTTTATATTTTCCTTTGCACCTCTGTGATTTCCCTAAATAGTTCCTGATGCTCTAAACAAAATGCTCCCAGCATTACTTCTCCTGGGTAATTTAACTTTCAGAGAGGGATAAACAAGTCACCAGCCTAGATGTCTGGTATGTTCAGCTAAACATTAGCACATACAATTGATGAGAAAATACTGAAATAATGTACAGCAGAAAATATAACTCTCAGGAAAATGCTTGTACTCCCTCACACATTTTGTGCAAGTTTTCTGCACTCTGAACTGGGTCAATATTTGTATAACTTGAAAATGCAGTCTGCACAAGAAAAACACTGTTTTATAAATGCAGAATAGGCAGAATCAAAGTTTATATTCTTCTCTGTAGCTATCTTTCTATATTTAATACAATGCACTTGCAAAATTATTTTCTGTTTGTAAATCAGTACAGCTAAGAGACAGCCAAGCTCTTCTGGAAATGTACTGACACAACTGCTCATTTATATTAAGGCTTCCTTAAAACATCCCTCATGTTTGTAAGGCCTGTTAAAGGGACTTTAAAATGTGTGGAAACGTCATTTAGTCCCGGATTAAGGACCTCTGCCCTCCATAAAGTGCAAAGTAGCATTAGCAAAAATGCGTGTGAAGTTCACTGTCTTTAACAGAAGGCATATGAATGAGACTGCAAAATTATATCCTTTGTAGTTCTGCAGTGAGCTGAATTTTTCATTTTAGATTATTATCTTAGCAATAGGAATAATCTTTGCATTTTTGTCAGTATCCCAGCTGTAAAGCGTCAGCCCTGGGCAGGTTTTTCTCCCATTATCTGTGAAAGCCGAGCTTGACCCTCTGTTGCTCTCTAAAGAATCATTTTATAGAACGAAATGTATGTTTTAGAGACCACTGATGTAGAAACTGACAACCTTCAGGGTGTGGGCATCTTTGGCTGAGTCACTTGTAAACTGCTGCAACTAAATGGCAGTTTACCAGCATGCAAAGCCATTAGAGATGCACAGCTGAGTGACTGTGAGCGCGTTGGAATGACATATTTGATCTCATTTGCTGTTTATTTTATATGCTTAAGTTTATCAATCAAAGCCCACCAGCTGAGGACAAGACACAGAGAGAGCTGTTTGAAATCCGACGGCAGTCCTCCAATCAGTGCAGAATATAGTAAGGTATTGATACTAATTAAAATAATACAGGTTACAAAGCTGTACCTCAGATAAATACAACTGTGTGGCTCCCTCCCGCCTCAGAAAGTAAGGGAAGACAGCTATACCATCATGAACCTATGTACACAAGTGTCTCTGTATAATTTCTACATCTCCGCCACAAACACAGATGTCAGTCATTTAAATACTGTTTATCACCTGCAGGTAATAGATATATCACATCTAAGCAAAAAAAAAAAAAAAAAAATAGTGCTTGCAGCTATGCCTTTAAATATCAGCTATACTTAATTCATACACACACATGCATCTATAGAGCCATAGATATTTTACAAATGTTTACATTTTACAGATCAATCATATCTATTTATAATGCTGTATTTGTGTGTTTTGCACAGGGAAAACAATACAAATATATGCAAATGCATGCTTGATATACAAGACTGGAGTTTATATACACATATATGCAAACTGTATGATCTGTCATTTTCAAACAGTGGATCTAATTCTTTCCTCCCACATATTAGCCTTGAACTGCTATAATTTCGTTGAAGAGAAATGTATTACTGTAGATTTACTCCAGCACAGAAAGCTTCAGGCTCCAGTTCTGCAAATTTAGTACCTAATAGGCTTCATTCTTGAGATAACGGGTTTGGAAAAAACAAGTCACGTCTGTTGTCTTTCTTCCTTTATTTGATATTTGATATTGCCTCACAATGCCCTGTGGAACATACTCAGAAAATAATCTCTGTAACTTGGTAGCTAAGTGATGGAATATCTGTGATCTTGTTAGAAGTCACAGCTGGACCAAGATTTCTTCCTTTTTTTTTTGGCTTAAGCTCAAATCTCACTAAAGGGCTCTTGTGGAATTATAATAGGAGGTGGACTAGGTCTGAAGAGCAATTTCTATGTAATTTTAAAGGAAAGCAGGAAATCTACTAGCCTAATAAAAACTGGGTTTTTTTATATTCTGTGTGATTTTGGTTCACATTTGTCCTAAATCTTTCCAGTTTTCATACACTCTCTTTTCAAGTTTCTTCTAGGGCCTGTAGTTAATAAACAACAGAGTAAGGAAACTACTTTTTTCTTGCTGAATTTAGTCTAATCTTCATATGAATTTTCCAGAGAAAATTTAAATTATTTGAAATCCTTGTTTCATGTAACCTTCATTTTAGTCAGAATGAAAATAACTTTCATTTAATTACCATTAACAGCTTTATTCAACAGTAGAAGGGTTAGAAGTGGCAAGAAAATCTGTTGTTTAGTTTTATAGATGCAAAAATAAAGAAAATTTCTTTACAAATATATGAAAAATGTGAGTACAATTCTTTAGCATTTTCCTTCTGTTTTGACAGGTCATTAAAACTCTCACAACATTTAATGTATGGTAATACTGCCCATTAATTAATTAATAGCTTTTTTTCTGCTCACTGTTCTGATGATTTTGCAAGAGTTGGTAACACCACAGTTATAACTGCAATTGTTCATGTTTTGTCTGCACGTTCACTTGCCCTGATTAAATGTTGCCTAATGAAAAAACGAGTGCTGAATACTGAGAAGAAAATGAGTATATTTTAAATTTTGTCTCCAAAAACACTTCTGGTTTACATTTCATTATTTCACCAGTCTGTTGGCAAACCATGGTTAAATACTGTTTTGTGTGAGTCAGTGGAGAACTTGGCTGTTTTTACATTTTTAAGTCTCAAGAAAGCTACATACTTAGAAAGACTAGATAATTATAAGGTTGTAATGGTGATACCATCAATATTATCACATTAATTTCCCCTCCAGGTCAGGATCTAACTCATGGCTTATGTTTTATACATAAAAAAATATATACTCTGGATCAGGGATGACATTTTTTTTCACTTGAAGGAATAAAATATTTCCATATTTCATCACCCACACTAATGTAAATAGTATTAACATTTTATTGCTAACGTTTTTGGTGAGTTATTTGTGGAAAGGATGCTCCCTCTTTATTTCTTAACAGCATTTCTTCAGGAGTTGGAAAGGATGTGTGGGCAAATTGGAGATAAAAAATTGAAGCGAAATTTTAACAACATTCAGTAGACAGGTATTGATTTTAATGAATTCAGTCTAAAATATGCAATTACCACATGATCTTCATAAATAATGAGTCAAAACAGTCATCAGATGAGGTCAATAGAGAAACTCAATAATTTCAGTGTACTGAGGCAGAACTGTGTGTATTTTTGCTTCTTGACTATAGAACATTCATTGAATTTTTTACCTGCAAGTCAGCAAATTACATAAATTGTAGAAATGGTACAGCAATGATCCACAAATCCAGGACATGGCCAAAGCTGGAAAGGTCAAGTATCTAAACTTTATCATTCCTTCTTCAAACAAGGTATATGCTGGAGGGAGCTACCCAACGAAATTGACAAAATGCTTAGAAGAGTGAGAAACTTTCATAATGTATTATGTTAATGTAAATAGCACCAATATCTGCAAACTCCATGCACAGATCAGCATATTGTGGACTCAGAAATGTTCTTCTGACCATAGTTGCTGACCAGTAGCAGTGGACCTCCTTTTCTGAATGGAGAAAGTATGTGTAGGACAAAATAAAAGACATATATGAAAACTTTGTCTGCCATTTAGGCCAAGGGTTGGAGCCTCTGTATCTTCTGGTTTAGATTCCTTGCACACCTGGCCTTGCTGCCAGAACATGGGGAACCGAGAAGTCCTGGACTTGAGAGAAACACTACTGATAACCTGTACTTTCTCGTGCTAAAAGATTAAACAACTTTGTACTGTCTACTAGTCAGCAAATCTAGCTACTCATGCTAAGCAGAACTAAGCAAGAAGCACAAATCACACCAAATTATAACCCTAAGTAATTTATTCTACTTAAAACTTACTTCTTGATGCTAAACAATTAATACCCCTCAACGCTGAGGAGATATTTCATGTGACTATGAGCAAGTCCCTAGATTTTGCCTGCCTAGTTAAGTCTGTGTGGTATCCCTAGTGCAGAATATTTTGATTGGTTGAAAGTAAACCTCCTGATGGATAATATTTTTGAATAAAATCATCATATTGTGTTTTTGAATGAAACGATTACCAGCAAATTTTAATCACAAATAGATAGTTGCCCTGTAATGACTATTAACTTACTGCTCTGGAAAAGAGATGCTGCTCAATTTTTTTTCATGTAGAGAACATCTGAAAAAGCAATGTTTCATTTGTTAGGCTGTGCAAGAGGGACAACAGCACTTGCCTACATCGTGACAGTATTCTAAAAGCAAACACACTTGCAGACTTGAAGGTTTTGAAGTGGCAGGTGCATTAGCATCTAAAATTAAGAGGGATAAGGAGATGAATAGGGTATTAACTTCCATTTCTTCATCCAGACTACCATTGCCATCGTGTAATAGTTCTGCTGTGTAATATTTTTTCAGTTAGGAATTTGGAGCCTCACCCAGTCACTGGAAGAAAGGCAGAGTTTTGGGCTTTTGTGATAGCTGTGAAACAGTAAAGGGGTCAAAAGTTCCTGTGTACTGTACTGGGGTTTTGGATTGATACTGTCATAGCATATTGTCACTTACAGAGTATGAATTTCTAATATACAGGACACAAAACTGCTAAAAATGTGGAAGCACAAACATAAAATGTTACATTTATTTCAAGGAAGTGTTTTAACAAAATACCCATGACTTCTTATTCCATAACTCAGAAAATAAACTAACCAGTTAGACATATTCTGAAAAAAAAAAAAAAATTCACAAAGAAAAGCACAAGAATATCATGTCAGAGACACTCCTGCCAAAACAGAGCTTTCTTCAGACAGCTAATGATTCTGTGCCAGTCGACAACTTTCATGTAAGGTAATATATGAATTATCATACTAGTTAAGCTCATTTTTAGCGTACTATTGAGGATCTGGAAAGTTCTTACAACCTCTAGGTGTTCTAATTTTTTGGCAAAAATTAAACCGCCACTTGATTTGCAATGAGATTTGCCATCAAAGATCTGAGACTTGCCATTCCCATTGGGAAACTGTAGGTGCTGCTGAAGCTGCATAGTTGCATAAGAGAAGCAGGTGACCTAATCACACCCTAGAAGTATTGGTTAATACTTTTAACACCCTCTCAAGCAATCTGTTTTCCTGCTTCTGTGTGATGCTTGAGAAGACATTTGATTTGATGCATTCCTCATCACTTGGTGTTTTTGTTTTGGGTGTGGGGTGGTTTTTGGCACTCTCAAAGTAATTTTCCCACAACACCAGCCCATATGGATTTTAGCTTGTTAGTGAAGCTCTGCAACGTAAGGAGCCGTTTGCAGGAGTTATGGATTTCATTTTCATTTAAAGGAAAAAAAAAAAAAAATCAAGGTCTGTTAAAAGCTGATTGCATTCAGGGAACTTTAGTGTCTTTTTTATGCTTAAAAAGAAAATTGTTTAACAATACGTTCCAGACAATACCAGGAGTTTAGTCTTCCAGTTTATCATGCTTGTTATCCCAGGGACCAATTCTCCAAACACAATCTGTTTCCAGTCTTTTTGTCATCAGAGTGGAAAGATCAATGGCCTTTGACATGGCATGAGCTGCCAAGTGAATCAAGGGGGACTTGGCCACCGGGACCAAGAACAAAGATCGGAGCTGGGCTGAAAAAGAGCTTGGGAGCCTTCTGAGCACAAGGAGTTCCCCAGAGATCCCAGGGAGCCCTTTTGTTTTTTGCTTGGCGCTTGGTTTTCCTGGGTGCAGACACCTTTCAGACCTTTGTGCTGAAAGGTTCACCCTCGAGGTGCTCCTCGTTGAGATATCACCGTGCCACTCACTCTAAGCATCTTCAGAATGGCCTAAAAATAGGCCTGTCAGTCACAACAGTAAGAAAATAGAAAAATTCCAACAGAGTGACATAGCTGAATAGAAAGATTTATGTTTCCTAACATGGGAGAAAACACAGAATGAAGTCTGATAAAAATACGGAGTTTTCTAGACAGATCAAATGAAAGAATGACTATAATTTTCTCTGTACTGATGTTGCTTGTGTCATCAAAACAACCTCAAACCACTCCTTTCCAAAGCATAATTTCCTATGGTTATTTATGTGTAACTTAGACAAGAATTATGTTGCATATTCAGCAAAAAATTGATGTGGTTTTACTTGTCTTTCTCCTTTTTGCATGCAAAGCCAAATAAAAACAATGCTAAAGTTTATTATAACAGTAAAAAGGGAAACATTTTTAAAAAGGCAATTTAATGAGAAGTATATACATGGAACTTTTCAAAGTATGTCTGCCTTAGAAAAGTTTGCTAACAACAGTCCCCTTTTCAGTATTTAGGTTCTCCAGGCAAAGTTTTAGGATTTCCAGTAAAACTGTTGGGTGGCTGAGTTACTGTACAACCTCCTACTCTCTGTGCAGCCTCGGCCAAGCCAACGTGCATGACTCTGAATGGTAAAACCCAGTGGGGTCCCCATTTCTCCAGAAGATCCCTCTGCTGCTCTGGTACCAGAGCAACTAATGCATGACTGTTACTCCTGGTTCATGCTTATTGTCCTTAAATGAGCTTTCATCTGTTGTATCCTCCAAAACGACCACTGCTTTGCAAGAAATGGAAGAGTAAATAAAGTCATCCTTGTCCAAAGAGACCTAAGCTTCTCTGTAACTCATCAGGGATGAGTACTAATGGCTGAGGGGTGATCCTAAAACCTTTCAACTTCAGCTTTGGGTGGTCTTAGCTGTTCTGATAATTATTTCTTTGCCTTCACCAGACAGCAGATGTATTAAAGATCTGCCTAATGGTGTAGACCACTTACTGTTTTGAACTTGAATGCTTTCTGACTGCCAAAAGCTTCCAGTGTGATGGAAGAAGTAGTGCAGCAGAAAGAATAAAATTCACTTTATTTTCTTTTCTTAACTCCTTTTCTTCCACACTCCCTGAATGAGCTTTGTGTATTTATATAAATTAAGTTCATGGGAAACACCACCTTGGCTGCTTGTGGGACAAATCATTGCTCTGGTCTTCCTGGCTGTTGGAGGCCAGAAAATTCCACCTTAGGGAGATCATGCCCATGCTCCTTACATTGTTTGCCTTTTCCCACCCCTTCATTAAAAAAAGACAAATAATTTAACAGTGGTACTAGCAGTAGTAACCTCATTTTCTATATGGGTCATTGCACTGTGGCACACACAACAGAATAACATATAAAATCTTACATCTTGGTACTTCACCCCATTTAAAATTATGTGTATTTAAACATGTGCTTCTGTATGAGAAAAATTTGGCCAAACACAACCCATTAGCTCTTATCTGAATATGTTAATTGATTCAAAACTTGACAAAGGGACTTTATTGGTTCTGCAGCTGGTCCAGCTCCAGTTCAAAACACGCTTAATTTCATTCGGCCTGAGACCAGGTTGTCTTTTTAGTTGGAGTTTTTGTATTTTATGCCTCTCTCTCTTTTTTTCCCTCCCATATTAATGAAGTTGTTATCATGAGATGGATGTCTTCTGATACTATGAAACTTAAAAGAGAAAAACTAATCCAGGACAGATCACTCATCTTCATCAAATGAGCTTCCTGCTGACTGCGTAACACTGTCAGATAAAGTTGAGCAGGGGGAACCCAGTGAAATACCCTCCAGAGCCTGTCAAAATGACTTTTTTTCTTTGGAAACTGGATTAAGAAATAGTTGATTGCACTACCCTTTTCTTCTTTTTTACATCTCAGTTTAAAATATGTAAATATCTCTCTTTGTGGGGTACCTGGGAAGTACATCACTGGCAACATGCACTGCAAGGAGTGATTTGGCTAAGGGACATCCGTAAGAACTAGAAAACAATTTTATTATCAAAGAGTGGCAACAGAAATGGACAAAGGCATATATTTGATACAATACAAAGTTCAAAGTGTGGCTTAGTGATTTTTTGACATTTAAATGTTTTTTTTAACATTCTTGATCTATTTAAGGTAAAATCGTGGGTTTAGAAAATGATAAGTAAAGGATAATTTGAAGAACTTTCAATGTTAAGAAGCAAGCACTTCTATAAAGTATTTTTGTTAGGCTTTGTGAAGCTGGTGTTTTGGTAGATTGAATTAATGTACCAAATAAACATCATGGTACACTGGTTTTCTGACAGCACTTCTTAGGGAAAGGATAGCAAGCAGAGTAGGATTTGGGGATTCTGCCTTCAGCTGCCCAAAAAATCTCAAATATTGATGGAAAAATAATCCATAGCCCCTTCTAAGTTTTTCTAAAATCTCATGTTACTTGGAAGTTACAAAGCCAGAGGATGAAAAGACAGGAAAAAAACCAATATATGATAGCTCTAGCAGTCTTTACTTTTAAAAATGTATTTCTGCTTAGTGATACTGTGTACAGTGCTTTACTCTGTATTCATCAATGGTTGCATTCCTCTCATTATAGAATAATCGACATAGTTGTAAAAGAAAGAGTAAAAAAGGGGGAAAGGTGTTAGTGGTAATGTCTTTCTATGCCTAGAACAGAGGCAAAAACAAGTGACAGTGATAAAAATTCCAGGCCTGGATAACTAAAATCATAGGATCCTAGCTGAACTATGCAAGGATCTCTCTGAATTGTAAATCACTGTTTTTAATGAACACTAATAAACTGGCAGTGGATTTCCAAGGGAGGTCTACAACACAGGGTGCAAAACTTGACTTGGATTGTAGTAGAAAGTTATAGATCAGTTAGAATAACTTTAAGTGAGGGGTCTGGAGCACAAGTCTTACGAGGAGAGGCTGAGGGAACTGGGGTTGTTCAGTCTGGGGAAGAGGAGACTGAGGGGAGACCTTATCGCTCTGTACAAGTACCTGAAAGGAGGCTGTAGAGAGACGGGGGTCGGTCTCTTCTCCCAAGTTACAGATGATAGGACAAGGGGTAATGGCTTCAAGTTGCGCCAGGGGAAGTTCAGGTTGGATATTAGGAAACATTTCTTTACTGAAAGGGTTATCCAGCATTGGAATGGGCTGCCCAGGGAGGTGGTGGAGTCACCATCCCTGGAGGTATTTAAGAAACGTGTAGACATGGTTCTTCAGGGCATGCTCTAGTGCCCAAGATTACTGGTTTGTGGTGGGGTGCTGTGTGGGTGGGTGATGGTTTTTTGGTTGGAGGTTGTTGTTGTGTGTTTAGGTGGTGGGAGCTGGTGTTGTTTGGTTGGTTGGTGGTGGGGTTTTTTTGGGTTTTTTTTTGTTGTTGTTTTTTTGTTGTTTTTTTTTTGTGGTTGGACTCGATGATCTCTGAGGTCCCTTCCAACCACTACAATTCTGTGATTCTGTGATTCTGTGAAGTAAAGTTACAGAAATGTTGCATTAAAGAAAACAGCTAAATATGAGAAGCAGCTAGAAAATTAAAGCTGAGAATTAGAATCAATAAATGCAATCATAATTGTGGTGGAAATTACAAAATTATATGGATTTTATATTACATAACATAACTATAATTAAAGGTAGAGGTTACATAATTCTTGATTTATTTTTGCATGATTGTGTATCTGGTCAATAAAATAGTTTTGATGTAGAATATGCTATATGCATAAATTTTTCTAATACTTTGTGTTGCATGGTGTTTGGGTTTTTTTTTTTAAACAGGCAGAAACTGAAACAGAGGGAGGTCACCCTGTTTAGATTAAGATCTGACTCATCTTCTGGATTTTGAGATCAATCAGTAAGGAGACATCAAAGATGGACCTTCCTAATGAGATCCCCCATGGACTAGTTCTTGTTCCAAAACTACTCGGTATTTTTATTAACACCAGACTCTGCAGATTGCCAGTGCTACGCAGGCTCACGGAGCAGCACGCAGTTATGGCAATGAATTATAGAAAAACTATGGCTTGAATAATAATGTTACAAGGCCACAATTAAGAGAATGTGTTCCAATAAAATCAACTGCAACCAAGAAGAATTCCTGCAAACCCCCTCTGAGGACAGGGGGGGACACACTTTAAGGTTTTCAAAGGCGGCACACTCTGTGTGAATTTTTGGGGGTAAATACAGTGGCAGAGGAACTAACATGATGCCTGATGTACAATAAAAGTTAAAGGTTAGATTGTGCATTTAGTTAAAACACCAAGTGTTCTGTGCGTGAGGTGGTGAGCCTGCCATCGCCATGCCCTGCCCCATCCTTGCTTGATCTGAGGGGGGAGAAAAGCTGACAAGAGCTCAGCAGAGAGTCACAAATGGTGAGGGAGGAGGAGGTGGCTGGGGACAGGCCTGAGATGCCTTTTGGCAGCCAGATGGGAGCTGGCTGTGCTCACACTTTGAGTGGATCAACCCAGCCAGCCCGCACCCAGGAAGGCATCTCACCACGGGTTCTGATGCAGATTTTGGCAGGCAGAGAGGCACCCAGGGTCCCCTGAGAAGTCTCTTTGGCAGGACAGCCTCCCGTCCTGTGCCATCCCCACACCGTGAGCTGGGCAGCTGCTCCAGCTCCCTGCTGCCTTCTAACAGATAAGCCCAGCTCAGGGCTGGCACGCTTTGCCCATGGGCTCAGGGTTATGCCAGGACAAGAAAGAGCCATATTCCAGCTCAGTCTAGCAGAACTCACCGAGACATTTAACCTTCTGCAGAGCAAAGTGATGGTTGTTGCACTGGAGCAGCCTAGCATCACTTGGGGAAGCCACTGCAGTGTCTAATCTTGCTATTGTTATCACAAGGCTTATCCAATTTGATATTAACTGTTGCATTTTTTTGCACACCACAAAGAAGACATTGAGGTGCTGGAGCAGGTCCAGAGAAGGGAAACGAAGGTGGTGAGGGGTCTGGAGCACAAGTCTTGTGAAGAGAGGCTGAGGGAGCTGGGGTTATTCAGTCTGAAGAAGTGGAGGCTGAGGGGAGACCTGCTTGTGCTCTATAACTACCTGAAGGGTGGGTGTAGAGAGGTGGGGGTCAGTCTCGTCTCCCAAGTCACAGGAGATAGGACAAGGGGAAATGGCCTCAAGTTGCACCAGGGGAGGTTTAGATTGGATATTAGGAAACATTTCTTCACGGAAAGGGTTATCCAGCGTTGGAATGGGCTGCCCAGGGAAGTGGTTGAGGCACCATCCCTGGAGGTGTTCAAAAGATGGATTGACATGGACCTCAAGAATATGATCTAGTGGGGTTTTTTGTTTTGGTTTGGTTTGGTTTTAATTGCTTTTTTTTTTTTTTTTTTTTTTTTTTTTTTTTTCCCTCCACCTTATTAGATAAATGCTAAACAGGAAAAGTCTAGAAAAGATTGAATGTGGGAAATAGAATTGCTTCAGCTTTGGGGGCAAGAATTTCTTGTTTTTTTTTTTTTTTTTTTTTTTTTTTTTTTTTTTTGTCAGAGTTAGATTGACGGTTGAACTAGATGATCTTAAAGGTCCCTTCCAACCTAGACGATTCTATGATTCTATGATTTAAGGAGTCTTACCTGCCAACTGAAAATAAATAATTTAGTGTTTAGTTGTTAGAGATGGGCAGGAAAGTCAGCACCTGGGATCTCCATCCTCAAACAGCCTGAAACCCCACAACAGAGGGCAATACTCAAGATGCAGAGACATTTATAATCAACTCAGGACAGACCTAAGCTGGACCAGCCTTGCATGGGGGTTGGAGCTAACGTCCAGAGGTCCCCTCCAGCCTTTGTGGCTGTGTGAGTCTGGATCAACCAGTCCTAGCCACTTCCCAGCCTCTACCATGTTAAGATCAGATACTCAGTTTGTGCTGGTTATTCAAACTTGCCTTTGCATCAAGGGAGAACAATTCCTAAGTGCCATTTAAACACTTAACTGGAGATGAGATGTCTGGAGAAGTCTCCTCCACACCAGTGAGGACACCTCACTTGAGTGACATGTTTAACTTATGCAAGGTCAGCTATGGGGATCTGAGTCCTAGTCAAAGCCTAAATAGCATGCATTTAATGTCAAGACTTTCAGAGTCCAACTGCCCAATTAACAACCGTGACGTGGAGCTGACTATGCCATCATGTAATATTTGGGCTTGCTTTATTTGTGTAACTTGTTTTGTACGATCAGTATCATGATTATGAAAATTAACTGCAAAATGAAAAATCCACTTGTGGATTATTTGTTCCCACAAATAGTATTCTTGCTTTCCTATTTCCAAAGATGCCTGAGTGACTGCAAATTAGGGAAGAACACCTGTAAACGTAGCTTAAGTTCCTTAAGCCTGGGGTTGGATGTGACATTAGCTAGGGGCTCAGTACAATTATTGCATTTGTTTTAAAGGAAGCCTCTAGATAGCACTGACTTAGTACTGCTAATGATGTCTGGCAGAAAGGGTACATACTAATATGGAAAATGACAGTGTGGAATACATTTATCTCCACAGTTCACTCATGATGCTTCAGGGCATCATAACTGCTCCAGGCTTTACCACCTGTGAGTGAGGGACCCCATATCCTCCAGGAAGCAGTTAGCAAATGCTGGATCACAAGGCTCTCCCTCCTCTTCATTGCACACACACCCTGAACATTGAATTAAGGCTAAATCACTGAAAAATGAAATATTTTGCAATACGTGAGACACAAAGCTAAACGTGCATAAGTGCAGCATGTAGACACCTACAGACGAGGCAAAATGCCAGAAACCTCCCCAATTCACACAGAAAACATCCCAGGGAAGACCTGTTTTATACTTACGAAGTGATACTGCAGAGGCAAGTAGCAATGTGAGCCAGGTCAGGAGCAGGCACGCAATACACAGACAGGGTTTCAGGAGAGCACCACACTCCACAGCATCAAAAAGCTGCAACCAGGATCAAGAAGAATTAAAACTGATGATGTGACAGAAGTAATCCACCTTGCAGCGAAAGGTCATCACACCCACCTTCTCTATTGAAGTCGTCTCAGCTCCGAGGCCTGAGCTAAAGCTCCCTGGCCTGAAAATGCTTCTAATTAGTGTATTAGCATGAAGATGAATCAGGCCTGCATTTAGTCCTGCACAACCATTTCCAGAGCATTTGCAGTAGGTTCCTCGTCACAAGTGCTCTGTCTGACAGGCTTAACTGAATTCTGGCTCAAAAACTTGCTCAGCAAAGAGAGAAAGAGCCTGATTCTGGCCTCAGACTGGTTTAACGAAATTACGTTTGCCTAAAACCAATGAGAGGCTAGAATTAGATATAACTGCTGATAAACAGTATGTAGCATGCACAAGCACACAGACTACTAAATCAGATTAGTTTAAGCAAAAGCAACCTAATATTAAAGGACTGAAAACGGCCAATGAAGTTAAATATCCTACATTATAAGTAAATATACTATTATTATCAGAATTCACAATATTCAGTTAAAAGTTGCAAAGCCAGCCTATGAAAATTCACATTACAGAGCCTCATGAGAAGAAACACTTGCAGCTACCATCAATTTATGCGTGACTAATGGGTAGACGTACATCCTGATATGTCTATTAGGGCTAGTGTAGTCAATAACACGAAGCCAGTGTGCCATTTGGGAGGCAGCCACCAGAATGCTGAGCTTATGCACAAATAATGCACAGGAAATCTTTCACAATTCCAGTCTCACGCAGCCTGAGCCCTAATAAGACTGCAAAGGAAATTAATTTCTTCGTCGCGCATCTGTGAACTGAGGGAAAGCCTCTCCTGCTTATGGCACTGCCACAGGCTCCACCAGTCCCATGAAAAAGAAGCATCCACGCATGCTTTCTGCTTTGCTCTGTTCTTAACGCGGCATTTTCATTGATTTTCAGTCTTCCTCTCACCTGATTTTGCAGAATGGGGTCTCATCCCGAAATACTGCGCGTTACAGTTTTCACTACAACAAATTAAAGAACGCTCTCGTTTGAGACTGACAGTTTTGTGTGCCCTGGTAACATGCAGAGAAAGTTAGAAAATTAGTAAATGAGTTAGAAAATTAGTAAATGCTGTGGTTGGGGAGCCTCTGCTATCAAGCTGGATAAGCTCTTGATAACTTGAGGGAGCTGATTTGTTAGAGTTTATGTCACCAAAAAAAAAAAGAAAAAATACAACCTTTTTAAAATCTCTGTCTTGACAGAAAAGGAAATTCCAAAGTTTCTTTTCACAAAGTACACTGGGCAATGTTTCTATGCCAGAATTTTCCCTGATCTTGGAGACTCCTGTCTCTCTACAGGATAGCTGTAAGAGTTTATTGGGTTCACAGTGCTAGGGCAGCGCTTCCTGCAGGTTGACCTGATGTCTGAGGACTGCAGCACTGCGTAACTCCAGCTGGTCCCTGAAAATGCCTCACAACACCCAGTTTTCCTGGATCAGTGTCACAAACCAGAGATGAGTGGTATAGGAGTCCTTGAATGTAAGGCAGAACTTTAAGGTCATTCATAAAAAAGTTACATATCTCACAAAACCTCTGCCTTATTAAGCCTCAAGGATCCAAAATGACAGTATGACAAAAAGCTGTAGATACTAATAAAGTCTCGTATTTCTTAACTATGCACAAGTGTTGCCTCAGAAGATAAATCCAGGCTGTTTTCTGTGGGAACAGTAGCATAAAGTTCAAAAATTTCATTAAAACAAATGCATTTGCAGACCTTAATCTCTGAAAATTGGCATTTTCCAATAGAACATTTATATGTGAGTAGTCCAAGTAGCCTTTACTGATGGCTAAAATATCTCATATGTTCTTTCTGATGGGCACAGGAATATTCAAAACCAAGAAATCAAAACACAGCTGATAACATGAAAAAAAGTGATAGAAATGTTCAAATTTTAATTTTCTTGCAGGCCTACACCAATTTTGTTTTTAAATTTTCATGCATATTTCTTCTTTGGAACAGTTTCTATTTAGAAAGATTTTTAAATTTGGGGTTTCACAGGAAAGTCACGGAATTGAAACAATTTTTCTAAGAGAAAAATAAAAGCAATATTCTTTTATGGGGAGACACAAACAGTTTTTGAGTGACAGGGGCTAAGGTACAAAATTACAACGATCATTTTAAATCATCCCTGATTTTCCTTTTCTGCTGCAGAGTAAGATTTGCCACTACTTACCAGAGCACTTTGTACCCAAATAGAGAAGGCTTCTTCTGGATAGTGTATATAACTTATATGTGCAGTAGATTGTTTCAGCGGTTAAAAATAATATAAAGCCAATATTTGGCCATTTAAACCATCCACCTCTAAGCAGGGCTGTAAAAAGGAAATTTTAAGTTCAATAAATGCCCATAACGGACAAATAATTAATGAAATCATATCACTTATGAATACTACCCAACACAGATTCAATAACCCTCTACTTTCTTTCATCATTGCCACCACTGTTTTTGAACATAAGTTTTGTGAAAGGAAAATCAGAGATAACTGCTGAGGTGGACATGCTGATGTTTCCTAGGGTAATTCAGTATACATGAAAACTGCATTCTCTTTCTGGGCAATAGCAAGCTGCAAGTCACCAAATCACAAAAGCTGTAAAAATTGGGGGAAGGGAGAACAAGGGGATAAGAAGGGGAAAATGGGGGTAGACTGGATGATAGAGATCTCCTGGCAGTTATCAAGTAGGTCTGTTGCCCTGTAATTCCCGTGCTGTACTATCAGATGCTACCTCATTGTGTGATTATTTTAATAAATGTTTCCTTCCTGATAAATCTTACAGTTCTAGAAGTTCAGTCCCCAGTTGCTTCACAACCTTCAGCTGATTTTCAGTGACAATTTTTAACCATCTATTTCTGCACCAGTCCTTTTTTTTTCCATAAATACCTTTTTTCCCTCACTGGTGTTTCCCTCTGTCATAAAGTCAGAGGCAATAATAGGCCCTTTTGGCTATTGCTTTGCTGGGTTAAATAAGCCGAGCTGTTTTCTTCCCTTCTTTCAGGACAGTGTGTTTGCTCTCCTATCTTCCTCCTCAGCCTCTGGGCTCTCCTCTGGTTTGATTTTATCCTTCCCATGTGGGAGAGACCAGATAGTTACAAAGTGTTGGAGATGGGCTCTCACTGGTAGAAATATCTCACTTGTGTTTTTCCAATGGCTATATCAACAATGACAGCTTCAAGTCATCCAATGACCAACAGCTTTGGATTTTTAGGGGAAAAAAAATATAAAAAATATTACTATGTTATTAGTCCCTAAATTAAAGACTATGCATTCTTTACCCTAAGTTGTATCTAGTTTGTTTTATTCCAGTTATCAAGATTCATCACTCCACTTGTTGTACTTTGAGTTTCCAGCGTTGCTCCTAATTTTGAACATTCACAAATTTCCATTGGTACAGTACCACTTTTTCTGCTAAGTTGCCAAGGTAACTAATGATTCATTCACTACTGATGGAGACTGGATTGAACATGAGTGCTCTAAGGAAGTCAGTTTTCATTGTTCTCTTGTCTGGTGCTTCTTCCTTCAGCATAAACATTGTCCACCTTCTCTTTCAGCTCCATGTTCACGTCATAACTTTTCAACTAATCCCCATTTTACCTGTTTAACTGAGAATTTCCATTATAGCAACATATCAGATCTGTTACTAAGTCAGACAGGTTTTATCTATGTATGTATGTGTCTATCTATCTATCTACATCTATATCTTTATCTTCTGTAGATAAGCTTTCTCCGAAGTATAAGTTTAACTAGAACTTCAGAAGATATCCAGTTAGTTTGCCAAAAGACTATTTTTAGGGAAACCATGTTGCCATTTCAGTTCACCTTCCATTTACTTATACTTCTTAACACTTTTTCAATTATTCTTTCTTGCAAAATCTCTTCTGGTTCTGTAATGCCCACTGTCTGGTTTACTTCGGACCTCAAATCATGGCTCTTTAATTTTCCCCTTTCCACCACAGAAAAATTTTCTAAATGAAAAAATGTTCTATGTGAGTTTCAGCATATGGGTAAAAAAAAGCCAAAAACTGAAACAAACAAAAAAAACCCAAACTGAAACAACAAAAACAAACACAAAAGATTCTCAAGATACATATGGAAAGCACAAGCAGTGATTATTCCTAAGAATGTTAGTTGCAGAACTAAAATTAGAGGGCCCACCTAGCTGAGAATAGCAAGTGGATAAAAAGGTTAACTTCCTGATAATTTTCTGAGGCATTATGAATAAATTACATAAGAATAACAAAAGCAGTAAGAGCTATAGGTAATCTGTTAAGTTTATTCAATAGTTATTCCACCTAGACATGATTCAGTAGTCAATACGTGATCACCCCAGTAAAGCAGAGACATGAAGAACTCATGAATTCTCAAATTTCACTGGTAAGGAGAGTGGGCACATCCCAGTTTCAGACTAGACAGGGAAAGAAAAGATACATATTCATCTCTGAAATCTCCACATAGTGTAAAAAAAAGCTTCATAAGATCCATTCTTCAAACAGCACAGGCAAGTTGTCCCATCCACATCTCTGAAACCTGAATAATAATTACATTTATGTCTGAGACATAGTGCCAGAGAAACCATAGGTTCATGAAGTACGAGCCTAGAAATTCAAAACATCCATTTAACTTTGTGTAATCTTTTTCAATAAACAAGATGTGGGTGAGATGCTGGCAAATATTCAGTTTTGGGACAACTTGACCCAGAAGGTACACTTGAAATCATAACACTTTCTGTGCTGCAGAAGCACAGGGTACAGTTCCAAGCACCGTTTCTAAGAGTTTGACAGAGAGTAAAGCTAAGTTACTCATTTACATCAAAACATAGGAAGTACTGATTTGTTTTAGGTAAAATAAGTCCAGTTTACAAGTAATAACACCAATGGAATAGCAGAGTAACATAATATAGCATAGCATAGCATAACATAACATAACATAACATAACAGTAATATAATACACAAAGCAGAAGCATTGGAAAATAAGGTTTCACTCTAAAATTTAAACAGTTTAAAAAGCAGAGGTCTGAATCCCTTGATGCTGGAGAAATTACAGCTGGTACCAAGAGACATCTTTCCTTTTTTTCCCTATCCTTCCTCTCAAAATTGTTCTTTAAACAGTTGACATTTCTCCTCAAAAGTATTAACCACATCTCTAGACAGATGGTGTGATTCCTACTGCTACTAATACTATTAATGAAGAGTGCTGGCTCCTTTCCCTGAGGAATTCTAATTGGTAAAAAGATATTAGTCCTATCATCTAATGGAGGCTCCTTCCTTTGAAATGTGCCTGCTCTTTTGACATATGCCTACTCCTTAGGAATATTTCCAAGCACAATAGTAACAAAATGCATTTCCTATTTTCTAAATAAAATATTAGCCCCATAGCCAATATCTAAAAGGTGCTATTTCAGTGATACGTGCAATTGTACTTTATCCATGAACTAGCATAACAGTTTTAAAAGCAGAACCCAAAAGGTGACAGTAGTAACACATAACAGAAAAATTCTATGAAGTGGTGATTCCCTCCTGATTTTATTTTTTTAACACTTAATCAGTTCTTGTAATTTTATTGTACTTTTCACAGTTTTACTTAAAAAAACCCAAGTACCTTTGTCAGAAAATACCACGAAAATCTCAGCTTTCATTGAAAAGTAGACTTTTGGGTTTCATGGCTGCAAAGAAATACTCAGTAACATCCTGTGTGCCAGAAAGACTCAAACATCAGGGGGCAGAGAAGTATAACACCACAAGCATTGTTCCATAAGTCCCTTTTTTTCACCCAGTTGTGTGAGTCTCTGAGCATGAGTAATGATACTTGAATGTGCTGGTCTAGATAAAAATATATATATATATATTTAATAATAGACTATGGCTGGAAATAAGTACACTTCTGGATGTATTTAGTAGTTCATTTGAAAAAGATTACTTATATGACTACAATGTATAAAATATTTTCAACTGATAAGAAAAAGCTTGAAAGGACACAAGCTTGATGGGAATCTGGACACACTTATAAGAAGGTGCAAGTAAAGGAAACAGCAAGTTCTGGATCAGCAAGAAGGAGCAAAGCACCACAGGACATGGTACCACTTTTGCCCATGAACAAGGATGTCTCAGAGATCTATTGAACCAAAATGACTGATATACGTCTCCACTAGGCTGAGGGTGCCCCAGGAGGGTACATTCCCCAGGGACACTGTTGGCAATTGCCCACCGGAAGCAGAAGCTGTGACTCGAGTCTATAGGAATAAGAAGAGACAAGACCCAAAAGGGGGTATGGAGGACGCCTGTAGCACCAGGGGAGAAGTCCAGCAGTCTCAGAGTTGACCCTGAAAGCAAAAACCAAGTAGAAAATAAAGTCTTTATGTGCAAATTCTCAAGAAAATTTAGCTAGTTATGCACTTTGAATATGACTGCAATTAGTAATAGGATAATCCTAGAATTGTCTAGGATCCAGATCCTGCCCAAAAACTCCATATACCTCCACTGACACCTTCATTTCACAGTCACTTTATACCAACTCCCATTTTGGTTTGGCAGCCTCATCAAAATCCATTTTTATTTATTGCTCCATAATACACAACCAGGATTTTAAACAACTACAAAAGAAACCGTATCTTCTGTGACCACTCCAGTGTTCTCAGAGTTCACACGGCACAAAGCATTTGTCATAGTGGAGAAGCTGTGAATTGTAGTTGAAAATACGTTTTTAATTTAAAACTGGCACTTTGGAGCCTTTTGTATTATCAGCTACCATCTTGCTGACAATTCGTATAACCTGTGACTGTAGCAGTAAGAGAGGCCAATAACAGAAATTATAGATCCTCTTTCATTCTGTTTAACCTCTGCATTGCTCCTCTTCTTTATAATTCCACAGCCACCGCAGCCTGTATTGCTGGCACTGGGGGAAGACATGTGCAAACCCAAACACTGAGATTATTGCAAAAGTGGGGAATCTGCTCTCCTGCCCATATTTTTAATGGCCAGTGGGAAATCCAAGGAGGGTTCCTGCCGAGATCCCTGGTAAAATGTCTTTTTTGTTAATTTTTTGAGCACCAAAGCCCGAAGTGACTGAAGAAAATCTATCCCACCAGGGCAAGTCCACATGAATCAAAACACCTATAGAATGCAGATCATTTCTACTCTGACGCATGGTATGGCATGGTAGAAATAAGAGTGCCCTGGGCTCAACAGGACCTCAGGGAAGGAAGTGTTCCACACCAGGTGGCCACAAACAACGCAGTGCAACCGTAAGGGGCAAATATTTTTTCCAGAACATCTGAGAATGGTTTTATTGGGTAGAGGGGAATGTGCTGTTCCTCTGGAGAGGGACAGAGGTGAAAGACTGAGAACTGGATTCTCCCAAGTTGCCACCCAAGTTGCCAGGAGGCTAGAAAAAGTGAATTTCCTTAGCTGCACAGCTCCAAATTCACATTAGTCCATGTCTAGAATTCACTTACGGTATCAGTAGAATTGTGTGTATGGTTTTAAAGACCTTTGGTTTTATGTTTAAATAAATGTTTAAACATTCATTTCCTCCCTTCAGCTGACAGACCCAGCTTAGATGGCACTGGGAACAGATTTATAGCTTCTCTGAGACTGTGCTCTCCGACTGCTGCATGAGGATAATTCTTTGTAGTTTGGCGGTATATTTCATTTTGAAATCTCAGAGCACTTTGCATGCGCACAATAATTAATTAAGCTTCGCGACACACTTCTACAGGGTGGTACCATGTTATTAGGTCCATTTAATGGGTGTATGGTGATGTTAAGTTCCTAACGTCAAACAGAACAGGCAGGGTTGCAGCCTGCTATAGGCAGGGCCACACCAACAGGGACACTTGTTCTAGGCATTGTCATCTCCAACATTTTCTCACCTCCAGCACGACACGACGCCAGAGTAAATGATAGAATTTCCACCTCTGCCTGCTGTCCTGTTGGTGTGGATGGAAAGCTTTTCTGTAGCAAAGCCGGTCGTGCAAGTTTCAGCTCCCACAGTGGGCTGGTAAAGGCTCTATTTTGTGCACTTCATGGCACAAAGACCCCATCTTGCTGGAGGCCACTTACCTTCCTCAGCAGCATGGCATGCTGCAGCTGTGGCTATCCTGCCAGCAGCATTTTTCTTCTCAAGCATTTCTAACTTGTTTTAGAAGCTTTCAGTAAAGGCTCTGGCCTGAGGCAAATATCATAGAATCATAGGATCATAGAATGGTTTGGGCTGGAAGGGACCTTAAAGCCCATTGAGTTCCAACCCCCTGCCCTGGGCAGAGACACCTCCCCCAAGACCAGGTTGCTCCAAGCCCCATCCAGCCTGGCCTTGAACCCCTCCAGGGATGGGGCATCCACAGCTTCTCTGGGCAACCTGGGCCAGGGTCTCACCACCCTCACAAGAAAGAATTTCTTTCTGGTATCTCATCTAAATCTCCCTTCTTCCAATTTAAAACCATTGCCCCTTGTCCTGTCCCTGCACTTCCTGACAAAGAGTCCCTCCCCAGCTCTCCTGTAGCTCCCTTCAGATACTGGAAGGGGCTATAAGGTCTCCCCGGAGCCTTCTCTTCTCCAGGCTGAACAACCCCAGCTCTCTCATCCTGTCCTCATAGGGGAGGTGCTCCATCCCTCTGATGATCTTTGTGACCCTGCACTGGCCCCATTCCAACAGGTCCATGTCCTTCCTGTGTTAAGGACTCCACAGCTGGACACAGTGCTCCAGGTGGGGTCTCATGAGTGCAGAGTAGAGGGGCAGAATCACCTCCTGTGACCTGCTGGCCGCACTTCTCCTGATGCAACCCAAGATGGGGCTGGCTTTCTGGGCTGCCAGTGCACATTGCCGGCTCGTGTTGAGCTTCTCATCCACCAACACCCCCAAGTTCTTCTCCTCAGGGCTGCTCTCCAGCCATTCTCTGCCCAACCTGTGACATCCAGCAAAGATGAAGCCTTGTGGTTTCTGCAGCTCGTAGTTTGATCATGCTGTGGGTGGGCAAGAACCTTGTGAAACCCTAAGCTGTTCAACTGAACAGGCATAGCAGGAAACACCAAGGACCTCCCATGGAAAAGGGCCAGAAACATTGATAGCAGGTTTATGGCATGTATGAAAAAATGCAGAAGACATCTAGTAGTCCAGGGAGCTATAAAACTAATTGAATTTTCCATTTCCTGAATAATGTCAAAGAAGAAAACATAGATAGACTGGACATACAGATGAGGAGACAGACATGAAGATGTTGCTGAGATCTCAATGACATGTGCTAGGAATGCAAGGAAGAAAGTCTGAGGACGAACAGATGGTAAAGGAGAAATGATTGACTTTGTTCATTAAGAAAATAAAGAATGATGGGTTTCAGGTCTTGCTGCAATTAGTACCCTTTCAATCTAAATTAATTGCTCATTGCAGTAATAAATTCAGGAGCTGCTGCTTTCAGTCTGCCCTTTTCACAGGTAAGAGACACAGAGATGGCACAAGCCCAAGGCAAAACCTGAAATATGACCTTTTACATATTAGTGTGTATCATAGTGTAACAAGGCTGGATTTCTCTAATCATTCCCTCCTTTCCTTCTCCCTATTCTAGATCTTGCCAGAACTCCCTCCCTGGTACATCAGATCCTTTGTCAGCTCCAGAAAATGTGCCTTCTTGCTGAGAAAAGATGCTGACAAGATTATGAAATGGGACTATGGATGTTCCCAAGCATGATCTCTTTTCCCACCAATACTCTCCAGACTTTTCTGACACTCTGGAATATTTATAAAAACTTCTTAAAAAGTACTATGAAGCTTATTAAAAATACAAAGGAGTAAGAACTACAACAAGATATTCAGACAAAAAAAAAAAAAAAAAAAGCTAATATATACTAAATCTTCACCTGGACTGCTTTTCCCAGTGTAGATATGTTGCATCTGAAAGAGACTCTGAAAGAGCTTGGCTTGAATCTTTTTATATTAATATGACTAGAGGAAAAAAAATAATCCAGAAGCTATATAACAGTCTTTTTCTTCTCTCCATAAGATATTTAATTTCTGAAAGCAAATAACCCATGTAGCAATCAAACAAGAACTCAGCAATCCATTAAATACCATTAGCCTTTCATCTTCCAAACCAGTCTTCAATCGTAGCATCTGAGAGAGTGAAGACAGAAACAACCAGGTCCTCCCACTGTCTAGCACAGAGCAATTTTCCAGGCAGCAGCACTTTGTCGTACTTTTTTCCAGTCTAATGTTGATTGCATAATGTGAAGGGGCTTTCACCACTTCTTTGAGACAGTTACAGTATCATTAGAAAAACATCTTCTCTAGGAATTTTTCTTGTTCTGCCTCCTAAATAAGGTTCAGTAATTCTGTTACATCATTTCTGATTTTGTTTTCTCATACAATCCTCCCCAATAGCCATCATTGTTTCTCATCACAGCCGTTTATTTGATAAAAGGTTGATAAAAACCGACTGCTACCATGATTCTTGCTCGTTTACTTACTTCTTTTTAAAAGTGAGTGGTAATGAGCTAATTCTCCAAGTCCAGTGACAAAAAATTGAAAATGCTGAAATAGAAAAGGCAAACATTAATATACATGCAAAACATGAAAAATGTTGTCATGTTCTATTAGTAGTTTACATGCTGGCATCTGAGTGTGTTAGCCTCTATTTTCACTAATCTGATAAGAAAATTGCTTGAAATAATTACAAGGTCATATCTTATTAGGGCTAAAATGCTAAAATTCTATGATATTAATGTAACGTGATAGAAAATGGCTAATACCATAGACAGTTGCTAATATGTTATGATAGGTCATGTAGATGAAGTCCATATTGTTTTCACATTCTTTACTGTACTATTTTTACTCCATTTTTATGAAGGGAGTGGAAGGTGACAAAGGGACAAGAATGCAGAGGTTGCTGAATGCCTTGTATGCCCCTGAGTGCCCTTTCTTGTGAATTTTATTAATGCCAATGGTATTCCCTGGTCAAAATCCCTCAAAATTCAGTGGGAGCTGTTCTGCAGTCGTTTTGCATTCTTCAGTTCAGGACAATCAATCAGTCCCTTAATTATCTGCACTTTTATTAGGAAAAGAAGGCTGTCAAAAATAAAGGTATAACTTTTGCTCAAAATTGTTGCCCAAAATTTCAGATAATTGGTATCTGCCCATGTTTAATGCAAGTAATGAGAGTTACTCGTGTGTGCTTACATTTCATGGTCAGAAGTTTCTTGGCAGCCTGCAGTAGGTTCTTTCTTATGAGGTGACCATCTGGGCCACTGATCAGAAGGTTTAATCCTTTCCTTTTCTTCTCCTCTCCTCTAAAACCTTATGCCAAATATTTCAGATAACGTAAGTTTTGTAATTTAGAGAAGATTTTACTTGTTCTACATCTCTGAAGGGCCATGTCTCTATCTGTCCACAGCTCGCAGGGACACCTTCAGCTGCTTCCTGAAGGAAAAAGCTCCTGATCCAGCTGATGAAAACCACCTCCCCAAAGGCAAATTCAACTTAAGAAAGGGGATTTTGATCCTCAGCACACATTGAATCCTTGCAGTGTTCCCAGGCTTTAATTGTCGTTATGCAATGGGAAGTTCTCCTGAAGAAGAAAAAAGCTCTATGTGAAAATTTCCAGCAATGCTTTCCATCACATTCAGGCTGCTGGAGATGAAAAGATGGGAGCTGAGTCCTTAAAAACCAAGTGACAGTTTGATGGTGTAGGATGGGACTACACCTTCCCTCATCACCTGAGCTTCTGATGGCTCTAGAGTCAGTGCAAGACCATAGGATTGGGAGAGAGTAGATTTACTCTGGTTCCTTGAAATTGGAAGACCTTGAAGAGGGAATGGAGGAATGTCCCAAAGGACTGACAGCAATATTGAATTAAGTGATCCAAAAAAATCCTTTACTGCTGGGAAATTTTGACTCCCTGGCAAGTGATGTTTTTTAAATAATTTTTAAGGGCTGAACATTAGGTTAACCAGGGTGAAACAGTGCACAAAAAAGTTCACTAAGAGCCCTAATGTCCCCAAATGTTAATGCAACTTAGCTATTCATCTGCCATTGTAGTTTAAAGTTTCTTTCTTTTTGCACATTTTTTCCCCCATTCAAAAACACTTTTACCACGCAATGCTAGCTAAGAAAAAGCTGCACTGAATAAAGCAACTTGTGTATTTGTTACTGCAGTTTTAAAAGACGTATAAAGCAGGGCCTATTCCTATTAATTAATTCCTGTTTCATTTTTTACAGCCTCCATCTCCCCTCAGAACATTGGCAAAAGAATTTATGCACACAAATCTTAAGATATTAAGGAAAACCATCACATTTCAGAATGCTTGAAATAATTGATTTTTTTAAGTGTTATTTATTCCTTGTATTCTCTCAGTCTCTCTCCTCCTTTCTCTCTTTTTTATGCTTATTTTAAAACCCTGGAAGATTTTTTGAAAAGATTATATTCCAACTGGAAACACTAAGTTCTAATGTTTATCTTAATGCAACATACCATACCCCGAAAATTTTTTTTTATTCTAGGATGACATTATCTATGGTTTACAAAACAATTATGATGATTGCTTGGAGGGCTTGGCTTAGGAGATCTAGCCTCGACACACATTATTTTTATGGAAAAATAAATTCATCTCAATTGGCTCTTAATGTCATCTGAAGAAGGGAATTATCTAAAATTAGCTGGAAGACAGAGAAATAATCTTACTTGAAATACAATGTATTTCATAAAGACATGAACTGGCTAACCTGACTTTTAGATAGTGCAAGTATTTTCACACATCTTATTACTTTCTGAAATATATTTCAGATGGGCTTTAGAAAGAACCTATAAATTCTTCTCATGCATTCAGTACCATGACCTAATATTCTCAAAATGTTTGTAGAAAACGAGCTACATTGTGCCGCTGACTTTTGTGGAGCTCTTTGGAGAGCTTTACAGTATCAATATAATGAATTAACTGAAATAACAGCTGTGCTAATTACAGGCAAGTTTAAAAAGCTGAGGTTTGTGTTTAGGTTTTCAAAATGCCAGTGGACTCAGTTAATTACCACACGCTGTCACGGTGAGAGCAGCCAGGTCATGCTATCAGGACCTTTGTTGTCCCACAGCAAAGAAAATAATGGAAGGCAAATACTCAGTACCTGAAATAAAGGCCATGGGCAGCAGATGCCAAATCCACCCCTTCTTCTCCTGCGTACCAGCCTGGTGCCAGAGGCAGGAGACTGTATGCAGAAAATCAAGCCCCAGGCATTTGGAGATGGTCTCTTTTTTTTGGATTAATTTTTAAGCAGTTTTTAAATTCCCTCTTGGAATGAAGGATTTTGCAACCTGTTTGTGTGATTTTAATCTTACTCAGTTCACTCCATTCAAATTAAGGAATATGAAAATGTCTTTCTAAAGAGAGTGCAGCCCCTGAAATGTCGCCATCAGCGATGACAGGGACACCCCCTGTTTGGAGGCACTCTGCCAATTTCCATTCCTGATCCTCCTCTCGCTTGTGGTGGAGCAAAGCTGGGTGAATGAAGTGAAGCCAGCAGAGCCATCCCAAAGTAAGACCTCCTTCAGACCAGAACCCAGTTGCAGTGAACTCACCAAAGTCAAGGATGCATATAGAAAACATAGCATTTTTCTTGGGGGAAGAAAAACCCAACAAGGAAAACAACAAACAAAATCCCTAAATTCCCATCATCAAAATCAGTGGGCAACAATGTAGTTTGAACACATTTTTCTTTTTCCTGATTTGTTTGTTTGTTTTCCTCAATGCTCGAAATTTACTATATTGCTTGTTTTTTCAGTTTCCTGAGAGGAAAATAAAATTTGTTATCAGTGCAATCCATTTACTTGAAATTCCACACCCAGGGAATTCAGACGGACACTCCGCCTTCATTTTGACACATCAGCTATGGCATACACAAATCACAAGCTTTAAATTTCCACAATCACATACTCCATTATCAGCCACACAGATAGCGGAGGCAAGCGCGAAATAAAACTGCTTTGTTCCACCCGGGAGCTCAATAATATCCCTTATAAATCAGGATTGGTTGTATGGTTTCTTGCACACATCCCACAGATTTGCTCTGCAAAAGGCGTTGACCATCCACACCACTTTCTTGCCTCTTTGCATCTGAAGAGTTATGCTGCTCTGGGGGGCAGAGAAAGGGGGTAGCAGAGGGGAAGAGAAGGAAAAATTTATGGGTTATGAATATTGACAGAGAAGATATTCTTTGTTTATTGAAGTCTTGTTGATATAAAAACCCCTCCTAGGCTACCCCCTAAGTCTAGAGGTCCTAAAGCAGTGTCAGTGAGCTGTCTGGGCATTTTTTCCCACGTATTGCGCCGCTATTCTGCCCACAATAGAGACCCATTAACGTTTGGCCCTTCAAGTTCGTGCAGCCCAAGCCCCAGTGGCAGGACGTCTGCCCAGTATGTAAAATAATGGAATGAATGGATTCCTTGGGAACAATGATAACAAGACCTGGCTGAGCTAACTGTGACAGCATGTGGTAATTTTCCAGCCCGCTGACCCTGTAAAGGGAGCTTGGAGCACAAAGCTGAGACTGTGGGGCAGGTTGGTCTGAATGGCTGCAAACAAGTGCAGAATATCTGATGATGTCATACGCACGATTTGACAGATGGGGCAGGATTTATTTCTGTTTGTTTTGTTTTGCTTTGCTTTGTTTTAAACTTGAACTTAACTCTTCATTTTTCCAACGTATTTACGCGTTGCAGGCGTAAAGCGGGAAGACAAGAAGCCACCACTGTTTTAAAAGCACGTCTTGGGAGCATTGTCATGTGTTGGTTTTAAGAAACAACCTTATTTCCTGGTGAAAAATGGTATTGCTTGTGCCGTGAATGCTCTGGGAATGGCAGGAGAAAGTTGCTGTAGAATGATGCATGGTCTCTGCATTCAGCCCTGGGACTGTGTTTTGAATCTAGCTCCCCCCTGAATCCTAATACACACTTTGAATAGCATAAAGAAGCATTGTTATTGCCTCAGTCTAGTCATTACATCAGAGAAACAGACAACCAGAGATATCTAAACGGGTTACTAATTTAGGTTTGGTGTCTGGGAATAAAAGTGGGTTAAAACAAGTTCGTTTGAGTATTACTGGACCTACGTGGTTTTGCTACAACTCTGAATAAGCTTTAGACTCTGTAAATGCACTTAAGTACAAACATATGCTAACACAGTTGCATACCTCAAGGAGCACGTTTGGAAGTTTACATAAATGTGGGCTGGGAAGAGATGATACAGCATAATTAGTTGTGAATCACCATCGGTATGGCTTCTTACAACTTTATAGCTGAGTGAACATTAAAAGACAGTTCCATTTCTGTGTTTGCAGATGAAATGATAATACAGGTATAGGACAGACTTCTGAAATTTTTACCACCTCTAAAAGCGGATTAGACTTTTTATATGCCCCCAGGGAAAGATCTTTCTCTCTCCCTTGCAGTGTTATTTATTTCATTGGCTGTGAGCTCTTTGAGGCAGCACCCGGAGCCCTGTGAAATAATGACAACAGGAAGAAAGTAGAGATACATAAGTGAAAAAGAAACATACATTGATTATGGTGAAATATTCTCCAAGCCTGACACAGTTAGCCAAAGTTAAGATGAACACAGACAGTATTTTTAGATGACTAAGCACAGCCTGAGTAAACAAACCAGAAGGCCAAGTTTTGAGGACTGCATTTTTCTACTTGCTTTCAGTACCGTTTTTTCAAGCAGAGAAAGAGTTGGGAGGGATAATTTTTATCACAGCGTGAAATTATCATTATCAATGATGTGTATGATGTGGCTGCCTTTTCAGCAGCTGAGGATTCAGTCCCTATCACATTAAACACTGTACAAACACACAGTAGCAGGCAGTCTCCAAACCAATGAGTTTTCAGTGTAATAGGCAAATTCAATGCAGACACGGGGAAAAGGTCTCTCTATACACCCCCTAAATCCCTCAAATCCACAGTACGATAGTTAGTGCCATGAATTTTTAGAATGGAGAAAAGGAGTTTGTCCATCTCTTACATAACCTGAATTGCAGATTGATTTAATTGCTAAGAAATGCCTTTCTGACTCTGTTTCGTTGCATTCTATTAGAAATGTAAGGAGCATGTTTGCAACTTTCAAACTTCAGTGACCTGAGACAAAATCAGAGTGAAATACATGGGTTGTCTCTAATGCCTGCTCTTAGGCTGTAAAAAGTATTTCCAAATCTCTGCAAGCTCTACTTTTTTATTACTCCTTGCTTTACGGGAAGTTTCCGAATCATAGGAGGTTTATCACCTTTGTTTAATACCTAAAATCAAGACCAGGAGGGATCTCTGCTGATCAGTGGACTAGAAAATTCTGACATAGAGAATTTCCTCTTCAGATTTTTTTTTTTTTAAATTTCATTTTTGGAACTAGTGAGGTCAGAGGAAAGCAGCCTGCATCCAAGATTCAGCAGCCTCATCCGTTTTGATGCAGGTGTCATCCATGCATCCTGGAGACTCCCAACGAGCCTTGAAACAAAATAAGAGGGCATGATTCATTGACAGGAATCCATCTTTTTCAGGTGAAGAGCTCCGGCATCTATTTGCAATGAAAAAGAGGCAACAAAACGGAACCCTGGTAACTGGATTACCCCTCTGGGAGCATGACAGTGACTTCAGGCTGCACCACCGCGCTGATAGGGACAAAACAGGGCACCTTGGCTTACGGGATGTGAAATATTACATCACGAAAACATTCACAATGGGGCAGAAAATGATTCATCAAATCAAAGTTGATAACTTTTTAATTAAAAAAACCACAATTTTTAATGCCTACATTTTTGAGCAAGTAAATGTATCAAGTGCTTAATTTTTAATTGGATTAATGAACTGCCTGCATCGTTATTATGAATTATGCCATCCTAACTAAATTTTTATGTTAATAATGAAGTAAAATATAACATAAGGTATGATTAAATACTGTAAATTATATCCATTTTATTATGACAAATAAATAAAGAGTTATTAAACAAAATATGAAGAATAAAGATAAATTTCAATGGTTTCAGCATGTTCCAGATGCATCTTTGTTTTAAAGGAGACACACTGAACCTCCCTTAGAGATAGGAAAGCTAGGTCCCGGCTTGTCTAAACTGATTTAATATGATGAGTCAATCACCTTTCTCCAGAAGGCAAGTATTGATTCCTGCAGACTCTCTGTTCCTCCTGCATGTATGTTACTACAGAGTCAGTCTGCAGCATTGTTCCATTTTTTTATAGGCACCTACTTTCCTTGTATTTCATACCTACATACTCAAGATTTTGCCTGTGTCTGTGTATAGGTATGTACTCTGTTTATGTCTCTTCTTTATATAGCCCTTCTTTAATTTCTGTGCTATGTGGCAGTGGTGGGGTCTTCGCAGGTCCATAATTTGCTTCCAGTACCCTCAGTGCTCATTTTTCAGCAGAGAAGGTAACTTTTAAGACATTTTTTTAGGAGTTCTGTGGATTCCCCCTCTTCACCTGCAACTCCTCCAAACTGCTGATTCTAAAGATCACAACAGACTATGGCTTGCTCCTTTGTCAAAACTCCCTCTGGCAGAAAGTCAGTGAGGGGGGAGATGCAGAAACAGAGATAGTGAGGGAGCTTAAGACATACACAACCTCTTTCCTTCAGAAATGCCTGAAGATTTTTTGACAATTTGAGATCGCATAAATATTGATGGAAAACAGAGTAAAAAGTCCATGTAGCCAGCAAGGCCATCACCTACAGCAAAGGAGTGGTCTCCCAAGGCCACTTGTACCCACAAATGCCAAATCTGCCACACTACAAAACGTTGGAGGAGGTGGAAACTTGAACAAATGGGCTTGAGTATTAAAACATGTGGACAATAAAGGACATGTGGACAATAAAGGACCTAGAGGGACAGTACAGTAGTAACTACCCGGGCAATGATCTGATAGTAAATATGCATTTTAGGCTGATGCCATTGTAGAATCTTAGTCAGAAAGAGATGTATCTTCATTTTACACTTGTGCCACTATACTAATATGAAAATTAGAAAAACATTCTTGATTTCTGTATAGCCTACGAGTCTTAAGGTTTTTACTTTTTTTCTGATAAGCAACATGGAATGAACACTACAGTAAACTACTGTTTTGCTCATTTGACAGAAGGAGTTTTGAGGAAGGAACATGAAGTGACGTGGAAGAATGTCAGGAGAAGAAGCACAGAGGGATCTTGTCTGCTTCCTGTGCTGGAGTAACCCATTCCACCCATGGCCAGGCTCTGTATTAACATTTTTCCTGAGCATCATTATGGAGCTTGCATGGTATTACTTCCTTATACTGCAAGATACAAGTGTAGACTCAGGAAACAATTTCATCCTCCCACATTTGCAACGCCGTGATTCTGACACTGCCAGCCAAGGTGTCTCAGACCCAGGTTTGAATACAATTGCATGTGGGATTTGGCTACAAAGAAAAATTTGAATTTGAGATCTCTTTCTGGTAGGATATATAGCCTATTAATTATTAGTAGACTCATGTTTACATAACACAGCTATGTTTTTAATGTAGAGTTATCAAAATCCAAGTTGAAATGATTACCTAATTTTCAGTCTGTAAAGGAGAAGAGAAAGGATATATGGCCTTGTTTATGCACAAAATTAGTTTTAAATCAATTAAACTGGTGAAAACCCCTATGTGAACGCATTTAAATTGGTTTACATCTGGCTTGTATTAATTTAACTTCATTCAGTTTTCACCAAATCAATGCAAATGTGTAATTAGCTTAATGGCTCTTGCTCTTCCAGAACAATAGTCTTTCATTCTCGACAACAGGGAGCTGTTTTCATTTCCTACAGACTCCAAAGGAGGCGTCGAGCTGCTTTTATACAATCGCTCTTACTATTTCACTATTCTTTCCTTTGACTATGTAAGGACTAATTCCATGCATTAAGTAGCCAAAAGTGACAGGCCACGAGGGCAGGTGCAAGGTAACCCAGAGAAAGAAGCTTTTCTGTGTTTTTATGGGCTTGTATAAAAGAATGCTCAGAGACAAATACAGACCAGGTCACCCACGCCAGCTTCTGGGTGTTTTTTGGGTGTTAATTTCTCCATCTAATCTCCAACATTTGTCACTTGTCAAACAATCCCGTGTTGCCCTTTCCCAGGCATTCATTCCCTTCATTAATTGATGTTGGGCTTAGCTTTTTCTCTTTTTTTTTTTTTTATTTTTCCCCCTGCCAATTAAAGTAAGCATTTCTTGCTTCAGAATAAAGTCATGACTCGTGGTTTTGTCTCGGCTGATAACAACCACTTCTCCCTTGAGATCCTTCCAGCAGAGCTGCGCGATGGTCGCTTTTTTGTCTTGTATTTGCTCCCCTAAACTGTTGGCATTCAGGAATGTGTTTATGCGGGGAAAAATCCTGAAAAGCACTATAGGCTTGATGGAAATTTCCAAGTGCCATCGGTGCCCGCTGAAGGCAGCAGCTGTGAATGTGGTCGGCAGCGGCACTGGGTGCTCCGAGCTTCACAGGGTACAGCCTTGGACTTTGCCAGGGGCTGCTAAAAATTAAAAAAAATATCTTTCACTTAAAAGTTACAGATTACACGTAATAAATCTCTGCTCTGAACTTCCCCAGACTTTTGTTTTTTATGTAACACACAGCTCCTTAGAGAAAGACAGGAACAATGCAGGAAATATGTTTTAGGACATTATTTATCTAATGGATTGGATGTCATGGGAAAAGGGGCTGAAGCCAGAGGGTTCATCCCCAGGCTTTGGGAACATCGCAGAATTAGAAAACCAACGAAGCAATTTTCAGCTTTACCAAATGCAGTCTTTATGTGAAATCCTTTTACATAAATCATCCTAAAGTTATTTTTAATGGCGATTCAATATAAACCTACTTTTCCAACCAGGCATATCTGTGGTATGAAATGCCAAAGAAAACCATGAAAGCTGCTTTTGTTAATTCACTCTGGAAATATAAATAACTGGGCTAGTAGTCAGTTGTCTTTGACATGGGAGAATTGCTGGAGAAATTAAGATGCCAAAGGATAATCTGAAATATTCAGTAAATTACATACTGCAAGCGCTGATGGAAACCACTCATCCATTGTTTGAAATGATTGGCAAATGAGTTAGCACTTTGTGGCCAATATTGGCCTTGCCCATCTTGGCTATAAGTTTCTGCAAATTAATGCCTTTTTCTGAAGTGCCTATTTTGTTGTAACCAGGAAAGTTCAAAACCAAAATCCTATTTCCACTGTCGAAAACACAAGTTTCAATTGGAAGTAGATACTGCATCAGGAAAACATTGAGCAATGTGTGATAGTACTTCTCTTATGCAATTTGATTATCTAAGCTTTTTTTTTAAATGTTTTTCTCCCGCATAGGTCCCCTATTTATCATCTCTGCCTTGGAGATCTATTAAATAACAAGCCGTAGCATACCTGAAAAAAAAGAGGGGAATAAACAAAGAGAACTTTAGCCAATTGATGGTGAGTAAGATCAATTAAAATTCCTCTAAATTCAAAGACTTGCATATATAAGTATGGTCTACATCTAATACTTGTTAAACAAGCATGTTTAATTATATATATTGCTTTTAAAAAAAATGTTTGTGTATTTTTAGCAAAAAAAAGTAATTGCAGATATAAGTGAATTCCAGTCTTAGTCAAAATGAAAAGCTGGAAGTTCTGTTATGAAATGGTGACTGGCTGGCTATCGTTAATTATCCTTTTCCAAGGCAGAACGTGCTGGGTGGCATAGGTGTTTGATATCACTGTATCACACTGCTGCGTGCCCAGAGGTGGAGAGACGTCATCAGTCCCACAAAGGTAGTGCATAGAATATACAGTAAATAAATTATTAACTTGCATATCAAATTTGTGTGTAAAACATAGCACGTGCCAATGTGCTACCTGATAGGTCTCTCAGGACCTTGTGTGCATATCGTTTAAGTAACACAAATGAAGCACGTTCATTTGCTGGTCCTGTTTCTGTTTAACTTGCTGTTTCACAGAGTAAATGCAGATATATAAAATAACTTACCCTGCTATCAAGGAAAGGGAGAAAAAAGACATTGTATTCTCTAAAACTACCTTACTTTTTGCATTTTATTTCCCATATTGTTCATTAAAGATGTCAGTCTTCAGGATGACCTATGTAAATCAACACAAATCTATTAAAATTTAAAAAAATTAAAATCTATTAAAAAGAGAGCTTTGAGCCAAGCAGGAGGCTGCTCTTACTCTCATAAGCTTTCGCTAGTGTGTTTTTTTGTCAGCTGCAAGATTTACAGTAGCCCACATTTGCCATTCTACGTTGAAGATCCAAAAGATAAATATATGAACAGTATTGCGAGTGTCTGATGGCCTTTCTGTATGTTCAATGTAAGCTCAGCATTGGTTTATCTTTTTCAGAATTGTATGATTATTTCCTGATATGTCTTACAATACTGGTGCCAGCAGCAGATAATGTGACTGGAGTGACAGCACTTAGAAATTTTATCCAAACCAGATTAAAAGCTGCAGTATTTCAGTATTTCAAACTTTCTTTCTCCTCTTTCATGATCAAATTTAAACTGGGTAATACTTACGCTTTCTTGTTGGTTGAGTGAAAAGTGACATCTTCTCCTTCAAAGAGAAAATGGCAAAAATAGATGGGAAAGCCCACTCATTTTGTAGGTATAAAAATCATTTTACTGGGGCCCTCAATCTTTAGAGAAGGTGTAATCGTCACAGATGGTCCACTTAAGGCTGTTAATGTATAAAGTCTTGCCTGCTGTGCATTACAAGCCTGTAATTTTCATCTTGGGGTTCCTATGACTCAACAGCTCAACTCAGCTCTTTCAGTTTATGACATCAGAGAAATCCTCAGTGAAATTATAACCTTGGGAATACCCTGCAGATACTCTTATTTCTACATACAGACTCAAACTGCTTATACATCACTGCAGAGCAAGTTAATAGTGAGCAATAAAACACTGTAATATTTATTTAATACATAAGCACCATTTTTTTTGGGTTACATAGTTCACAATAATATCAATAGCTGTTAAAAGCAGTGTTATCTTTTGTGCGTATTTTTTTCCAGCCAGCTGAGCTCTTTCAATAGAATAAAATTCATGGCCCAAGAAACTGAGCACACAGGTTTGGGCTAACACTGTATAGAGCCAACCCCTCAGTAATTTTCCATTGTGCCATGTCTACTACAAGGTAAGAAGTGGCAGGTCTTCGCCAACAGTACTCATGCATCTTGCCTGGCAGCTGCAAGCTTCACATCTGGTGTAGGACTTTTCAGTAGACCCTTGGACAGCACACGCCTCCTCCATCACCCTGATGCTCTTGCTGTGCTTGAAGCAGCAAGATGCCGAGGTACTTTTCAGCCAGGAAGCTAACACCAACTGAAGACCCTCTAGCCTGGCCAGCTATGGTCAACTTCTGTGCCTGTTTAATTTCTGGCCTTGTCTTGATCATAGAATCAAAGAATCATAGAATCAAGGAATCGTAGAATTGTTTAGGTTAGAAAATACCCTTAAAATCATCGAGTCCAACCGTCATCCTTTCCTTGCTTCCCAATTCTCCTTGCCCAATGTGTGCCACAGGCTTTCCCTCTTCCACTCTGATTCACTACTTGAAAGGCCAGAGCAGAGATGCTATTCGTTACTCGTCCTGCTCCTGTCTCCTTCCTCTCTGCTACAAGACCCTGAACCCACCTCAGACAGATTCTGAACATCATTTAGGTTGGAAAGGACCTTTAAGATCATTGTGTCCAAGAACAAGACAAATTGCAATTTGTGCCTACAGAAATTGCAGTTCTGTCTTTTGTGGTTTTGAACCACTTAGGAACCAACCTAGCATCTCATAAACCAAAGAATTATCCAGATTTTCATAAATCTGAGAATTTTTCATCAGTACTCACTAAGTAGTTCTGGAGAATAATTTTTTAGTATGTATGTGGATGATCTGCAACTTCTTTCTGAATACTTGACATTTATTCATCTGATTATATGACCAGGCACTCCTCGGTTGGATGATGAGGATCTTTAAAGCACAAAAATTGTTATTATAGGTGACCACCTCCCAGCACACACATTCTCTGCAAGGCACTTTCTGCATAATGCTGCACTTGATGATCTAAATTCCCAACAATTCGTGCATGTGTGATGTTCTGTGCGGGAGCGCATGGGTATAAAGAGCAGCATGAGACTTGCAAACCGTCATGCACAGTTGTCAGCTTTTATATTTTAAAAATAATCATAATATCTTTATGATTTGAGATTTCCTTAGAATGTTTAAAATTACCCATGTTTAATGCCCATTAAGGAATAAAGGAGAAAGAAGGAGTATGTGGTTGTTACAGCCTAGAATTGTAAAAGTTTGTTACAGTTTGGTCCCTTATTTTTATTTTCATGATAAATCAGCTCATTCTTTATTAATGCATAGTGTGATTATGAACTTTCCACCTGTCCCATCACTAACTGTCACATTGTAAATCGTAGGGTAGTGGGATGAATAAGAGGAGGCCACATGAGATCCCTTCCAGTACTCTAGTCCAGTCTCCTGCGTAGTGGTTACATAACATACAGAGTTCTGCAGAAATTTTCTTTAATTACACTGCTATTGAAATCTCATCAAAAGCCGCATCCATGTTATACAGTCTCATGTCTACAGTAACCTGCCAGAAATTCGTAGCTCTCACAAGTCAGAAATATCATGGTTTTCTTTCCAGACTGAGCATAACTCCCACTTATTGTAGTCATGGTGTACTCTTCAGGTCACACTAGGTTGTTCATCCCTGAAAACATCTGATGTATTGTCACTGATGGTCTTCAAAAGTTGCTATGTTTTACCCCAAAAATGTTAGAACTGACTCTATGGATAATATCAAAAAAACATATGAATGAGTAGTGAAGAAATTCTCCTTAATTTCATAGTGTTGCAAAACTGATTTGAATACAGTGAAAAAAAAAAATTTAATTGCTCTGTATAAAAAGGCAAACTATGGAGGGCTTTTTAATCACAGAAGTGGTTTTGTTTCTACTTTTGCTGTTCTGCTTCATGTTTGCATTGTCTACAAGAAGCAGAATACTGAAACCAGAACAACTTAATTTCACAGAAATCTAACTGCAGTGAAATCTACCAAGAAAACCCAACATCTAGGTGAGAGAGATTTAATGAATAAACTTTTAGCCTTTTGGGTGTTTCCTTGAATCACATCACCACATCTTCAGAGGGTTGCTTGTCACTTATTATCAGCACTTGACTTATTTTTGATTCATCTTACCTCTGCTTCTATTCCACTACCCTTTTTCAAGGTGTGGGAATCAGGCCTTTTGTGTTGTTTGATATTAAACAGATTTAAACTAGGTTTCTTCCACAATAATGCTTTATTTTTCCTTTACTATCTTTCGTTTATCTCATCAGGTTTGCATATATCAGGATTTTTTAACACTAGTGACTACAACGAAGGGTCATGTCAGTGTTTCCATTATCATTCATAAATCATTACTTTCAAGGTTAATATTTCAACAGTTGTAAACCTCATCTTGCTGAAGTGAAGTAGCCTTGATTTGAATCTATTCTTTTCCTTCTAAAATTGGATTTAACCCAATAAATCTTTTTTTTTTTTTTAATTAATGATAAAAGATGTATCAGTAGGCCACCTCCTCAGGAAGCTCTTGTCTGGAATCACCTCGATAACTTCACTGACCAAGAAAGGAAAGAGTTAGAAAGTTATCATTATTAGAACATTATTAGTGTTGATGTTGATAGCTGAAACTGGGCTCATGAAGAGAAGCAGAAAAATGTTGACACTACTCACGAGAGTCTGTCCACTTCAGTAGTACTTAGGTTTATTTTAGAATCCCTGATGAAGTTCCTCTCCTCTGCCTCACCTGGATTCAAGTCCCATGTCACTCATATCATCAGGTTGCCTGTGTTTTCCACTGGTCCCCTGCCTTTCCTCTCCTTCTTGTGCTCCCCACTCAGTCAACTGTTCTCCAAAGTCTGAACACCAATGCCTCTGGAATCTGTAGCTTAAAAAAAGCCACTGAAACCCCAAGTGGTGTCACTTTATCTCCAATGCTAGTGTGGAGGACATGTTCAGCTGCTTTTTCACAACTCTTCTTTCTTTCTTTCTCTTTTATCAGCTATTTTCTGCCAGAATCTTCTGCTATTTTCTGCCAGTGCTTCTGCCACCCTCTAGCAGGCAGCACACTTTCTGCAACACAAGAAGCACAGAAGTTCTATGTGACCTCCTCACAGTGGAACAGAGAGACAAGTGTGTCTAAAAATTAAACCACATAAAGATCTGCAATTTTAACACCCAGTCAAGACTTTTTCTTTCATAATTTTTCATCACAAAGACTTTGTAATTATTTTCTCCAGTCATTCTACTTCTCTTTCTCTTTGCTGTAGCAAGATGTGGAGTAGGAATCCCAAACAGCTCTCATCAATGCACCTCAAGAACCATTTTATGACCCTCATATAACACTTTACATGACTGTTTAATTTCCTATTTAAAACAAATTAACTGTTGCATGCTCTAATTGGGACACAAAGGATCCCAGATCTTGTCTGGAAGTATGTGGAGGTTACTGAGAGGTTGTCCAGATTGATGGTTGCGCTGAGTGTATGACCTTAGAATGAACTTTGACTAAATTTTGCTCTTTGTGCACTTGGCAGTCTGTATTTGGAAAGCATCAATTGTCTACATTCAACATATTAAATGCAAGGCATATGCTTTCCACAGACTTGGACCTTCTTTGTTTTCACAGAAGCCAAAAGCTCCATCAACCTTATTTATATCAGTTATATCAATTATTCCATAACTATTTCAATCTGCTTTAGTATGCATGTATTTCATTCAAAAAACATGTCCTCATTCTTTCTCCCTTACTTCCTATTCTAGCTTGTGGACCCTCATCATCATCACTATGGCAAAGGTGATGGGCAATAATTGTGCTTGGATGGTAAATTTCCATGACATTCTTGCAAGACTGCTTTCTACTTAAACTCCATTTAAGTCCCAGCTGTCTCAGGAGCCAGGAATTCCATTCGTGTATTTTTATTCGGAGTTTGCATATGTATTGTAGGCATATATAAATATATATACATACACATCAGAGACTGGTAGCAGGAGAGAGAAGAGAAGGAAAGATTTTCAGATCATGGGGGACACGCTATCACAGAAAGAATTCAGGCACACAACAGGTGATACCACAAGACATCAGAGAATTACTGCCACGAAGCAGCAATACACAGATCAGAGTGAACACTTGCTACCATCATGACAATTGCTTTCACTAAAAAGCACCTTGAAAAAAAATCACATGATTATTTATTAAAGATTATTTAACACATCGGCTTATTCATGTTAACTTGTCCAAAAAATCCTCATCAGCAATTTTCCATCTGAATATGTTTTTAAAAAGGCCAGACTCCCAACCAGAATCTTCCTTCTGTTGTCAGTATGCCAAGAGAAGAGCACCAGAGAAGCTTTTACTGAAAATAAAACAGCCCTACCAAATCTTGTTCCTGGAAACAAAAAGACTTCCCTGTGGTGGTTTAGCTTCTGCTATAAATTTTTTAACCGCACACATATTTTTTTTTGCATTGTTTATTTAATACATTGCTGTGAAAATAATTAACCAGTTTTTCCCATCCTATTTCTAAATCAAGCAAAGAGTTCCTTCTTTGCCTGTTTGTGTAGGGCCATGAACACTAGTCTACTTAAGAACCTATCATGAAGAAAAAGGCAAGGACTATTCCAATCCTCAGGATTAGCCTTCATAATTTCTGTGCCTTACTTAGAGGTTTGCAGCACAAATATGTATAGTTGTGCATACACAAAGGAGTTAAAAATAAGTTTTGATTCTGTTTCCATGACTAGAAAGTTCTGCAGCTGCCACCAAGGTTTAGGTAAGGTTTAAGCAGCTGGACTAGATCTCTTAAGAAGCACTTTTTAAATCAATATTCAGAATAATGAAGCAGAGAAATAAATAGCTGAACACGTGTAAGCTATAAATAGCAATGCCAGTAAATCAAATCACAGTTTTCAAGGTAAACAGCTTTTTTAAGGACCTTGACAAATCACACCAAGAGACCATAGTCCAGCAGTGCCGTTAGGACACGAGGCTGGACGATGACCAGCAGCAAAAGCAGCAAAAGCAGTAAGAGGGGTCGGAGCCCTCTTGAGCTACCCCAAAATCCAGATCCATGAGGAACCACCATGGTCCAAAGCTGAGGAGACTGAAGAGTAGGTTTATGAGCTGGACACAGTGGGGACCTAATGTTGGGGGACCAAAAGCTGTGCTGTGTGGACCAGAAGTAGACTTTTCTTGCTTGACTGACCAAGATGTAGCCAGCATGTATGACTCTAAAACGTCATAAATCTCCTGCTAGACCAGGTGGCTCAATCAAATCAATCATCAATAAATAAGTTCAAGAAATAACAGTGAAAAAATACCATGGTAATGCGTGGATTTTACCTTGCAGATTTTTTTTTTCCTCAGCTTACTAGACAGTAAGTAGACTTTGTCACAGGTCTGACTGCATCAGCAAATTTTGCTTTGCTTTGAGGAATGAGGCTAATTAAAGGCAGTTTGAAAAATGAGTGAAATTAAAACCAAGGAAATACTTAACACATCTCTGCAACCATAATAATAATTTGATGGACTTAAAGTGAATGTTTACAAAATGCTTTCCAACCAAAAAAATATTTCACCAATTATCCAGCAGTGTTGTGGGTATAGTGATACTAATAGAACTATAAGTATTTGTAGAGAAAAGGGCTATGTAAGCATGAACAACTTAACCACTCAGCCTTTCTTTCACTCACAAAGATTCCAAGCTTACCTAAAATCCAGTTTACCACAATTAAGCTTCAGATATCAGGAAGTATTAGACCAAGACTCAAGACCAGATTTCTGAACACTTCCATGTGCTAAGTGGACACAAAAGTAACAAAAGCTCAGCTGCCAAATGGAAGACCTTTCCATCAGATTGTCCAGTCTTGGACAAACAAGCTACTTTTGTCTAGACAAACTGTTTCAAAAACCCACTTATTTTACCCATCCAGTCTTAGGCATGACCCAAATGCCCAGCATCATTTCCTAGGCTTCTGAAATCAGAACTAATCTCTTTTTCTGTCCCATCTGACTATTTTTAGATTTCCATTTCTAATGAGCTATTTTCTCATCCTCTCCCTATACTAAGGAAAATCTAAATTTTATCTGCTTCTAAAACTGTCTCTGTACAAGTGGCTCCATGGCCAAGTTGTCATTCCTTCTCATTACACCCACATGTAAATCTGCTGGAGGTGACCATGAAATTGCAGGTCATTGCCCTCATTAACTTCCCAGAGACACTTCTGGAAGTACGAAATTCTCTCTCAACCCTGTACATTGCCACCAACCTCTACACGTACAAGAAAAAATAAATCATTTAAGACATGTAAGAAGGAATCATATGGAAAAATGTAGTTAAAAATCCCTCTGAACTAATTGCTTAAGAAAGCTTGAGGTGCCCAGGAAAGGTGATAGAATATTACATCCACGGAGCCAATTTTTCCCCCACTTTTAGAAAAATAATATTTGAGATTAGTATAGCCTGGCACCTGTCAGTTAGGTAAAAAGTGTTTGCAATGTGCAGTTGCAACTGGGAGCTGCATAGTGATGGAATGCATTGAGCTTGCTGGAAAGAAAGAGAGTAAAGATTAAGAGCTGTGTGGCACAACATGGAGTGATGGGCCAAAGCCTGAGCTCTGCTCATACTGGGGTAGATGGAAAGTGTTCATACAGGTTTGGTTTGTGGACAAAGTGGCTTTGTGGCACAGCGACAGGCTATGAAACATGCTGAGGGTAACATCAGGTAATCCAGAGCTCTTCAGGGGCTAGTTTTCAAGGAAAACCCACTCAAACCTGTCTGGGGTATGTCTACGCTGTATGGCAACCATACTCAGTCTATAAATGTGAAGGCTGGCCACTCCTTAGTATCCTTAGGTTACTCCTTTTGAGTAGAGAAGCTTAAGGAGCTGCACACCTAAAGCTCACTGAACAATACTAAGAGTTCATTATTAATTATTAGATTAATTATCTTTGTATTAATAATAGACAGTCACATTAGCAGTGTCTGTCCAAAACTACTGTCTGTATGCATCTGAAAGGGAAGAAGCACCAAACCAGAAGCTGGCCCTGGACAGGACTACCTCACCCCAACCCTTGCAAGTAATCAGCCTCCTCTGCATTTACTGTAAGGGCATCTGTGTTGCATAGCACACATCAGGTGTTCTTTCACTATCTAATGAGCTTTGACATTTCTTTTCATAATAGTTTTTAAATGAATTACAGTACTGTCCAGTGCTACAGTACTCAGTAAGCACCAGTTTAGAGTTTCCTAACTGTTTTTCTTACGTGTTGGCCACCAAATCATGATGCTAGCCCATTGTTTTCTGCAAGACACATTTTCTCTGTTTATAAAAATTACAGTTGCAATGGTATTACAGAATCACAGACTCATGGTTGGAAAGGACCTCTGAGATCACCGAGTCGAACCATATACACACAAAAGACCCCCACAATCTCAACCACTAGAGCATGACCTGAAGATCCACATCTACAGGTTTCCTAAATGCCTCCAGGGATGGTGACTCCACCACCTCCCTGGGCAGGCTGTTCCAGTGCCTGACCACTCTTTCAGGAAAGTAATTCTTCCTAATATCTAATCTAAGCCTGCCCTGCCCCAACTTCAGACCATTTCTTTTACCAAGATGTAGTCGTAGTTCAATGACAGAAACATATGCCCATAGGATCAGAACTGTGGCTTGCACGTTATTCACAGAAATCACTCAACATCATGCAAATTTTGGTGTTTTGATAACCACAGGATTTCTTCTGGGCAATAACTGCTTACTCAGTTCTGTTGCAAATGGGTCATTCTGCTCTGAAGCCATTCACACTTTTTCCAGTCCCCAAAAAGAGATATCTTCCTTCAAATAGTCAGAATCAGACTTGCGGCACTTCCGAGGCACAAATTCTTAGTCACAGCTCGCTAAAGCTCATTTTCAAAGAAATCCCCTACAGTAAACAAATGAGGAAGCAAAAGATTTTGTATTCCCACCACCCGTGACATTAGCTTTTCAATCAGTCGCTACTCCATTGATTAGTTAAACAGACTAATGAATGTCAAGCAACCATCAACACTTGTGATATTTTTTAGGAGTAAATTACATACATGTGCAATCACTTTGCTTTAGCTACACAGCCTTTGAGGAATTTAATTTGTCTCCTGTGAAAGCACAAATAACTCTTAGACAAGGGGTGTCTCATGCCCTTCACCAACTTGAGCGTAATCTTCAAGCAGCCCCAATTAATTTTATACCTGTGTTGTGTTCAGTTCAGTATTGCACACTCACCTCTGAACTGTAGTTCTTTTTCCTTCTCACAAAAAAACCCCTCTATTTCCCCCTTTGTGGCTGCTCTTCTAAGTCTTTCTCTACTAAAACTTTAAACTACTGTTAGAAACATTTATTTCCATCTCACTGCTTCTGGCCATGGAAGTATTCAAATGACATCCAATTCAATATATAATGATCTTTGAGACTTTTTGTCATTAATAAAAGCTGAATTTTGCTTGTCCTTCTTTTTAAATTCTTTTGGTGGAGTGGCAAGTTTCTCTCTGAGTAGATCTATAAAGTTTGCTGTCACAGTCAGCTTAAAAAAGGAGCATTCCCACAAGCCCCTTGAGTTCTGTAAGACTCCTGCTTTAATTTCTCCTTAGAAATTCACCGTACCTTCCTAGTGAGCAAGTCCCTGTGTAAGGTCTCTACCCCTCTCAGATCAAAGGTAAGGACACTTGCAAGTTAATGTGATTGTAACTGTTCACGTGCTATAAGTCAACTTGTTTGTTCAAGCTGGAGAGGGGATTCTCCTCTAAAGGTACCCAAACCTTCCTTTTTTCATACCAAAATGAGTAATATTACAAAGGCATGCTGTTTTCAGCCCTGGCCACGTAACTGCTGGAGTGTATAAAACTTAATTTTTCTTTTTGCAGCTTCTTTATAAAATATCAGTTCCCTCTCATGGCATTATAGTCACTAGATGAGAGGCATTTCAGACTGGGGCCAGTGACGAAACATAATTTAATTTTGAAAATGATTTGGTAGAACTGCAATAATACTATGTAAAAGCTTCAAATGGATATTTGTTTTAAATATCACAGGATACTTTTTATATGCTAATGAAAGAGCAAATGTCTCTGAGAGGGAAGAACATGTTTGAGGTTTAAAAAATAAATGAGAAAATTCTTCAGCCTGGGTAATACAAAGACCCAGTTCAGTGTAAGAGTATTCACTGTTCATTTCCTAGCAAACCTGTTGAGGGGTGGGGGGACAGGGAGGGCTGATTTCACAGTCTACTCAAATGTGCTGTAATTAGGGCAAAGTCCTGCTCACACTCTTTATCTGGAAAGTCCTTTTTTTCCACCCCTGTAGAAGACCAGTCTCAGCTATTAAGCCGCAGGCATGAGGGCAACCTGTTATTTTAACACTGGGAGTTTTGCCAGGCTGGCACTCGAGGTCAAGAATTTAGGAGTGTGGTTTCTCAGAGCTGTCCTGGGGCTGTAATGTTTGCATTTTCCTGCTCCCTGAGAGCTGATGCTCAGGGCTGCACCCATTTGGATTAGCACCACCGCCACTCTCCTGCCTCCTGAAAAGTGCTTCGGCGTAGGAAGGGCTCCTGGACCTCCCCATGGCACGTTACTGAATCTGAGAAGGATGTAAATCTGTTCCCTAATTAGGGTCTGATCCAAACCCACTGGTTTGAGCCAACGCACTCTTACATGGGTTTCAAAAGACCCCCACATCAGGCTGCAAGATTGTGGGCATTGCATTTTTCCCAGAGAATTTAAAAACAGTGTTGGTCTGCTTGGCTATCTCTCCATTTGAGATTTAAATTGCCTTTGTAGAAGCTTCTCAAATGGCCAAGGAAATGGCTCAGGTAATCTACTACATTAATACCTAAATGCTATGTCAGACTGACCTCCTTGCTACCTGTATCCCAAAGGCTGGACCTTGGAGGTAAGTCATCATGTTATCTAAAAATGATTGCTCAGAGAATGAACTAGAAATTTGCTACTGCCAGGCTAGCAGCTGCTTTTGGAGAATAGATGTCTCACTTCTGGAATGGAGACGTTATCATCTACATTTTAGATACGTATGGCAATTTCATGACTCAACCTGCAGTTCATTCTTCATGGGGTTAAGCTTCCTTTTAAATAAGTGGTGCCTACAATTTTGGTGGGACATTTCTCTATGCCAGAAAAAATATATTGGAACGTTTTATTTTTAAAAATAATTTTTTTTTGTACAATATGGTTACAAATATAAGAAGGCAATGTAGAAAGACAAGGTATTCCCATCTGAGAAGGAGGTTATGGTGATTGCATCAGGATAATTTCCACCTTAAAAAATCATTATATGAGACTACTGCAAAGGACTAGACACAGAGGTTTTATATAAATGACATAAATCTGTCCATATATGGGGGAAGTATAAGAAGAAATAATTGTATTTTATTTGCAAGAAGGACTCACAGATTGGCCCATATTGACTGTTAGGATGTGAAGGCTGACTTTCCTGATAATATAAATCAAATAACATGGTTAGATATTTCCTACATCCAGACTAGAAATGCAGAGCTGAAATGAAAGCTGGCTGCTGGAAAAAGTTCCAGTTTTCACCTTGAGACCTGAAGAAAGTACTCCTCCTGAGGCATCTCACTACCTTTTTTCTTTTTAACATCATTATTGTGCTTTCCTTTCTTATTACATAGAAGTTCTGAAAAAAAAAGCCCCACAACCAGCTTTACTGTTAAGGCTTGAGAATACGTAAACATAAAATATGTAATCTGTCTTTGATTTGCGCCAGAATATTGCATTTCTGTGCTTTGAAATCATGACTGTATTACAAAACTGACAGTTTTAATGGAAAAATAGCTTTTGAAAGCTGCCTTTGAAAACACACTGAATAATTCTCCAGGTTGTGACTGTTTCACTACCTGAGTATTGAGGATAACAGCAAGAAACACCACTTTACCTTATTCTTATTCTTTGGAGTGACATTTAGATGTTCATAATAAAACATACTTTGTTTTACAGTAAAACTTGTACAAGGACCTTGCGTTTTTCAAACCACGTCCTGTCTGAAATGACAGACTCCAAAACTTCTCACTGTTTTGGTCCTGAAGAGGCTACCTGAAAGAGTTCTTGGGCCTAGATGTTGTTTCCTGCTAACTGATATATACAGAAGACTCTTAAGGCCATTTGACAGAAAGTGCTCCTTGTTTTCCCTCCTTATTCACCTCTCTCACCCTCAACTTAAATAAAAATGTGAGAAACTCCAGATGTTATTTCTCTGGTTTCTCCTGGAAGACACATTAAGGTTTCTAAGATGCAGCCTGGGAGCATGTCAACACGTAACTCAAATGGCAGAGGGTGTTTAATCTTAACAAAGACCATCTTTACACTAAGTGTATCTAAGGCACTGACATCAAATAACCATTAACAAAACCAGAAACAAACAAACAAAAAATAATTTTAAGCAGAGAAGTAAAGATAATTCATTCTGTCAATTAATCAAGCTCTACTTGTCTGCCTGAGATGACAGTGCTATGAATTTTCCAGTCAGCAGAGGAGTCTTCTACCACAAGGATAGCTCAGACATGAATTTTTAATCTATAACCCAAATAAAACCCCAAACAAAACACTTTCTTTTAAAACTGTTCCCACTGACATTTCTTATATACCATGAAGAAAAAAAACAAAAGAAAAATCAAATATATTTCTTTCTCTTTACAACTCATCCTTACGAGTGATTTCTTCATAGGAGAACCTTATTAATAATCCAGGTTTATACATAGCATACTCTACAGAAACATCTGGTCATCTCTCTATAGCTCCTAGGAAAGATTTAATAGTGGGCACCACAACATATTACTAAGTCAATTTTTTTTACTGTATTTTCTAGAGTCCTACTACACACTGGAAGAAAATAAATGTAAAATTCAGTTAAAAAAAATACATTTTGTGATTCTTTTTCTTCTCTTGTATCAATTCATCTACTCACTGGTAAACAACATTCAATCATTTGACTCGCATGCATAGAGGCAAGTTAGTGAAGTTCCCCTGGGACACACAAAATAGGCTTGAATGAGGGCGGTAGCCAAAAGGAGATGGCATCATAGACTGTAATTTTGTGTAGTATTATATTCAACTACATACAGCTGGGGTTGTCAGGTAAAACAATGAAAACTCAACATATTCTGATCAGCTCAACCAAAGACTTCTGACCTCAGGGTTATTCTGAACCGCACAAAAATAAATATATACCAGTCACATATAAACAGGAACACTTTCCCAAACTCTTCATTTGGACATCAACTTCACTTTTCTACATCAGTTGAAAACATTTTATTCTGGCAGAACATTTAACATTTTATTCTGGTAGAAGTTTGTTTACTTGTATTTCTTTTAATGCGGTTTTCTGGTAGCTGCTTTGTAACTATTAATTTAAATTGAAGTTTAAAAAAAATCTCATTATTGTCTGCATCAAATACACTCGAGTGTGATGGATGCTCACTATGACTACTTACACAATACAGCACTGTTTCCCCCAGAATAACAGAACATGTGCAGTAATAGCTCATTACAAACCTTTCTTTTGAGACCATTCTTATTAAAAAGCTTTTAAGAAACTTTGAAGTGTGGATTTCTGAACAGGTGAAAGATTGTTGATTTAATACTTGCTTATATGATGCAGGAAAAAGGGACCTTGACTATTTCCCTATGGGCAGAAATGACATGAACACACTATCAGTTTGTGGCACATCTCTGCAATTCATATATTTACAGTGTTGAAACTGAGTGAAAAGCATTTCTTTGGCAAAAGGAGAAAACACAAATTTTTCATGAGTCCAGCCCTGAATTTCCCCATAAGCCCACAGGAGCTTCTACAAGTGAATTTGTGTGCGTTGGTACCACCATGTTACAAACAGTTTCTTCACTGAGACTGAAAATTTGCTCTGATGGGACAGTTTTACCCTTGTTGGACAAGACCTGTCATTCCTTCAGGGAAGGGCTGATTTCTTCTTAGGCATGTCAAGGCAAAACTAGAATAGGAAAGGCAAAGTCCCAACAAAGCCACTGTGGATATTTGGATGAAATTAAAACCACAGTATTTAAGATACTATCTTTACATTTCCATTTGATTTCTTAATGTTAAGTCTTTGTCAGAATTTAAATATCTAGGTTTCCTGCATCTTCTGAATCCAATATCTGGGACTGGTCAGACCCCATTAGCACCACAGGTCCCTTTTGGCTTCCAACCTAGACTCAGCCCATGTAATTCTAAGCACTTCACAATGATCTGTTGTCAGGAACCCTGAACTTTTTTCATGGAAAATGATAAACACTTCTAGAGAGCAGCTCAGCTCACCTAAGAGCTCTTTCCCACTTGGATGTAGATTATTAACTTAGCTGATTTAGTCATCTAAACATGGTTGCTATCAATCTATGTCTTTATGAAACTCGATTTTACAGAAAAATATCAGTCTGGTAACCTGACTTACCCCATGCATTTTCTCAAATTACAGACAGCAGGGAGTGGAAAGAAAATATGTCTTTGGGTGAGTTTCTTCCTTTTTAGTAGTCTGGTGAGAAAGTTAAGTTGGACTGGCGAAGAAGCTAAGATCTTATGTCAAGAAATGTGGGTCTCTGCATCCCACTTCAGATTGATGAAAACTCTTCAATGGGTAACTCAGAGATAAGCTGCTAAGTAGTATTTAATTCCATTTTTAAGTGAGATGTTTCCAAAGTACAAATTTATCCAGGGATTCTGAATGGTCTGGAATTGCATATAGACAGCAGTGTTTCAAATGCAACTCATTGAATTATATCATGTCAGTAAATGTAACAATTTTAACGACATTTATTATCTCTGTTGAATGTATTAAGACACCTAAATAATTATGATTTTAAGAAAATGGGCTGAAAAAGGTATGGTAGAGCCAGTTTTGATGTCACTCTAGTGAAGAATGGGCAAAGATTTGTCAAGTCATGACAGCCTCAAAATGCAGTTTCATTCCAGCAATAAAGTCCCTAATTCAAAGGTGCTCCTGTCCATGAGTCTATCTCATGTGATGACTTAGGGAACTCTCAACCTTAGAGGATTCAAGACTAAAATCTTACAGAAACCCTACGAAATGCCAGCAGTCAAGTTCTCCTCTCAAAAGCCCCCCATTCCAGGTAACTGCTAACCATCTATGATCTCTAACCATGACAAACCGTCATGTTGTATGTGAAGGACTGACTAAAACACTTCAGTTTGTGGTTGGGTTGCATTTTCACTGGTGTAGCAGTGTAGAACTTGACACCCAGGTCATCCTCCCAGCAGTGCTGACAGAGCCAGAAAATGTGCTAGGAATAGCTGTGAAGATGTAACCCCATGGTCAGAACAGTAGGATGACCACGTCTTACACTGTTGAAGGCAACCAGAGACAAAAAATTACTAATATTCCTGATCCTCTGCTCCATGAATCCTGATATCATACCCCTTACCTATGAGGACTTGCCCTCAGAAAGCCAAACCAGTTAATCACATAATCCTTAGCTTTTCTATAAAGCTTTCTATAGAGTATTGATTCATAGCATGGAGTGAAAGGGGTTTTTTTCTAAGCAAAGTGGCAGGTGGTAGATTCAGCCTCAACACACCACCTCCCTTCAGGGAAAGTGGTTCTTACAAAGAACAGATGGATGGCACAATGGCCAAAGGCCTGCTCAGGTTGCATTATTATCTAAAAAGGGGTTTTCGTTTTAATTTAATAACAGTATGATAGGTTAATCAAGTCAGCGGGGAAAATCCTGTGGTGGCGCTGGTGGAGAAAATACAGTATGTTATTCAATCTGGTAGTCATTGTAAAAGGCAGCTTTGGGGTCAGTGGGGTGTGTTAATACAGAAAGAGGCAAAACAACTGCACTGGGGCTTATTCAGACACTCTCCACAGAAGTCATATTTTGCAAGAGTCAGACACAGAAATAAATCCTCTAAACCAAGCTATGAATGAGAGGGTTAGGGAAAGGCAGAAACCATTCAAACATGTGTGTAGATGCCAAACTAGAGGGAACTCATGGGAAGGTGGGGAAAAGCTCAGGGCTTCTGTTTTTCTTAAGAAGCATTGGCATGGCATTTGTCTGCCCACAGCATCGTCCGTAGTAGCTCTTTCTACTACAACACAGATTTCCATTCACTGATTTAACCTCAAAGAGGGGAAACTGACTAACACAAACGTCCTCGATTGTCCACTCTGTAATAGAATTAGGAACCTCAATGCACCTCCTGTGTTTGATGAGGTTTGTTATACAGTGCTGCGTGTTCACCCACTTCTCTCCTGGAAGTTCTTCAGGCTGGCAAAAGTGCAAAATCAGATTATTTTTTTTTAAACCTTACAAATGTAATACACACAGTGCTTAATTGCTAAGGTTGTGGCACAACTAGTGAAGTGCTGGAAGAGTGACAGACTAAATTTACACCTCATCCTCAATGATACCTCTGTGAATAAGAGACAGGAAGAATACATTATATCACATCTCTAATTCTGCGGTCTACCCGTTTGACTAGAGATGCTCAGAGTACATAGCCAATGTAATATATTTTCTCAAAACACATATCATCAGTCCTGCTGGAAAAAGCAACTAGAGGCACTGCTTTATAGGGGTAGTTTGGTTTGGTTTGTTTTTCATGGACCCCTGTATACTTACCGGGGTTTGAAATAAATGTATTATCAATTTATAGTACCTCATAAAGATTTGCCAATAGTTCAAAAGCTGCTTTCTGCCATAGATGGTGATGATGTGTTTCTAGGAAATATGTACCAGGAAGCCATAGCACAACAGACAATATGTGTTCTGCTGCTGCATTTTTCCTTGATATTTTTAAGTTCTATTACTCAGGAAAAGGCACATACTGATCTCAATACAAAGGTTGAAAGCTCAGCCTTGTTGAAGTCAATGTATTAGCCTGGGGGATGCAAGAGTAGGGGTTCAGTTTCTTAAGCCTTCATGGAATATCAGTGTCCACCAGCATGAGTCACCTTAGGTCTCTGGGTACGTAGCAGGAGCTCAGGGGTGATGCAGTGCCCATGGCACGTAGGTTGTGCTGCCTGGCACCACACTGACCCGTGCACCCCAGACAAGGTGGGTACCTCAGCTTGATTCTTGGCTTGGAGTGACTTAATCCTTTAGTGCATGCAACTTTTCATACCTCATGAACATATTCACACCATCTTGGCACATATTCACAAATCGTTATCTTAAATATTTAATTTTATGCAAGTACTACAGTTTTTACTGAATATTATAGGTTCATTTAGCGCTGATTTGTTGGTTTTTTTCCTGGGATAGTTGGCGTGTTGTGCATTCATTATTGCTGATTGATAGAAGCTTATTTTTCTTGCTTATTCAGTTACCTGTATTTTGAAAGGTGTATCCATATGAGCAAAGTAAGCAGTTCATATCATTAAAACAAAATAAACCAAAATTAGGAGTGTAAAACCAAAGGGATTCTGAGCTAGAAGTAAGCAGAAGCATCCTCTAGCCATTCATAAACTTGCTCGAGCTCAATAATTTGATCCATTACTGCAGTCCAATCTGCATGTTGTCATGTGCCACGTCCAATCTTGCAGGAATCCCTGTTGCTCTGGTTCCATGACTCCGCATCTACTGGTTTCTGCACCAGTAGAAAGTGCATCAAAAGAAGCAGAGGGAGGCAATGCATAAGAGACTCCAGGGTTTCCATGTGCAGTTTAGTAATAGTGAGAACCTAACAATTAATTTTTCTCTCTCCTTGTCTCTTACTTCCCACATGCTGGCATACACACCTGCAGAAACAGGCAGTATTTAAGCACAATCCATCATCAGGAGCTGCACTTGCAAACTTATCTCTGCAATTAACTGTGATTTCACTGTTTTCAAATGCAGAATAATAGATTTTGGAGCTCATTAGTAGACACATTTGTTCCTGAATTCAATATTCTGTATTTGCACGTTTTTTTAACTCCAACACATATAGGTGCAAAATTCTGCACAAAGTGTTAGACATTGTTTTAAATTTGCCAGGACCGAAATGCAAACATGTCCATAGATGCTCCTGCCTGAAATGATGCCTGGCACACCAGCATTAACTGTTTTTGAGATGCAGAGACACTAATACCTGGTGCTGCTGACCTAAAACCCTCACAGAGTTTTCCATCCTCACTGCACACCGAGGCAATGGTGTTGAAGTCTGGGTGCTCCTTTAGCTGGAGTTCAGGTACCTCAGCTGTGGGCAAAGAAAAATTACAGGATTAGAATTTTGGTTATGCTCAAACATAATCACAATTTGCTTTCTAAGCTCCTGGTTTAAGTACTGATTTAGGAAATAGTGTAAACTTAGACTTGGGTTAAGGTCAGCCTGGTGTGAGGGTTTTGTAAATGTTTCCTGATGCAGCAATGAGAAGGTGAAGCAAATGGCAAGAACATCAACAAAGAGACTGGCCAGAGCTTCTGATGAAGCTTGGTTTCACTGGCTTTGTGTCTCAAGCGAGAGTCTTTGGCATTCAGAACTATTTAGAAATGTCGGGGGGGGGGGTCACATGAAGGACTCCGAATTTATTAATAGTTCTTGTTTGAAAAAGATAAGGTGACATGACCTTATCTATAAAAACACCAGCAAAGCCTAGCTCAATAAATTTGCTGTAGTTTTATGTATGCGTTTGCCATTACCTGGAAATAAAAAGCTACAATAACCTAACTGTCTGTGAAAATATGACAATTCCTCTTGGGATGTGTACCATGGGTAGTTACTTCTCTCTGTTGGCCAAAAGGGCCCTTACAGCTACTTTAATTTTAAACTGGGTTGTATGTGAAGGGAACCTGAGCCTGTGTACTCATCTGTACCTGGTTCACCCTGGGGATGAAGCCTCCCTGTCTCATCAACCCTACCCATTCCTCCTAGTCCAGGGCTGTGGCAGAAATATTTCTCTGTGGATACTGGCATACCATCCTATACCCTTGGTCGATGTGGAAGCGGGTAAGGTTGATGCCAGCAATGTATTTTTAATTTGAGTTTGTTTTGCTTCATTCTGAATTGCAGGAGAGACAGCAGTCCATCTTCAGTTTGGACAAAACATCACAAAATGGGGCAGAGAGGGATGGACGTGCAGTATGTCTGGGGAAGGACCAGCAGGAAGGACCTGAAGCAAGAAAGCAAAGGATCTGTTGAAGTGATATGCAATGCAAGACAAGAGAAAAATAATGCAGGATAATCAGTCTGAGCTGGGTTCCATTCTCCTTTACAGCCAAGCAGCCTTATTGGAGCACAGCTCTGCATTCAATGGGGCTGCACCGCTGCAATCAAGGAAAAACTTTTCTCATTTAGGGCAAGGAAAGAGGTCAGAATCAGGAAAATAATACTGTGTGACAGGATAACCCAAGTGCTACTATACATGTTGGAAGTAAAAAGAAAAAAGCTTCTTATTTATTCTGGGGAAAAAAAAATAAATAGAAAAGATACTGCAATAATTCTCCCAGTTCTGCTTAGCTTGTGGGGATGACTAGTTTGTAGGGTTAAACACGTATCTGAAAACTTGATTGTCAGTACATAAAAGTCTGCAGAGATGAAGCAGGCAGTGTGGGTAGAGAGGAAACATGATATTCAAATAATTACCACTTACAATTTGGACAATGACTACATACAAAAGATGAATCTTTAGTAAACCTGCAGGGGGTAAAAAAAGAAGAAAGACAATTATACAAGCAACTGAGCTTCATTTCTGCAGTGAAAATGGAGATTTTGTGCATAACACCTGCAGTTAGTACTAATACAGTCTGAAGGGTACACCATAAATACTGATCTCCCTGAGAAACTGACTCTTTCACGAAGTTGAATAAAATGTTGTTTGCAGATGTCCTCAGATACCTGAATTTCTCAGCTACAGCTTTGTCTCAGTGAGGAATGTGTAACAAGAATGAAAGGAATGTGGGAAACTTAGAAAGCAGAAAGTTGTAGAGGTGAGGAAGAAAAAGAAAAGAACTAGAGAGGCACAAAAAGTAGATGGTAGAAATGCAAAGGGAGTGTAGATGAGGTGAAAGAGGAGACGCTTTAAAAAGCAGGACTAAAAAAAAAAAATAAAGGGAAGGTGGGACAACTGTCTCTCTGAGAGAGAGATTAAAAAACCTCAGAGAATGAAAAACTCAGAAAGAACCTGAGAGGAACCTGTGAGGTGACAAAGAGTAAATCAAGGAGCACATAGGGAAATACCAGACCAGGAGAAATCATTGAAAGAAAAGCAAGCAGAAGGAGGAAAGCATTCAGAAAAAATACGTGAAAGAACAGAATCCATACTTAAAGCAGAAAGCCAGACCTATCTAAGTGCTTCCAAGTCCTACACGGGAATCCCATTGGGCACTGGTTGGATTGCACAGAGGTTAGCTGCCTATGAAATGGCATTCTCCAGAGTTTACACTGAGAGAGAGACGTACTTGTTGTGATGTAATATTGGTGTTATGCCCACTAAACTCATCCCTATTTTTTGCCACACTTCTCTTTAATTTAGGGGACAGGTGGCTTCACTGTTAGTAGGCACCATCCATGGCTATGGGACGGGGAGATGATCACAAGAGACAGACAAGAAAAGAAATGTGAAGGGAATGAATTTTAAATGCTGTGAAATAATCCGGAAACGTCAATAGGGTTTTTTTTACTCATCTTTCTTACCTATTGTGTGGAGATAATTCAGAAGATACATGCTCATAGGCAAAGAAATGCTTTGTGTTTCTTGGGGAAAGGTGTATAGAATAACTACGCATTGCATGTTCCAAGAATGTAATATAGTAATGAACTGGAATTGTGTTGCAACTGTTATTGTATAATTTCTCACTAACCACACAGTTTTTGACATCTTTATTGCACAAGTGTTTTCCATTAGATGTCCTTCTATATCATACACAGAAAATATAAGTGACTTGTATGCATTTCAGAGTGATAGCATTAATTGTTTTGGAAATGATACAAAGAGCTAGATCACAATTTTTTTTTTTGTTTATGTTTTATCCTTTAGAAAAAGAACTATTCCATTTTAGTTAAGCCACCATTAAAAAAAATTATGCTTTTTCTTAGTGTTTGCTCAGACCTGTATGCCAACATGAGCTACAACAAACAGCGATATTCTGGTGTGGGCCCGTCATGAAGCCTGGCAACCAGTCAATTCTGCTTCACATCGTAAAATGGTGTGAAAGATGTGAAAATGACAGCTGTTAGTTACCAAATAACAGATCCATCATTTTGATGCCCAAGCTTCACTTGGCAGAAGCTGATCTAGAACATCCGCCTGCAAAACTTCTTAGGTATCAACTTCTCAGTAAGCACGTGAGTATTTGTCTTTATAATTTGCCCTCGTTTCAAATTAAGAGAAAAGATATTAATGAAATTTTGTGGGGGTACTGAATGGTGTGGGAGTTTTTCAAGACCTCTCTTTCTGGTAAGCAGAATGTTTTGAGCCAGCCAAATTGCAAAGGAAACTGTATCGTATATTATCACCCATGTAGTATACCGTTTAGTGTTTGTGTAGGCAAAAAATAATGGATTTGTTAAAAATCCAAACTTATTCTTTCTTTCTAGTTGAAGGCACTCTGTGTCTCCCTCTGGCCACAACCATTTTATGCTGTCAGATTGGGTAAGCATTTCAAAAATTGCAAAACATACATGTAGACATGATATTTACCTCTCCTTTCTTGAAGATGGAGCTTCTGCCTGCGCTGTCCCAACAGAGCAAATCTGTGATGGGAGGTGGTGACCACACAGTGGGCACTGCTCGAGCCCTCCCCATGGTACCGGGGGGGGGAAACATCAGGTTTGACCTGGGAATGAGGATGTGGCAGAGGATCTCTGCCACCCTGCTGTGAGTAACCTGCTGCTGAGCTGGCCATGGCATTCTCAAGGTAAAGGTTCCATGCCGAGGTACAATGAACTGCAGTAACTGAGAGTGGAGGTTATGAATAAATTGATCACCATGACTAAGTGCATGATTTGATCTACCATGACTACAGCCAGGCTGGATGGGGCTTTGGGCAACCTGGTCTAGTAGGAGTTGTCCCTGTCTGTGGCAGAAGGGTTAGAACTAGATGATCTTCAAGGTCCCTTCCTAACTAAAGCTTTCTATTTTCTTATGATGACTAATATCTGAATCTAGCAGGAGGAAAATCATTCTTTTTGGAGGAGAAAGACCTTATAATTCTCCTTGTTTTTTACTGTAAAACCCATGATGTATAGCATAACCAGTGTCAGCCCTGCCTCATTACCCAGCAACAGAGAGCTCACTATCCAAATTTGGAGGCACAGAAACACAGAGCAGGTTACTGTCCTCATCTCAAACACATTAACAGCTTGAAAAAAAAGATAGGCTTACCTGTGATGCATTCAGCAGTCTTTCCTGTCACAGGTTTTGAAAAGAGGTCCTAACCGCTTTTCTCCCTAAGATTGGTTTTATTTTGTTTTGCCCTGCAGTCGGAAGAAAAAATTAAAAAGAAAAAAGAAAAAAGAAAAAGGGAAGGTAAGGCAAGGAGGAGACAAGAAACATCAGGCCTTACTTTTAAATTTGCCTTTTCAAGGAATGGTTTCCTCTCTTCCTAAAGTAACATTTGATGAGAAATAAAATGCAGGAGAGTTACTTACAAGGACTTTTACAAACTACAGAGAAATAGATATTCAGTGGTAATGAGAGGAAAGAAATTGAATGTTTTGTGCAGGCATTGGAAGTGATTTGTCTCTAGGAATGGAAATCCTCTCCCTGTTAAGGAGCAATCAGAGTTTATCCAGCATTTTGATACCCCAGCCAGCGATGCTCAGGCACCGTCAGCTGGCCAGGTACCAACCCAGCTCACTGTCTTTGAGTCGTGACTCACTCACGTGCCTGCCCTGAATATTGGCTTTAACAAGAGCAGGGGTTTTTACCCATCAGAGTTCACTGGCCTTGAAATCCACAGTGCTAGTTACTGCAGCAGAGCTGTTCAGTCCACGTGCAGCTTTCCTCCACCATCACCTGCAAAGCCCTTCTGGGCATCTCTCTCTGCACAAGCCTGCTATAATTTGCTTCATTTCTATACTTCAAAAATTAATCTTTTCAGCTTCCATTTAGAAAAGAAAATTTTCATTATTGAACTTTCATTATTTTTGTTAGTTCATTATTGAGCTAATATGAATAGCATAGCACAACATGAAGGAAAATTAGTGTTCAGATTGAATTACATACAGGGATCTGCACAATGCAGGTTTTCCTGACTTGCTGTGTTGCCAAATATCTGAAAGATGATTTTGTTTCAGCTCCACAATATTTCCCCCCACCCTGACCATATTTTGCTGTGCCAGTGAACCAAAACAGTCACATTTTGCCCCACTCTGCTCCGGATTCATCTCCATATATGCCAAGGTGCTGGTGGCCCTGTCCCTCTTGGAAGCCAGCTACAAGTTTAATTGTTTCAGCCAGTGGAGATGAATTTCACTGTTGTCCCTTGTAGCTAGAGTTGGTTGTGAGTCACTGGTTCTTCCTGTGAGCCATACCCTAGCTGGTATCCCTTATCCTTTATCCAGTACTGTAAGGCCACCATGATCTGGGCTATCAAGTGGCCTCTGGATGTACTTTGAAGCACGAAGGTCAAAGAAGAAGCAAGGCCAGCTCTGAAAGTTTTACAAACACATCTGAAAATCTGTGGCTCTTTGTTTCCAGCGTCCATAAAGTTGGGAAACACTCTTTGTCTGAAAGGCTGTCTCTACAAGCTTCCTTGACTCGTCTGGAGTTGTGATTCCAACAAAAAGCTCAACTGGGAAAAAAAGTGCTTTGTTTTTGATCAAATGTAGCCCAGTGGTTGGTTTTGTTGTTTTCTTTCGCTTGCCTTTGTTTCATTAGAGGTGAGTTTTTTTCCTTTCTCGAAGACACCAATTACATCTGTACTCCAGGGGCCTCTCTGGGGGAGTGAGCCCAAATTGTGGTCTGCCACAGGACCTTTCCAGCTCCCCCAGTCCTGGTCTCCTTCCCCACTGCTTCTTCTGCACATCCCTGGGAGGTGGTACAGCAGAGGCATCCAGGGCATTTCAGCAGCAGGAGAAAGACCCTCTTTGAATGCAAGAACTGGGCAAAGCTGAGTTTGGGCTTCTTGTTAGCTGCTACAAAGCCTGCTGAATAGCCACCTGGACCAGGGCCAGACCAGCCTCGGCAGTTTCAGGGTTGGTCACATGCACAGCCTGGCTCTACTGATGGCAGCACTGAAGTCACTACCAATTACATGGCATCCGCAGGATGTCTCATTGCTGACATTGGTGACCATAACCAAAAACCACCACCATTTTGCCTGACTCCAAATTTGTTATCTTGGATAAAGCTTAGCCTTTATGTTTTAGGTATGCTTTCCAGATGATTTCATGTTGCTCTGGTTTTGGCATTGGTTTGCTGGGTTTTACCACTACTGTCCTCCCAAAAAGACTTTGCAACATTAGGAAATAATTGAAATTGTAGGTGTTTGATAGAACAATGTCTTAAAGTAAGTCTATGCTGGTCAAGCTTTGTATTCAACCTCATCCCCCCTCAGTATGTTCCCTTGTATCACTATCAGATCAAATATCTTAGCATAAAAAGAACTTGATTAAGTTTTTCCGTACCAGAAAAGACAGAAAGACAGAAATAAATGAAGGAGAAGGAGAAGGAGAAGGAGAAGGAGAAGGAGAAGGAGAAGGAGAAGGAGAAGGAGAAGGAGAAGGAGAAGGAGAAAGAAGGAGGAGAAGGAGAAAGAAGGAGAAGGAAAAATAAAAAAGGAGAAGAAAGAAGGAAAAAGGTGAAGGCAGAGGAGGAAAAGGAGAACAAAGAGAAAAATAAAATAAAAAAATAAAATAAAAATAAAAAAATAAAAATAAAAATAAGAAGGAAACAGAAATGGAAACAGAAGTGTAAAAGAAAAAAGAAAGAGAAAAAGAGAGAAAGAGAAAAAAGAGAAAAAGAGAAAGAGAAAAAGAAAGAGAAAAAGAAAGAAAGAGAGAGAGAGAGAGAAAAAGAAAAAGAAAAAGAAAAAGAAAAAGAAAAAGAAAAAGAAAAAGAAAAAGAAAAAGAAAAAGAAAAAGAAAAAGAAAAAGAAAAAGAAAAAGAAAAAGAAAAAGAAAAAGAAAAAGAAAAAGAAAAAGAAAAAGAAAAAGAAAAAGAAAAAGAAAAAGAAAAAGAAAAAGAAAAAGAAAAAGAAAAAGAAAAAGAAAAAGAAAAAGAAAAAGAAAAAGAAAAAGAAAAAGAAAAAGAAAAAAGGAAATTAATGTTTTATGAGAAGAGGGAGTGTGAACACCCAGCTCAACCCTCGTCCTGCCACCACAGCAGCCACCCTCTGGTGCACAGGTCAGTTGGCAGCCTCTCTAACAAGGACGTGTCCCCATGGGTGGTCTCGGCTTTACGCCCATTTGTACTTTTGTGGCACTTTGATACAGAAACACAAATGCTTCTTTTCTTATCATGTACTACTTTAGATTTCAAACTTGTCTGAAAGGATCATCATGGGGACCCCTGCCTCCTAGAATACTCAGGATCTTGCAAAGCCAAATGTGTTCTTTTTATTTTTGTCCTTTTCTTTTTCTTTTTCAAATGCAGTTGATTTCAGGACTAAGATTATCCCTTGGCCATTTACCAGACAGACTGTACATTGTATTCATGCTTTTCAGTGTTGTTGCCTTCCTAGTATCACCATGGTATGCTGCATTAGCAATAATATTTACCATCTTGTCAACCGGTCAGTGGCAACAGGCTTAATGAAACGGGTTATTTGTTATTCAGCACAAATCACAGTCATTGAGAAATCAAGCTGGGAGATGCTTATTTACTGAACTTTTATTACCTGAATGTGCACAGTCTTTTAGAAAAAAATGTATGAAACTTGTGAGTTTGAATAGTGAGCATGAGAGGGGGGGGGAAAGAGCTATTTATACTGATTCTTTCAAAATGAAGTCTTAGCCAATTTTGCCTGTGTAAAAAGGATGCAAACGTAATTTGCTTATTCACAATTTAAGGCCCTTTTCATGCTGTTAGAACAAAGTAAATAAGGACCCTGGGTCAGCTGTGTTTTACCTCCATACTAGTAAACTTAGGTTAATACTCTATGGCTAAGATAGTGTGTATAATATCACAATACTGTTGTGAACCTGAATAGAGAGATTTGTGGGAATGGCATTGGCAACAAATGCTTCCAGAGAGGAAAATTTTTCTTTTCTTGTAAAGTATTAACATCTAGAAAGACATATCAGCAATGAAATACTCTCTTCTCCTACCACGTCCACCTTCTTTTTTTAGTACAAATAAACACAATGCGAGTATTCAAAGGATTGTTTCCAGCTCCAAAAGTGCAGCAGAAACTCACTGAAACTTCTGATATTTCACCAAACAATAACCTGAGCATGGTGGTCTTTTTGTTTGGGTGTGGGGTTTTTTTTTGTGGTTTGTTTTTTGCCATGGTTTGTTTTTCCCTCTTTTCCCTGGAGCAGAGGCGGGGGCGGGTAAAGAAGGAAGGGGTAATACAAAGCAAACTTGGGGAAAATATTTAATTTTATTTTATAATTAATGAAATGAGGCCAAATGCAGTTAAAAAAAAATACCCAATGCCAAAGAATATTTAAAAGTTTAAAAAAGCCAAATGTATGGTTTGTTAAGTACAAAATAGAATAAAATATTGTAGCCATCCCTTCTGACAGGAATGCTTTACCATGCTTCATAAGTTTGTCTTGACAGATACCCCTGTGTAAGACTCCTCAGATAACATAGAGCTACCAGATTTTCTCCTATGCTCTGAGCTCCAGCCAACGTTGCTTTGCCAGTAGCATTCACAGCACCACAATGCCCTGGCTTGTCTTCTACTTTAATTTAAAACATCTATGAGGCTTCTTTCAGCCCTGCTTGGATAGCTGTAGGGTTAGAGAAATTGTCACGTTACCTTATGCTACTGGAAAAGCCCTGGGACATACCCATGCAAAATGCTCCTTTGCCACTTCCCAGACATTTATGCATGCACCCACCTCTGGGAACAGCCCTGGTGACCACACCAGCACCCCCACAGTGTTCAAGGCACCAAAATGACACCCATACAGTATTAGGCAAGGCAGGGAACTTTCAGGACATGTCACCCTCCCTGAGAAAGGCTCTCAGCAGTGGAAAACCAAAGGAAACTCTGAGTCTTCAGGAGTCATAGAAGACGAGTGGTAGTGCCAGTCCCTGGTGGGGTTTCACATCTCGTCTCCAGTCTCCTTCCACCCCAGTCCTCACCAGGGTCCCTCCCTGAGGTGCTGCTGGTCCCCCTGCCCCTGGCATTACGTGCCCTTTGTACCTGCTGCAAGGCTGTGAAGAGAAGCATCTACCTTGTCTCCTGAGGGAGAGACCTGGGCTTGCACCACTGTGGTTCTACCACCCAACCCTGGAGAGCAATCCTTACACTCAAAGCTTTTTCTGAAGGGCTGTTTCCATGGGTACATTCTGAACTTACAAATTTGCACGATGTGGAAATGTGCTTCTGAATATATTCTCATGTTTCCAGTGATTATCAGTTTGCAGGGAGCTGTAGGCTGCAAATCCCGTGCGAAATACCTTCAGCTATTCATCTCCAGTAAACACTGAGAGCTCTTGGACAATTATGGCTGCCCAAAAGAAAGAGAACAAAACCATCGCTGACCACATTTCTTTTAATTTTTTTTATTTTTTCTTTTTCCCATGGACCTGTTGAGGATGGGGATACAGGGAGGGCGTGGGGAGGGAAGGAGGGAGCTTTCTCTGGGCTGAAATTAAAGGGAGACGAGAACCATGGTCGCAGCTAAGTCATCTGCAAGTGAAATGATGGTCAGGATGGGGATGCAGCGGGGCAGCGCGCCGCTGTGCGCGGCGCGGCAGCGGGGGTTGCTAGGTTACCCCCCGCGCCAGGAATTCAGGGGACAATGCGCTTACATCTTTTTCAATTTTGAAAAATAAAATAGGTATTGACACACAAGATACAGTGCGGCACTGGAGTAATTCAGCAGTGGGGAGATCAGAGGGAAGGGGGGCCTTTCATCTCGCTGACAGTGCTTTACTTCTGGTGGTGGCTTCGGGAGGGACGGCGCGCCGGGGTGTCCCTCTGCGGGAGGATGCTTGTGGCTCTTGCACCCCAGCAACTCCTGCATCCCCAAAGCCAACGGGCAGCTGCTGCTCCCAGCCACCTCGGCTGGTCCTACAGAAACTCCTGACAGCCCCAGTGATGTATGGGCCTCGAATGGGGGGAGGGAATAAGCCACCCTTTCATGATGGAAACAAATCTGACAGGTCTAGTGGAGGCTCTCAGCTCATTGGTGGCATTCCCTGAGCTTTATTATCATTGTTGTTATTATCACCATTCTCCTCTTCATAGATTATATCATAATTTACAGTCAGGCATTGTGCACGCTGGATGATTGATGTCGCTTGGGCATGAATAACCCTTTCTATAGGATTAATAATGTATCTTCAGTGAGAAACTACTGAGGTGGGGAGGGGGATAGAGTGGGGGGTTTCCTTTGTAAAGGCAGCCTTTCCTCAGATGCAGTGCTCAGGGCAATAAGATGAACTTCCTTGAGCCTGTGGCCTGTGCTCCTGTTGTCCTAAAACAATCGTTTGGTGCAGGAGAAAATATGATGTCTGCACAGTGGGAAGAACACACCAACCTTCTCCAGCGTGGACATGGCAGGATGCTCAGCGGGTTATGAAGGAGAGATGTCGTGCACCAACAGGCCAGGCTGTGTCATGGGCCCCACCACCCTGCCAAATGGACCGTGGTTTTAGTGCTACAGATGCACCACTTCTCAGGAAAACATCGGGTCTCTGCCACTGGGTGCTCACTTGGCTGCGATTCTTTAAGGACCAGAGAGGGGAGGACACAATGTCCCCCTTCCCCAAACTTTAAAAAACCCACAACCATGTTTCTATGTCAGGAGCACATTTTTTTCAGTCAGTTGCATGTCTCCCAAAAGAACAGGCTACCGTAGAAAGCCCATGTTCTTTTCACCTTCCTGCCTGAAGTTGTGTGCATGTCCTTCAGCAGGCCCACCAACACATCTGTGTTGGGTAATGATGGAGGAAAAAGCAGTCTGCAAATAACCACAGCCCCAGCATCTCATTTTCTATTTAGCAGGGCAGCTCGGACCTCAATGGCTGAGCTACTGGAAGGTCTCCTTTTATTGATGGTGCTTTTCACACCCATCTTTTCAAATTGTCAGCATATTTTTATATTCTGCAAAAATTAATAGGAATAAAAGTTGTATTTTTGTGGCTGGATTCTGATGACACCATAAACTGCAAAGGAAAGCCCTGAAAGGTTGCAAAATCCCACCACAATCCAAGGGTAAAATTATGTTTTATAATTGGTAGAGGATGAACTTCAAAGTGATCAACACTTTAGCTTCATTTACCGAATCAATATGTCTTCAGTTTCTCTAAAACTATGTGTGTATTATCTGAATTGTCAAAAACTTGTTGGATTCCTAAAATAGATTTAATTTTTTTTACAGAAGGGATTCCTTATAGGTATAAGTTTTAAATATGAGTCCTGTAAGAATACCTTCTGATCCATGCTGCTGGATAATGGCAGAGCTGGCTCATCTATATCTTTCCTGGCACCACTTTTCCTAGCCTTCTCTTAAAAATGACTCATTATTGGCATTCCAGCACTTGGTTAGAGTTGGAAGGGACCTTAAAGATGATTGAGTTCGAATCCCTCTGCCCTGGGCAGGGACACCTCCCACCAGACCAGGTTGCTCAAAGCCCCAACCAGCCTGGCCTTGACATCTCCAGGGATGGAGCATCCACATCTTCTCTGGGCAATCTGGGCCAGTGCCTTACCACCCTCACAGGGAAGAACTTCTTCCTGAGGTCTCATCTAAATCTTCCCTTTTAGTTTAAAACCATTGTCCCTCATCCTATCACTCCACTCCCTGATAAAAAGTCTGTCCCCATCTCTCCATAGGCCTCCATCAGGTTCTGGAAGGCCGATACAAGGTCTCCCTTGAGACTTCTTTTCTCCAGGCTGAACAATCTCAACTCTCTCAGCCTGTCTTCATAAGAGAGGTGCTCCAGCCCTCTGATCATCTTCATAGCCCTCCACTGGACCTGTTTCATCAGGTCCATGTCCTTCCTGTGTTGAGGACTCCAGATTCCAGAGCTGGAGGCACTGCTCCAGGTGGGGTGTCACAAGAGCAGAACAAGTGCCAGAATCACCTCTCTTGACCCGCTGGCCACACTTCTTTTGATGCAGCCCAGGATGTGCTTGCCCTTCTGGTCTGCCAGCACACACTGCTGTCTCATGTTGAGCTTCTCATCCGTGAACACTCTCAAGTTCTTCTCCTCAGGGCTGCTCTCCAGACATTTTTCACCCAACCTGTGTTTGTTCCTGGGATTGATCTGTCCCAGGTGGGGGTCCGGTGTCCCTCTGCGGGAGGATGCTTGTGGCTCTTGCACCCCAGCAACTCCTGCATCCCCAAAGCCAACGGGCAGCTGCTGCTCCCAGCCACCTCGGCTGGTCCTACAGAAACTCCTGACAGCCCCAGTGATGTATGGGCCTCGAATGGGGGGAGGGAATAAGCCACCCTTTCATGATGGAAACAAATCTGACAGGTCTAGTGGAGGCTCTCAGCTCATTGGTGGCATTCCCTGAGCTTTATTATCATTGTTGTTATTATCACCATTCTCCTCTTCATAGATTATATCATAATTTACAGTCAGGCATTGTGCACGCTGGATGATTGATGTCGCTTGGGCATGAATAACCCTTTCTATAGGATTAATAATGTATCTTCAGTGAGAAACTACTGAGGTGGGGAGGGGGATAGAGTGGGGGGTTTCCTTTGTAAAGGCAGCCTTTCCTCAGATGCAGTGCTCAGGGCAATAAGATGAACTTCCTTGAGCCTGTGGCCTGTGCTCCTGTTGTCCTAAAACAATCGTTTGGTGCAGGAGAAAATATGATGTCTGCACAGTGGGAAGAACACACCAACCTTCTCCAGCGTGGACATGGCAGGATGCTCAGCGGGTTATGAAGGAGAGATGTCGTGCACCAACAGGCCAGGCTGTGTCATGGGCCCCACCACCCTGCCAAATGGACCGTGGTTTTAGTGCTACAGATGCACCACTTCTCAGGAAAACATCGGGTCTCTGCCACTGGGTGCTCACTTGGCTGCGATTCTTTAAGGACCAGAGAGGGGAGGACACAATGTCCCCCTTCCCCAAACTTTAAAAAACCCACAACCATGTTTCTATGTCAGGAGCACATTTTTTTCAGTCAGTTGCATGTCTCCCAAAAGAACAGGCTACCGTAGAAAGCCCATGTTCTTTTCACCTTCCTGCCTGAAGTTGTGTGCATGTCCTTCAGCAGGCCCACCAACACATCTGTGTTGGGTAATGATGGAGGAAAAAGCAGTCTGCAAATAACCACAGCCCCAGCATCTCATTTTCTATTTAGCAGGGCAGCTCGGACCTCAATGGCTGAGCTACTGGAAGGTCTCCTTTTATTGATGGTGCTTTTCACACCCATCTTTTCAAATTGTCAGCATATTTTTATATTCTGCAAAAATTAATAGGAATAAAAGTTGTATTTTTGTGGCTGGATTCTGATGACACCATAAACTGCAAAGGAAAGCCCTGAAAGGTTGCAAAATCCCACCACAATCCAAGGGTAAAATTATGTTTTATAATTGGTAGAGGATGAACTTCAAAGTGATCAACACTTTAGCTTCATTTACCGAATCAATATGTCTTCAGTTTCTCTAAAACTATGTGTGTATTATCTGAATTGTCAAAAACTTGTTGGATTCCTAAAATAGATTTAATTTTTTTTACAGAAGGGATTCCTTATAGGTATAAGTTTTAAATATGAGTCCTGTAAGAATACCTTCTGATCCATGCTGCTGGATAATGGCAGAGCTGGCTCATCTATATCTTTCCTGGCACCACTTTTCCTAGCCTTCTCTTAAAAATGACTCATTATTGGCATTCCAGCACTTGGTTAGAGTTGGAAGGGACCTTAAAGATGATTGAGTTCGAATCCCTCTGCCCTGGGCAGGGACACCTCCCACCAGACCAGGTTGCTCAAAGCCCCAACCAGCCTGGCCTTGACATCTCCAGGGATGGAGCATCCACATCTTCTCTGGGCAATCTGGGCCAGTGCCTTACCACCCTCACAGGGAAGAACTTCTTCCTGAGGTCTCATCTAAATCTTCCCTTTTAGTTTAAAACCATTGTCCCTCATCCTATCACTCCACTCCCTGATAAAAAGTCTGTCCCCATCTCTCCATAGGCCTCCATCAGGTTCTGGAAGGCCGATACAAGGTCTCCCTTGAGACTTCTTTTCTCCAGGCTGAACAATCTCAACTCTCTCAGCCTGTCTTCATAAGAGAGGTGCTCCAGCCCTCTGATCATCTTCATAGCCCTCCACTGGACCTGTTTCATCAGGTCCATGTCCTTCCTGTGTTGAGGACTCCAGATTCCAGAGCTGGAGGCACTGCTCCAGGTGGGGTGTCACAAGAGCAGAACAAGTGCCAGAATCACCTCTCTTGACCCGCTGGCCACACTTCTTTTGATGCAGCCCAGGATGTGCTTGCCCTTCTGGTCTGCCAGCACACACTGCTGTCTCATGTTGAGCTTCTCATCCGTGAACACTCTCAAGTTCTTCTCCTCAGGGCTGCTCTCCAGACATTTTTCACCCAACCTGTGTTTGTTCCTGGGATTGATCTGTCCCAGGTGGGGGTCCCAGGACCTTGCACTTGGCCTTGGTGAACTTCATGAATTTTGCACAAGTCCACCACTCAAGCCTGTCCAAGTGCCACTGGATGGCATCCCTTCCCTCCAGCATGCTGACCAAACTGGACCTTGCACTTGGCCTTGGTGAACTTCATGAATTTTGCACAAGTCCACCACTCAAGCCTGTCCAAGTGACAGGGAAGAACTTCTTCCTGAGGTCTCATCTAAATCTTCCCTTTTAGTTTAAAACCATTGTCCCTCATCCTATCACTCCACTCCCTGATAAAAAGTCTGTCCCCATCTCTCCATAGGCCTCCATCAGGTTCTGGAAGGCCGATACAAGGTCTCCCTTGAGACTTCTTTTCTCCAGGCTGAACAATCTCAACTCTCTCAGCCTGTCTTCATAAGAGAGGTGCTCCAGCCCTCTGATCATCTTCATAGCCCTCCACTGGACCTGTTTCATCAGGTCCATGTCCTTCCTGTGTTGAGGACTCCAGATTCCAGAGCTGGAGGCACTGCTCCAGGTGGGGTGTCACAAGAGCAGAACAAGTGCCAGAATCACCTCTCTTGACCCGCTGGCCACACTTCTTTTGATGCAGCCCAGGATGTGCTTGCCCTTCTGGTCTGCCAGCACACACTGCTGTCTCATGTTGAGCTTCTCATCCGTGAACACTCTCAAGTTCTTCTCCTCAGGGCTGCTCTCCAGACATTTTTCACCCAACCTGTGTTTGTTCCTGGGATTGATCTGTCCCAGGTGGGGGTCCCAGGACCTTGCACTTGGCCTTGGTGAACTTCATGAATTTTGCACAAGTCCACCACTCAAGCCTGTCCAAGTGCCACTGGATGGCATCCCTTCCCTCCAGCATGCTGACCAAACTACACAGCTTGGTGTCATTGGCAAACTTCCTGAGGGTGCACTCTTTCCCACTGTCCATGTCTCCAGAAAAGCTGTTAAACAACACTGGTCCCAGTGTTGGAACACTGAGGAACACTGCTCATCACTGGATTCTACTTGGACATTGAGCCATTGACCACAACTTTTTGAGTGCAGCCATCCAGCCAGTTCCTGAACCACTGAGTGGTCCATCCATCAAACCCATGACTTTCCAGTTTAGAGACCAGGATGTCATGCAGGACAGTGTCAAATGCTTTGAACAAATCCAGTAGATGACATCCGTTGCTCTGCCCTTGTTTACCACTGCTGTGGCAATATTGTAAAAGGACACCAAATTTGTCAGGCATGACTTGCTCTCGGTGAAGCCATGTTGGCTGTCGCCAATCACCTCCTTATTTTCCATGTGTCTTAGCAGAGATTCCAGGAGGATCTGCTCCATGATATTGCTGGTCATAGTGGTGAGACTGACTGGCCTGTAGTTCCCCAGGTCTTCATTTTTTCACATTTGAAGATGGGAGTAATAAGGGACAAAACCAAGACAAAACTCAGATTCTAGTGCTTGTCTCTCCTTATCATCCATTAGGTTTTCCTGACATTTAACCTTAGCTGTGCTTTTTGTAATGTGAACTCATAATGCCCTTCCAATTTATAGCAGACAAAAAAAGATAATTTATTCCTCTATTTTTCCTACATTTTTGACACATTTATAGAATATTATCAGCTTCTTTTAGTTATCTCTTCATTAAACTAAACTAATTTTCATTTCCTTCTGCCTTTCCTCCTAGCACACGTTTTGCAGAGTCATCAAACTCACTACCATCCTCTGCATTTACACCCCCTCCCATATCTCTTTCATTCTCCCATGACACTGTGCAAATTGCAGTTTTCAGCCAGGCTTTAAATACTAATGAGAGGTCCTCTCATTGAAGAAAATCAGTGTTGGTACACAAATGGAATCAAGCTGACTTGAGCCACCAGTTACTGTTGTTGGCTGTATGGTGGGTGCAAACATACATACATGCTTGACAAGTTCTTTGAATTGCATGGTTAAGAAAGCACTGCAAAAACCTGCTTAGATTATTAGGTATGGAGGCAAGACTTGAAGAATCTGCTTCAAATCTCACCTGGAAGTGGTGATGATACCAATGCAGGGTGCTATGCACTGCCTTCAACCATGGCTCAGGAGAAAGCCAGGTACAGGATTGTGACTTCCCAGTGGTGAAGGGGGTTCTCCTCCTTTTAGTCACCCCAAGACAAATCAAAAATGCACTCTTTTTTTCCATAGTAAAGATGAATTAGAGTCACATTCATCTGCCAGGCCTTTCCTATAAACTTTTCCTACCTCAAGGAAGAAGACCGGTATTGGCAATTTTGTGTCACATAATTCTGGGACAACGCCCAGAAATAGACACACAATGAAAACATCTATTTTTAATCCCTTGATGTATTACTTACTGTATTTTCTCCAGTACTGGCTTAATCTTTCTATTCATCAGACAAAAGGTAATTTGAAAACATTTTATAGAAAATGGAACATCAAATTATAGCCTGGAGTACAGAAAACCAAATTATTTTTTAATTTTAAAATACTTTTATTAAGAACTCAAATTATCTTGCAACATTAATTTTTTAATAAGATAGAAGAAATGCAACCCCAGGTTTTAACAGAAAATGGGATTTGTGTTGCTTGATTTCTGGGACGGTTTTTCTTTGTTTTTTAATGGTTTAAAAGTGCCTTTCTAGTCTGAGAAAAGCATTTGTAAAAATGGTACCGTGGAATGACATTTTTCAGCTCTCTTTGACTTCCAGATCCAAATCTGGTATTTTCAAATGTAAAACTATTTCTTTTTAACTCCTGTTATAATAACCTGGTATGCTGCTTGTCTGCAAAGGGCTCAACTTGTTCTGTGCAAAAAATATGTCATTTGAGGCAGCTGAAGTAAAAAGATTAGATTTTCTTGCTCTATGTTGACTACTCATTTTTGTGCCTTTTATTTCCTTAAATATTTGTGGTTTGTGAAGCAACCATATGAGTCAGTTTAACCTTTGGCATCTGCAAGGCGTTTTCTGAGTTTGTAACCAAGCTGCAGTACTTTATGTTCTTCTTCAAAGAAGTCTTAGGTGTAAGGTGAAGGATTTGTACATCTGGAGATTAATCAGAGCCTGTGTAATGCTTGGGCAAAAGTTTCTGAGGTCGCCTCCACAGAAAGGATCCTCACCACTTTGGCTTTGTTGTTGTCAGAGGCAGCAGATCATGATTTTCTTCTGGTACAACAAAGAACAAAACACCAAGGCTGACTGTGACAGGAAGTCATCTCCTCTGTGCTGTATGCTTAGCCCACCTGCCCTCTCATCCACTTTTACCCACCTCCCTCATCCATATAAACAAGCTGGTGGCATTTTACCACTAGTAATTCATGGGGGAAGTGCTTTTCTCCTGCAATGCAGGAACGTTGAAGAGCAAGCCAACAGCCTGGCCCGATGCCTCTCCTCACCCACGCCCACCACTTACTGCTGGTCTTCCTCATACAAAAGTCCAAACAAGGACATGCCTGAATGCAGTGTTTAATGACAAAATGAATCCCAGCTATCTTACCACATTTATGAATGACTCATTAACTCCGTCAGCACCAAAGTCCATTAACCCTAAGCTAAAATCAGGACACCTTACAGTATAGATGTGCAGTAAGAGGAGTATAAAACAACTTTTTCTTCTCCTGCCTTAACCTGCAAGTGGTCCTGTCATAGTTGTGAATGTGATATCAACACAGCAAACCCCAAAGCCAATTATACCAAGCTAGGAAACCTAAGTTCCCTTTCCAAATTGCTCTCCATCACGCTCAGGAGAAGTTGCACAAGACCTGTTCCCTGTCTGGTGGGCTGTGCAAACCATACGTGTTGCAGGCAAAATGGACTTTTGGCAACTGCACTGCTGAAGGAGCCTCTGAGAACCATCAGAGGACAGAGGCTGGAGGGAACAGATGGATTTGTGTTTCAAGGGATGATCCATTCTCCCCACCCAGCCCTACGCCACCCACTGCCCACATGTATGTAACACCAGACGTACCCTTCCAGACAAAACAGAACCACACTTGTCCTCCCACCTAAAGTTACCGATAGCTGTGGGAGCAATGGCCAGATAAGCCTTTTCAACAAAGAAATCAACAATATTGGCCAGCAATGCATGAGCAAGAACATGCTTTGTCTTTTGACTTCAGATCCACGAGGAGCAAATAAACTCAGCATCTCACCCAGACCACAAGCAGGTTTAAAGTGGAAATTTCCCGTTTAGAAATGTGATGGAGTTTGCCTTCCAGCTCTAAACTCTCAGCTTTCTCCTTGCAGAAGTCAGCAACAAGCTTACCTAGCAACAACGTACAAGCTGTGCCTGCTCATAAACCACCTGAATGCAGCCCTTCTGGAGCAGACAATTATAGCCTTTTGATTACTGGAATGTGTCACAATCCCTCAGCGTTGAGTGCCCTACAGAGAAGAACCTAAATACTTGTCCGCATCCATCTGACTCCATAAGATGTGCATGCAGAATTTGCTCTTTCATTTCAGCTGGAAGGATGGTTTCATAACGCTATTCATCAGTTCCTGAAGATTTCCAATCCCTTTGCTGTCAAGAACCGTGCACGTTGTTCTTCCATTTAAGAGGCATATGTTAGCATCACAACTGCGCCAGCATTGCAGTAGTACCAGATCCTGTGAAATAAGCTTAAAAAAGAAAAAAGAAAAAAAAAAAAACCTGGAAAATATGGGGAAAAAAATATACGTAAAGACACACATTGCAGGTCTCCTGTGGTGAGTTTATTAAGTTTTTCAAAAGCAATAGAAGATACTGGATAATAGGCGGCCCAACAGTGACTATAAAGCAGTAATCTATGTGAGGGGCTCTCCTCATGTCATGAGTGAAAGCACAGCTCCTGTGGTTTAAACTGAGAATGAGTTCTGCTGTATGGGTCAAAGTCAAGAATTACATTCCCATGCTAATTATACCCAGTGATATTTCCCCCACCGATCCCACCTCAGGAAAAAATAAATAAGAAAAAATAAATATAACATCACAACATAAAAAAACCTCCACAACTAGAAGAGAAGCTGTTCTGCCATCTTTTCTAATTGTATTATTTGCAAATCTTAGCTCTGGATCATTTCTCAGTTGCTGTAGGTAAAACACCTTCAGGACATGCTGAAGCAAGACAGAAAGGCTGAGTCACTTGACTGACCTCATGGTGCTCCTCAGCTTCAGGGTGGGCTCTGCAGTAGGTATATCACTTAGCATATAGTAACAGGAGTGGGCAGAGGGGCTCCAGATGGGCTGATCTACCCAAATCTGCTGGTGGGTCTCACAGCTTGTGATGTGGAAGCTTGACAGGTAACAGCGCCCAAAGTAGATGGTAAAAATCCAGGTCTCCCCACCTGTAAGCACTCTCTTTTCTCCACGGCGTTGCAGGGCTCAATATAAGACAGCATGATTTACTAATGGTGAACGATGCACGTGAAAACAGCGTGAAAGGATGTTGCTGTACCACTGCCCCACCACAAAATGGAGACAGGGCAGGGACTGCTTGCTGGTGGAGAACACCCTCAGGCTCCCTGAGGACTTGGAGGAACACCCCAGAGCTTTCTCAGGGCTATGTTACATCCCAGGCAGGATTCAGGTTAATAGGAATCTCTGAAGAACAATAACAGCCACATTTTTCTTAAAAATGAAGCATGGGTTGTGCCCTCAAAATTATGTATCTGGTTGAGACCCAGGGCCCATGAACATATTTAGGGATACAATCATGCTCTCCTTAGAGAGGAATGTGGTTCACATAACACACCTCACAGTTATTTTGTCATGGTTTGGGTGACAGTTTTTCCAAATTAAATGTGAAAACTGAAATAAAACAGACAACAATTTCTCAAAAGATGATCATTTTGTTATCGTGAGCTGGTTATATTTGGGATTTGAACTTTAGAAATTACTTTTTCTGAGCTAGCGACCTACTCTGAGGTGCAAGACGGGCAAAAGCAGAATTATAAACCCACATTGCACTTTGGCTTCTGAACTCTCTGCACATCTGCATCAGAAAATCTCAGCACTCAGAGGTTCAGAGTTTTGAAAGTACTTGGACAAATTTCATTCAAATCAGCAGAAAACATGTACCAGCCACAAAATGGAAGGTTGTTACGTGATATTCATGAAGTGCACTTACAAATACAGAAAAGCAGGGTTTGTAGGAAAAACTAAAATCTCTAATTTGATCAACAAATGCTGTGGGCAAAGATAGAGAGGTGTTGAGCTCAAAGTCCTTTCCTAAATTACAATGAAAAGCAGAAATATCCATTCTTACAGAGCTTTCTGAAGCCAAGTTCAAGACATAAATGATGACAGAATGTAATAAAAATTATAGTGGTGGAAATCTCCTGACAAGGTATAGTAACAAAACAAGTTTAATGGGCAGAAATGATATACAGATATATATGTATTGTGACCAGGTCAGTGCCACTTTCCCACACTTCACATTTCGCTTCAAATCTGTAAAACTAAACAAAATAAAGTCTGTTCTTCATAAGGCCCGGGGCCAGGGCGGGGGGAGGGAGGGGAAAGAGGGGAAAGCCATAGGACAGGTTTTGTAGAGTGCAAATATTTAAAATTCAGACCAGAAGGTACAAAAGAAGTAATCAGGAAAGAAGGAAGAATTTGCAGTGTTGAGACTAAGCGGTTGGGTCAAGGATGCTGGAAACAAAACAAGGGAACCTGAACCAGAGAAGACTTTGGAAATCTCAAAGTACAGCAGGGGCTGGAATCAAAAAGATAAAGGGCAGCAAAACAAATAGAGGGAAATGAGGGGCAAGAGCTCCTTTCAGATAGTGCCAAGCCTCCTTGCAGGGAATCAATAAAATCCTAATCAAAATAAGAGAGACACGGGGGTGGAGAAGAACTAAAAAGAGAGGAGAGATGAGATTTTAAGCAAAAAGTCAGAGGTGGCAAAGAGCTTTTCCGGATTAGAAATCTCTGAGCAGATAAGAGGGGAGAACTAGAAGGGCCTGGCCAGGGAGAAGACAGGGCTGAAGGGAGAAAAGGTCAGCTTCACAGCAGAGAGAGAGCCATGTCAGAAGGGAGGACATCTCCCTGATGCCCTTTGCACAGCAAGAACAAGGGCCAGGAATACTCAAAGCTGAGAAAAAAAATCACAGTTGTTGACACTATGGTGGCACTGGTCCCTGTTCTTCTTCCCCATCACTTTGATATTCCTCAGGGCCTCATGGGGGCTTGTCCTAATCCATTTTTCTTTCCAGCCCTAATCCCTTCTCCTCTCAATCTGGCCATGGCAGCAGTGACAAAGGCATATTGAGTATTGTCCCCCACCAGCTGTGCAGCTGAGTGGTGGCTGAGAAGGAGAAAGAGCTGACGGAGCTCACATGGGGAGGAGGGAGGGGGAAAGGATTTTTCTCTGTGAGGATATAACTCTCTGCCTCTTCTGAGGGACAGAAAATATCACTGCCCACTAATCCGAAGAAACTGGCATCATCCACACTGCAGGGGCAGGGATCTTGGCAGCGTCCATCAAGGGAGAGAGCATAGAAAGGAGAAGAAAGTGGAAAATAATGGGAGAATGGAGCCAGGGCTGCTGCAGGAGAGGGAGATTTTCAGAACAACTCCCCTTGAGGTGAGGCATGAGGTTCTGCTTCTGAAGGTGGGAATGGGAAGAAAACCTCAGCTGTTTTCTGTAGGCACTCACTGCAATCATAGCAGAATAAAGACAACTGCAGAAAGCAGCCACCCGCACACAAAAAGTCCTCTGTGAATCTCACTGCTGTTTGTTCTGTAGCTGGAGAAATACTTGATTTTGTTATCAGAACCAGAAGATCCTGCAGAATAACAGATTATCACTTCCACATTTACCCTGCTGGGTCAGGGTGCAACAAAGGGGCTGCATGTTCAGAAGACAACATAAAGTGACATATTTTTAATAACTGCTGAAATTGTTTCAATGCTAGAAAGATGAAACTGTAGAGCATGGATATGCACATTCTTGAGTTGATATTAGAGTAAACAAAGAAATTTCATTGTTTCCAAATGTTATTCACTTGGGATGCCTGTTCACATTTTACAAAACAAACCAGAGATGTGCTTAAACAGATGACCGAAACATTACAGTTTAAAAAAAAAAAACAAAACCCGAGTATTTTTTCTGCAAGTACCATTTCAAATGGCACAGAGAGCTTTACACCAGCTAAAGGAGCCTCTACGCTTTTTTCTTGAGGGCAGTGATATTTCCTCAGCTTGTCATCCAGCACTCAGGTCAGGTACTGCTGAGTCAACCCAGCCCTGGGACTTTCCTTGCTTGTTAAGGCAAGAGCCTTGGGATGTCATTATTTTGCTGCTGTGGCATTGCTGGTTTACCACAGCTCAGAAGAAAAGGCTTAATATCCCTTAGCATTGTGTTTGCTGTCTTGAAATCCAAACCTGAAAAGCCAATTCCTTCTCTTCCGTGCTGTGATATCGCTTCTCTCTGGCTCAGGTACCCTCACAGTTATCTGGGGACTCTAAGACACTGGATTTCATAAAATGTAGAAGTATAATTCTATTTTCTGGAGACCTATCGTGGAGTGTCGAGCCTGTCATACCAAGGCTTACACCACCACAGAATTTAAAAACTGCCACTTCTAGAAGATCTGCTGTGCATGTATTATACAGAAATGCTTTTGGTGCTTCACCGTTTCTGCTGGTTTGTCTCCCATTCCTCATGTTCTGCTCCCAGGGCAGATGAGTGTATTGAAGTCCCAAAATAATGTCTCCAAAGGGGGATTTCAGCCAACCAAAACCATAGGAGAATATGATTACCCCCTGTAAATATATCAGCAAGGTGGGGAAGAAAGAGTGAAGAAAGCCAGATGAGCAAAAGGAAATGCTTTGCCCAGAAGATAGTGGATACAAACCAACCATGGATAAACTTAGACCAGAAATGTGAAGATAATCACAGAAACCATCTTCTGGATGGGCTGTCTTATCGGGCTATCTTATCGGAATTGTGGAGGAAACAAAAAAAAAGCCCAACTCACCTTAGGCCTGATAGAGATTTTTGTCATACTGGATCAACTTAAATGTGTTTCAGTATCACGGTGATGGCCTTAATAATCCCCAGCTCATAAAAGGGTCTCTCCTGTTCTTTTATGTTTCCCTGAGGATAGCTGTGCACTGCTGAAAACATGAAAAAATAATGCCTCCTGTCAAACATTGCCAAATCCCTGTCAAAAGACTGCTAGAATCAGTGAGATGATCGTGATGAGCATATACCAAAGATATGTTCCCATCAACCCAAGTAAGCATCCTCATTCATGCAATGACTTCCACGTGAGACAGTGGCTGTGTATCATCCATCCCATTATATTGGGAAAGGGTACTTTGAGACATCTAATCTATATCAGTGCTTTTTTTTTGTAGAGCTGATCTATTTTTTATTTTTTTTTTAAAAAAAGCCAATGACAGCAAGTCCACAACTTAAACAGTAACTATGCATCGTGTCAATACTATATTATAGTTCAAAACCCCTACTATCCCTCCTAACCCATAGCACAGCCACTTAAAACTAGTAATTCGTCATGGAGATGGAAGATAGTTTCCTTCCTCCTTCAGAATACTTTGTCTTTTGATTTCTCCTAATTTTGCAACTGCCCTTGACTAGAAGTTTATAGTTCTCTGAGGAATGTGCTGGAAAAGTCTCAGAATAAGCATGCTCCTCAAAAGCACTAAAAGGTAGTGTAAGCCTTGCTTCCTCCTTCCAGGGGCTCAAGACAATTTTTCAAAAAAAGCTCAATAAAATTTCACTAAGATACAGGCATCTCTGTACACTCATGTGGACCCTGAAAATGGGTCCTAAGTAAAACAGGCTTTTTTAAACCATTTTCTTTACTGCTCTAAAGTTAGCTTGAGTTTCCCAACTTCTAAAATCATCTTCATGAAGACTAAAGATGGTGAAATTTGATGTGGTGGAGGAACCTTGTCATTGTTCTCTGCACACTTCGGAATAAAGCTTGCTGATTTAAAACTACCACACAAATCAAATCCTTGTTCAACTCCAGTGAGAGAAAGCAGAAACAGATGTTTCAGGTGTAGGCTACTACACCACTGAAGGCTGGATATTAGGAAAATTTTTTCACTCAAAGGGTTCTCAGGCATTGGAATGGGCTGCCCAGGGAGGTGGTTGAGGCACCATCCCTGGAGGTGTTCAAAAGACGGGTTGATGTAGTGCTGGGAGGTATGGTTTAGTGATGATGCTTCTTGTTTGTTGTGTGTCTATTTTTTGTCAGTTAGGCTGACGGTTGGACAAGATGATCTTTAAGGTCCCTTCCAACCTAGAAGATTCTGTGATTCTGTGGAAGTTGGGCTCATTTCTTCAAGCATTTCAGGAATCTGGGGTAAATTCTAGTGAAGAAAACCTTTCTGCTGTTCCCTTTTGATATTAAGACCTGGGTCATGTATACTTTAGTGCATGAAACATACTGCTGATGGGGACATGCAGTTCCCCCAGTGTGATCATCCCTCACCAAATCTGACACTTCATATTTATGGACATAAATTCAGCCAGGTATCACCAGAGGTGGGACATTTGGTCTGAAGGACCATCCACCTGGCACAGTGCAGCATCCCAACCATGATTCCCTCCCAGGAGGAGGGTTAAGCAAGAGGAAAGGAGAATGCACAAATCTGTGCATCTTTCTGTGGCCACCCACTGAGGCTTTTTTTTGCTAATATTGGGCAAGAAAAGGTTGGCTGTCCCTGAGAAGATTCACAATGTGAGTGGGTGAATAGAAAGCTAGGAGGAAGGACACGGAACTGGGAGTAGGAAAAGCTGAAATAAGACAAGTTATCAGCTGCATTTAGGAATTTAGTCCAAGTTCATTACCTGGTCCTGGAGCCCTCTACCCTGAACTGCAGCACCGGGACCTCAGGCGTCACCAGCACAGCTGGTGGTGAGGACACGTGTGTGAGACCTTGTCAGGGCCCTATTGCGAAAAAAAAGAGTAATTAAATGCACCACATTTTTATGGCCTTCCTGCATCTTTATTGTTCTGCTTGGATATTTGAACCTTGACATCACCAAACGTGTTTGAGGATGAAGGGATGGGGAGCAGAGCCTGAGGGTTTTGTGGAGCAGGTGGAGAGAAAGTTACCTGTTTTTTGTTCTTTTGAGAAAGATTTTCTTTCTTTTGCCACAGTTAATGTAAAATGTCATTAGTATTTATTATCACTATGACTAGATCTCACAACCGTATGGAGGAAAGGTTTTATACTTACTACTTAAAAAAAAAAAAAAATCCACCTTCCAAGAGACATCAAAATAATGAAATCTCCCTTCTCTTTTATTTTTTTTTGAGCACTCATTATTCACACTTTTTATTAAACTCATTTTCTTCCATTATTTCATCAGCTGTGTCTGTAGATGAAATTTAGAGTAGTAGTAAAACGTTAGTTGCACTTGCCATTAGAAGATGTTAATGAGTATTATTTAATTACAAAAATAACCTAGCATGGAAATGAATACTTTTATTGAAGAGACCATTTTGAATAATTTTTATTCAAAAAAAGGCTGCACATTGTATTGCATGTGTGTTGGAGTGCAAAGTGCTTTTACAGCCTGACATAAAATGCATTTTATAGGAAAACATTTGTAATGTAGAATTATTCTCTGGCTCTAGTCATTATTAGAAAAAAAAAAAAGTAAGCAATTGTCAAGATGATGTGTGAAAAACACAGGTGATGACAAACAACTTTGCAAGTTAATTATTGCCAAATTTGTCCTTCCACGCTGCCCAGGGGAAAAGTGCAAAATCCACCCAACTTTTACCACCGAAAGGGGAAAAAACAGGGTTGGTTTTTTTTTTTAAAACCCTTCCTTTGAGCTAATACTGCAGTCCTGTCCCTTGCTCTGCTCCCGAGAAGTAGCCGCACGCTGACCCAAGAAAAAGAAAACTTTACAGGCTTTTTATGTCCAGTAGCTTCCTTGTCCTTCCTCCGCAGGGCACTGGGAAATCTCCTTTCCTCTCCCCACCCTCGACCCTTTTAGGGGGCTTGGGGGGGTCCCTGGGCGCCCACCCCCCGCCCTGCTTATTTCTTCCTCCGGGGGAAAAACGAAGGAGAACATTTACCAGCTCCAAGGATGCTCAAGCTGAAGAGAATCAGCCTTCCCTTTTTTCCCTTTTTTTTTCCCTTTTTTTTCCCCTTTTTTTTTTTTTTAACGCTGCGAAGGGATGATAACTACGCGTCCGCGGGATACCCTCGGGAGGGGAGCGTCTCCTCACCACGGCGACAGTTCGGGGGGCGCTCCGTCGGGGATCTGCCGCCGAGGGCTGGCTTTCAAAATAAAATAAAAATTAAAAAACACACTCACACACAAAAAAAAGAGTAAGAAAGAAAAAAAAACAACCAACAAGCCCACAACCAAAACCTGAAAGAAACAAAACAAAACAAAAAAAAAAATCGAAAGAAAGAAAATCCCTAAACAAAAAAAAACCAGAAACTCAAACAAATAAACAACAAAAAAAGAAACAAATTAAAAAATCAGCACAAAAAAAAAGGAAAAAATAACCAAAAACCAGAAGAAACGACTCTGTATATATAAAAAGACCACCTTAAAAATAAACCCAAGGGAAAAAAGCAGCTGAGGAGGAGGGCGAAGGAGGGAAGATGCCGAATCCTTTTTCTACAACATCCCGGAGGTCCAGGAGCATCGTTCCCCGCAAGGACGGGTGCAGGGAGGAGGACTGGGAGGGCTGTGTCGGTATCGACCTGACAGTGAACACACAGAAACGCTATTTTTATTTATTTTAAAGCTGATGCTGTCACTCATCTCGCTTCAATTCACTTGAAGTTAAAGGAGCTGCAAACGAAAGTTATTTTAATGTGAGGTATCACGTTAATGGTTGTAAGTATGATATCGTTTCTGTTCTGCTCTACAGAAGGCTTTTTACACAAGCAGATTAAAATAGTTTGTAGTATAAAAAGCCTGAATAATTTAATAGTAATAGCTATGACCCCCACCCAGCATGGAATTCTACGTTGTTGCACGTATTGCATATCCACTAAATCACATTGGAGTTACTTACTTTTTTTCATAATTTTTTCTGGTAAGCAGTCCAGGATGGTTTATAAATCACAATTATTCCAGTAGTTGTTTTGTTGTTGTTAAAAAGGGGGGTTGCTACTAAATGGATGCCTTATATAAATAGGTTATTCAATGAGAAAAATTGTGACACAAACCTCTGGGTTTTTTTCTCCCATGACGGTGAATTCTGTATTAAATTCAATACAAAATACAGATGTAAAAGGCAGTTTACCTTTCTTCTTTCTCTTTTTTTCCTAAAGAATAAGCTCTCACATAAACTGACTTGCTCCTTTCTTTCCATAATCCCCTTCAGTTATGTGAAATGACTATAATTAAAGCATAATTTTTACAGATTTTCCTAATTTGCTTTCATTGCAAATCAAATTACAACATCTTAGAGTATTCTGAAACTGAAGGCTCCAAAGCTCTTTTGCAAAGATGCCAAGAAGATGCTTAACTTTTTTAAACACAGAATGAACACATTTTTTTTTTTAGCAATATACATTGTGTTAGCGCAAAAAAATACAGTTACCAGTATGTTTAGATTCAAAGCAGAACTATAGATGTTTAAAATCAATCTCATAATAAATAGCACAGACTATAGGATTACAAAGGTATCTGCAAACACTAGAATGCTGCTTAAAAAAATATCACCAATGTTGTTGGTTTAGTCACAAAGCACAAATAACCTTACTACAGTTTTCAGAAAACTACCAGTATGAATACTGAAAAAATTAATAAGGGGGGTGGAGAGGTGGAGTGTTCACAGCTTTTTCTTTTTGTTTTGGGTTTTTTTTTTGTCCACAAGAAGTGGATTTATAAAATAATCCAGAGTCATGGGTTAGTGGGTTTTATGGAAGTTTTAATTGTTAATCCAAAAGACACTGAATTTAAAATAATGTATTTATGCAGGGATTTTTCAACTTGTTGCTTTACTCCTGTGCATCAACCCAAATCAGCCCTCCTCTGCTGCTTTTGCTAAGACAGATACAGAAAACTTGCCTGGGAAAAAAAACCAAACCAAACAAAAAAAACTGGGCTTTTGTGCAGGTACAACACCTCTTTTCCAGAGAGAGGAAGGAGTTCATGGAGCATCAAGCGCTGTGTGAACAGAAAGGAGCTGTGCTGGCATCTCCAGGCCATTGGAGACTTTATTTTTTTATTTGGGTAAAAGCACAGCTTGCGTAAGTTCATGGGAAAGGTCTGTCATGTCAGAGTTACCCGCTCCTGGCAAAGGCTTGAAAGTATTCAGTGAGGGGATAGGTGGCTGCTGGAGCCGAGACCATTAACACATTTCATTATTTTGCAATTCTCTCCCGAGAATGAAGGCTTCGTTTCATCAATTAGGCAATCAAGGGCTGCCTGAGATGTGTCCTTGTGGGTGTCAGCAACCTACACAACTGCTAGAGCCTCTCCTTCCTTCAGCTGGGGAAATACTCATAGGAAACAATTGTTTAAAAAAAAAAAAAGTTTCACTGCAGCCTGATTGTGCTAAAACACACAATAATTTTTGTTAATTGCCGTGACTATAACCCTCTAAGGTTTGAGAGGAAAAATTTGCAGCAAGAACACATTTTCCCCCAACCAGTAAAAAAAATAAAAATTAAATACAGCCAGACAAGATTTTAACATTTCTTCAATTCTGAACACATTCTTACAAAATATTGATTCACAACACTTTAATTAGAAACAACAACAAAAAAACGCCCAAGAATACTAGCACAAAGGAAGACTCCTTCAGCAATATTCTGAAACTCTGTCATGGATCAGTAGGACCTTTTTTAACCTAAAATAGCTTGGGCAGCCAGGGTAGCCATCACACAGAGGCAACACCAAAATTATTGTTGAGGCTCTTACCGCAATTCTGTATGATTTTAGGAAAATTCTCCAGCAGGAGAAGGTTCCTTCAACCTGGGGTACCTGGGGTACCCACAGCCCCACAATGTCCTCAGCATCCCTTGGGGTGGATCCACTTCAGCGACAGAAGTGGTGATCCCTCTCTTCCTCTCACAAAATAATTTGCTAAGAAATTTATTCTATTAAGGCAGAAAGCTTCACAGAATTATTGAAGATCAGACTCTCTATTTTCTTTACAGATGCTTTGCCCTCCTTATAAATGACACAATGGCTATAAAACTTACCCACAGAGCTTTTTCTAAGTTGGGAAGAATCTCTGGAGTGGTGAAAATCTCTGGTGTGGTGGTGGCCCACAAAAGCTGCTGTGGATGCTCCCTCTGCTCCCTCTCCCTTCCTCCAGCAATAAAACAACTTCACATCCACCTGTGAGAAGTAGGAACATGGTCTGTGAACCAACATGAGTAAAACTTGGCAGGGTCTGGGTTGAGGGGCTTGGCACAGAGCTGAGCACACAAACCCTGCCTTCTCACAACTCTTCTCTCATTTTCTTCACCATGTTATTCCCCCTGAAGGCCATCAGCAGGCAGCAACCCCTCCATCCTGCATGGGCTGGAGAGGAGGTGGGGTGTTGGGGCAGGAGACCCCAGTAGAGGTCACCCAGGGCTTGTCCTGCAGCCCAGGGTTTCCCACCCTCCTAATCAACCCCACACCCTCTCCAGCAAGTGTCAAAAAGGCTACAAAAGAGGTCTTTTACATCTGGGGAAATTGCTGACACTTTACCTCCACCCCCGATTTTGCCACTTGGACTGTAATACTTTGTAGGTGCATTGGAGACTGTAGGAACATTTCTAGCAAGTGCAGGTGAGCTGCTATTATTATTATTATTATTATCATCATCATTATTATCATCATCATCCTCAACAACAAGGAAAACAAACCTTCATGTTTCTCAAATCCACACCTTCCTAAAAATCTAGTATATTTTTCCTTCTCACAGGCCAAATAGGACAAAAAAAGGAAATTATGTAGGAATCCCTTGTTAAAATATTGAGTGTTTGTTATTAACCTTTTTTTCCAAAGGGTCCTATAGGACCGTTTATTAAAGGTAAACGGTGACCTGGCAAATGCACAAAAAAAATGATTTTTTTACTTTTTTTAAGTTAAAATCCATCCTTGAGAAATGCACAGGATTGACAACGAGGGCCACTGAAATCTTTTATCCACAGGCCAGAGGCTCTGCAAGCTCCCAGCCACATCTGAGTGCCCACAGCATAAAAGCAGCATCTCCAAAAGATGGGAAGTAGTCACAGTCCCCACCAGCAAGTCCTGGCAGTCCCATCACCTGTGGTGCCTTCAAATCCCACAGACTCCCAGTTCGTCACCCCTGGCACCTACAGTCACAGGAAACAAAAAAAAAAAAAAAA